>NC_134234.1:218460330-218763360 GCF_965152275.1 Natator depressus | reverse complement strand
TGCAAACCTGCGTTGTGCCTTCCGATTTCACTAAAAGCAGGCACCTTCAATGAAAATATTCCATACCACAAAGTTCTTTGATAGAGTTTCGAAAGTGGAAGTTTATCAATAGGTTAGTTTTGAATAGTTCAGAACTAATCTATTGAAAAACTTGCACTCTTGAAACCTAATCAAAGAATTTTGTGGTATGGAATATACATTTGACAAAAATAGATCAGCAAAGCAACAACTCTGTTTGTCATTTGCATAACAATATTTAAAGTCATTTGAGTAATAAAATCAGATAGTGCAAGGATATAGACAGAAAAGAATGCAGTGCCAAGAACTCAGATCCTGTGGGACATCAGCTGTGAGCAAAAAGGACGTGCCTAAGAACTTCTCTATTAAATAGTGTATGAATTGTCGGACAAAAATAGTTCTAGCCAACACAGAGCAGAGGTGGTAAGGTCCAGATGAGAGTCAAGTATTTTCAATAAACAATGGTAATTGAGAGTATTAAAAGCAGAAAATACAGAGTACCTCATAGTAGCAAATATAAACTTGTACTCAGAAACAAATGTACCGTGAACATCTCAGAAGATTAATCACATCATACTCTACAGTACAATGGAAGGAAGGATTCCAATAGCCAGTTCTAAATCCACACTGGAAATTAGGAAAACACATTCTAATTTGTGATAATGTCTGCAGCAGAAGAACCTGCTCAGGAATTATTCAGTTAAACCAAACTTCACCAATGTGTATCTAACTCAAAAATAATAATAGCGGCAAAAGGGCAGAGGGAGGAATGACTAAATGGAAAGACTTGAAAAACAGTGCAGATGTAAGCCTCACTGGAAGAAGATTAGCTATGATAGCATTTTATGTTAGCAGTTCACTGGAAGGCTAGGTGATTTGTCCACTGAGAGAGTGCTCATGAGAGATCAGTTTCACGGTCTGATACATTCCTCTTCCTATTGTACAAGAGTACTGGTGAGAATGTACTAATTGTATATTCCGTGGGATTCCTCCTCTTAGGTTGGGGAAATGTAGAAAGATGTGGGAAACATGATTCTTATAATCCCAGACCAAATATGCAGCACTCTTTTATGCTGTAATTTTTGTTTACCATCCAACAAGAATCACCTGTTGCTGTTTTCTCCTCTTTATTGAATTTGTATTAAGTCTTTATTAAAATGATCTCAGTTTCCTATTGTGGGGCATTTTCTATATGTTAGCTGTGATTCCTTAGCATCTGATTTCACTTCATGCAGTGTACTACTTTCCAACATAGTTCTGCTCTAATACAAAAAGGTCATATCCTTCATCTGGTCTTTCCTCTTGGTCTATCTGTGACTGATTTTCTCTCCAATCTATGCAGTCATAGGAGCCTGAGTTGGAAAAGACCTATTAGATCATGCAGTTCTCCTTCTTGCCAATGCAGGATATAGTCCCCCAGATAGAGGACAGAGGAGATATTAAACTGATGCCTTGCTTTATTTTAGCCAAAAGGCTAAGAGAAGGCCTCCTGATCATTACTGATTGACATTTAAACTCTCATCTGTTGTTAATTTTTCAACAAATTATTATCCAGAACATCTGCTCATGCCCAGCAAAATTTTACTTCCTACTCTTAAAGCTGACTTCCCCTGTGGACTGGTGAGAAATGTTACTAAAACCAGGCATTCTACAGTTCACTCTAGTGTTTTGGATAATGTTGTTCCATTGCAGGAATGTAAACTGAAACCAGTGTTTGGATCTTCATGGTTTGCCTCACAGCTGAGGGCCCTGAGAGCAAGGTATTGGCATAAAGAATGGAAAGCCTTTGGGGCTTCCCTTCGTGTTTATTTGGAAATATTGTATAATGTTCAACAGATATGTGATGTGGTCTACAAGAGCTCCTTAACATTCATACACTATACAAAAGATGGAAATACAGTTGCTCTTCAAACTTCTGAAACCAATGGGATATGATTCAACTTTATTTTAGATACTTTAATTTGTATCAGTTGTATCCTAAAGTGACTAGGATATTAAACAGTGCAGTACTAAACAATACAGTTACCGAGTTAAAATAAGTAAATGCATCCTGGCCAGGGGGAGAGAATAATTTTAATTAAAGGCAAGTGTAAAGGCGCTCTATAAAGACTTTCAGACTGAGAAGAAATATTTAATAAAGCTGGCCAACTTTTCTCGGTTGAAATTGTTTTTCAAGGGAAAATTGAGTTTTTGACTCTGTGTACCTTTTTGTGAAAACTCTCTGCTTTTCACATAAATTTTTGAATTTTCATTGAAGCCCCCCAAAAAACTAAAAAGGATTTGGTTTTTGACTGAAAACCGTTGGTTTCTCAAAAAAAAAAAAAAGTCAAAATTTCCACACAACACCTATCAACCACACAGCTTCAAGATCTAGGGGTCCTACAAACGCCTGTCACTCATCCAGTGCACTAACTGCCCCAATAATGATTATGTGGGTAAAACCAGACAATCACTACACTCTCAAATGAACTTTCACAGAAAAATGATATAAGACAAGAACTCCATATCACTCGTGGGCGAAAACTTTTCACAAGACAATCACTCCATATCTGACCTCTCAGTCCCTGTCCTCAAAGGAAACCGACACAACACATTCAAAAGACAAACCTGGGAGCTTAAATCTGTAACTTTGCTTGACACTAAAAATTGTGGTCTTAATAAAGACACTGGATTTATGGCTTATTACAACAATCTGTAACCCTCTACCCCCATTTTGTCCTATAACTGCAGAGGTATTAAAGGAACATTTCACCATAAATGGTCACTTAGAATATGTGTCAACTATTTATGCTAAACAATCTGTTCCACCTTGTATTTAACTGTGACGCTCTGAATATCTTTCCCGGAACTGAAGAAGAACTCTCTGTAGCTCGAAAGCTGGTTTCTTTCATCGACAGTCATTGGTTCCATAAAAGGTATTACCTCATCCACCTTGTCTCACAGGGAAAAAAATCTCATTTTCTGACCAGCTCTCATATTTATGTTGAACCTTCTTTGTTATAAGATGTTGTTTATGAGTAGAATTGATTCAGGTTACAGTTTATCCAATAGGTGACATCTAATAGGTAAGAGTTTACCCATATTTCCTCTTGCAACTACATCATCTGTAGGAAGGAAGAGGAAGTGGGAAAAGGTTGCAACCAGGCACCTGCCACCTGAGTGCTTATCAAACATTAAGGATAGGATTTTCAAAATAGTTCAGCACTGGCTGATCTCTGCTCCCATTGGAGGGAGTTTTATCATTGACTTCACTGGGAGAAGAGTTCTGGTACTATTTTTAAAACTTAAGACTTTTTCTTAGGGTTCTTCCTAACTTTCACTATAGCTTCATGACTACAGAGCTGTCCTACAGTGGTAAATGTTAGTTGAAACGTACTGTAAATACACCACTTGTATGATTAGCAGTACCATAAGTTAAGAAATAGTACACTGCTGTTGTGTTAAGAAAATAAAAGGTGTTTCTGGTGGGACAATGCGTTATGCTTGCATTTACACCCCTACAGTAATGTGATAGCAGCTGTACAGTAATAGTGATTTTATATTGTCATTAGCTGCTCCTGCTTTGTGTGATGTAGAAGAGGTTTTTAACACTTTGAAATCTTGCAGCTGTACTTTTCTTGCTGAAAGATATAATTTTCACTTTTTTCTGTTTCAGAATAAAAGCTATGGATTGAGCTTTGTGCGGATACATGCACCTTGGAATGTGCTTAGTCGAGAAGCAGAATTTCTTAAAATAAAAATGCCCACTAAAAAGGTAAGAACTATCCCACTTCTAGGAACTAGCTGTATTATGCAGAGAAAAACATTATGGGCCTGATTCTCCTCTTACACCAATATAAATCAGGAGTAACTTCCTGAGTTACTGAGGCCAGTGGAGTTACAAAAGTGTAAAACCAGTGTAAGTAGGAGATCAGGCTTTTTAGTTCATTCTATTAATTATTTTAGTACCATTTAATATTCACAATTGGACTTAATGCGGGATTTTCCTTGAATTTTGATGGGAAGGGGGTACCAAATTCCCTGAGGTTCCTTTGAAAAATCCCATACATAAGTATTAAAGGCTGTATTAGGCAGGAACTAGTCTTCTTTCATTTGCAGTAAATGCTTTTATCTCTGGTCAAGCTGTTTTTACAAGAGGCTTTGTGAGGCCCCAGAACTACTATCGTGCAGTTTGTTTGTTATGAATTATTATAATTATTACTAGGAATTATTTATAGTATGTCCGTTCTAAAAGGCCTCAATAGGACCTCAGTGTGCTGGGTTCTGTGCAAATACAACAAAGAGAAAATCTCTGCATTGAAGGATGGTCAGTCAAAGACAAAAAGGGTCAGATTTTCAAACTGGTGTTGTAGCCGTGTTGGTTCTAGGATATTAGAGAGACAAGGTGGGTGAGGTAATATCTTTTATTGGACCATCTACTGTTGCTGAGAGAGATGAGCTTTCAAGCTTACACAGAGCTCTTCTTCAGGTCTGGGAAAAGTAATCGGAGTGTCACAGCTAAATACAAGGTGGAACCGATTGGTTAGCTCTTTCATCAACAGAAGTTGGTTCAGTAAAAGATATTACCCCACCCATCTTGTCTCTCAGATTTTCAAAGGCATTTTGGTGTCTAAAGACCTTGAAAATCTGTCCAAAAGGCCTAGTCTAGAGAAGGATTTAAAAGTATCCTGTTAGATGAAGATACCTAGCTCAGTCTAGACTTTCTAAAACTTTAGTCAAGACAAAGCAATTGTACTTCAGCACATGCTAAACTGATTGCATTCAAGCCTAGCGATGAGGGTAGACTGTGACTCAACTTGCTAAGATTGAGCTAACAGTGTTAACTGTGTCTACACTGGTGGCGAGTAGAATTTTCAATTGAGTTAAACTAGCTAGATTGAGATAACTCCTGTGTCAAAAACACCTTGCCCCCCAGTCTAGACAAGGCCAAACAAATGAAGACTAGGGGATGGAGACTAACATACAAGCAAAAACGAATCTGGAGAAGAATTGGCAAAGCTTTGATAGTTACACTATTGTAGCTTTTTTATTTATTTATTTATTTAAAGTGGGGATAGAGGTAGGGAGTAGAAAAAAAGAAAAGAAGGGAAAGAGCTTGTCACCTGTCTAGCCATGATCAGCAGGCTGGGCTTTGTAGACATCATGGAAGAGATGAGTTTTAAGGAGGATAAGGTAGTAGCAGTTGGAATTTTATCGGAAATTTCCCCCATGCATAAGATCCAGTGTGGAAGAAAGCATGGCAGTGTTAAGGGAGAAGCTGGCTGGTGGTTGTTAAGGGTTGGGAATGCTGGTAAAGCTTTTGCTGTTGTTGACACCAGTTACTCCAGATTTGCCCTGGTATAATAAAAACAATGGCATGTTTTGTTCTTCTCTGTAGATGCCAGGACAGGAAAGATTCAGAGCTTTCACTGCAGTTGTTGAGCTGCAGGATGTTGACTCTGGAGACCAAATCCCTGAACTTATGATCCTGCTGTCATTTAAATATAGTGTAACTCTCCTGTAATAAATAGAGCTGCTCCTGATTTAAGTTAGTAATTCTACTCAGCAACCATTGTTTTGCCTTGATGTTAGCTGAATCACAGAAGCGGGAGCAATTGTCTTAAGTGGTAATTTTTCAGTTAGTTGTTTTAGCCAGTGTCGGTTTCCCTGTTCTTCAAATCTCAGAATATTTCTTCTTTCTCAGTAACTGTTGCCATCTATAGGATCAGAATTAGTGTATGGTCCATTATTCAGCTAGGGAGTTGTTAAGCTTGGTCAGAGGGTAAAAGGAACTGGGAATTATGATAGTTTTCTTCTTACCTGCTCTTTTATTTTTGGTGTGTTTTCAATCTCACTCAAATTGCATGAGCAACTTTGGACAAGTGGTAGACAGATAGTTTAATTTACTATCTGTTACTATTTGGCAAAAATTAGGGTTGGCTTCAATTCTTTGGGTAAAATCCCTTTAAAATAATGAAAGATTGTGAAGGATGGAAATTCAGTAAAGTTTTCATTCAGGAATGTTCAGACGACAACACGAAAGTTAAAGTGACTATCTTTGTAATAACATATAGTTTTCTGTTGTGTATGCATGTGCGCACACTTACTACTTCATATTCAACACCATGGATTTTTGTCTTCACACCTATAGAACAGAAACTTTGGGTGATGTTTAGTGCCAGTTGCCCCTGTTGATCAGCAGGGTGTTGACCCTGAAGAACAATTCCCTGAACTCATGATCATGTTGCCCTTTACACTGGTTGGGCTTACCCATATCTCCTATGGATGTTAGTAGAAGTTATGTGCTCAGAATGAGCTGGATGTTGGCATTTAACTACAAGCCTTAAGCAGGGGGCAATGCAGAGCTGCACTTCCCCAGGAGAGACATAGGGGTAATTGTGCATCAGACAGGCACAATATCCCCAGTTCTGCTTGCTGTACCTAGGAGTGTGGATTTAGCACCAGCCAGTAGGTTGGTACAGAATCACCAGCCCTGTCCCCTTTTCAGCATCCTGGTGTTCTGCTGAAAGGGACAAAAGAATGGACCCTCTGTTCCTGCTAGAGACCAGAGACATGTCAATAATACCTAATGCTTAATGTAGTTAACCTTGCATCATGAAAGGTTATGCTCTAATAAATTTGTTAGTCTCTAAGGTGCCACAAGTACTCCTGTTCTTCTTACTTCATTTGTGCATTACCAGAACAGTGTAAATGTGAATCTGACTCTTGATATTTATTCATAACCAGAAGTATAGTATATTGCTACTAGTACAAAGTTATCCACAGACATAATTGCACAGAGATAATTTTGTATGTTGATATTATAATACTAAAGGGGAAGTCCTCTGGTTCCAAGTAAGAGGATTCGGTGAATCATTCAGATCTATGTGTACATTTTCAAACTAAATGCAAATGTTATTTACTAGAGAAAATAATGTGATATAACTAATTTCCATACATGTACCTATAGGACCAGATGATTAAAAGGGCAATTGGACTAGAGGCATAAATCAAAAACTTAAGAGAATATTCGCATTTGCACCCACAATGCAGAGTGCAAAAAATGGGTCAGAATTATGCAGGATTAAAGTGTGATCACAAACAGGGAGGCTGGTTCTCAGCTTTCCTAAAAAAGTACCCCATACTATTTAAAAACTAAGAGTGCTATGTTTCATGAGCCTCTGTAAATGATATCTAACACAAAAGTTTGTGTGAGACGATGTCTACATATTGTTGACAAAATTATTGTACGGCCCCCTCTGTTACCTAGACAGGACATCTCCAGTTAAAGAAAATACACAGACTAGAAAATTATGTTTTTATGAGAGTGTAATTACAGCTGGTTAGAAAATATTGTGGAAAAAAAGACTTTCAAAAAAACTGAAACCCCAACATTTTTGGTTTAGAAACCCCAAACAAATTTTTCAACAAAAATGGCTAAGTACTTTTTAGGGTTTTGGACAAAAAGTAGATTTTTATTTTAGGAAATCAGATACTTTATGTGAAATTTTTTACTAGTCAAAAAATCAATTTTCCATTTAAAAAAAAAAGTTGACAACTGTTTTGACCAGCCCTAATGGTGCCATAGTGGTCTGGGGGAAAAACAAACAACCTTTTGAACGTTCAGCCTTAAAACATCTCCCAGTATAAACCACTTTTTCCATACCATTTTCTCTGTGAGCAAATCTGACTATACATATGCTTCTGCATCTGACAAAACATTTATTTTTAATGGAAAAACAGCTGAATGTGAATAGGCCATGTTTTGATCTGCAAAGCATTTATAGATGTGCACTGTGTAACCGTTTCTTAATAGGGTGGAAAGAATGTAAAAAAGATTAGGTTATATTTAATATATTAGCTCTCTCTCAGCTTAAAGAAGAGTGACTATAACTTTCAGTTGCCCAGCTTTAGACATTTAAAAAGGGCCTGATTTTCAGAAGGCAGGTGTTCAGCACTTTTTAAAAATCAGGCTCCTTTAAGATGCCTCAGGTTCAGCACTCAAAATCATGAGATTTTTTTTTTAAATCTTGGGCAGGATTCTCAGCTAACTGTATTAACAGATGAGTATTCAGCTCAGTGCTTTGCATTTGATGCATAACCAAACTGGCTGTAAATAGAACCATACTCAGGGGCCTATGCCTCAGCTAAAGAGGTCCATTTAATTCACAGCAGCAAATTTACCACTGTATTCTTCACCATGTTGTTGTCAGCCCAGATAAATGAATATAACCTGTGGCAGATCCACCTACCAGCACTTGGCAACCAATGTTGACAGACAGAGCTGTACTGTTTCTTGGGTAGGGCGAATCAGAGCAACCGCTCTGCCCTGCGCTTTGGGGGGGCACCATGGCCTGGTGCGATTGGCCAGCATGGTTGGTCCCGGAAGACATAGGAGCGGGAACTAGGCATGCGGGGGTGAGGCAGCACCCCCAGGCTCCCGGCTGCCAGCCCTGCGCCCAGGGTATCGACTGCTGCCCCACAGTGGCAGGTGGCCCAGAATCAGGCCGGATCTGCCCTGCCGTCCCAGCCACCGATGCAGAGCGGGACCCCCAAGCTGGCAGGGGCTGATTTGTCTCGGGCACCGCACTCCTCTAGGGACAGCTCGGTTGACGGAAGCTGGTTTCACAGCATTCACAACATGCCATGCCAGCTCAAGTAAAACAAGACAGCCGCAAAACCTAGCTGTAAACTTTACTCTTCATGGCTTGTCTGCATGCCAGATAAATGGGGCTGCAGATACACGCACTTGTAAAGGTACCAGAAGCATGCCAAGCTGCAAATAAGGACAACAATGTGAAATCAACAGGCCTTGCCCAAAATTTCTTGCTGATAATGAATTTATTGTTCACAATTCATCCAATTATGTGTTTGACCCAGTTAGATCTTTACTTGCCCACTCTGGGCCTGTGAATGATCAGAATCTTTTCCTGCCACAACACAGACACACTCATTGAATAGTGTCCAAAGCTCAACTTCCACCTGGGACTTAACTTGAATGTTAACTTTAACAACAACAACAAATCATACCTCCACCCTCCTTCCCCACAGCCTAAGCTTCCTTCTGAGGTTGGCTTTTTTTCCGAGGTTTTCCTCCAAAGCAGTCTTTCTGTTCCTTCCCCTATTTTCCTCTATTTCACAGAAATACTCAAATCCTTTTTATAACCCTGAGATGGCATTAATTGGACTCACCTGGTCTGGTGAGTCAGCGGAAATAACTCCATGTCTCTGTGCAGGTTCCTAGCACCTGACATCAGAGTGAGTCAGCAAAAGCAACTATGCATGCTTAGGAAGGGTCTTAGCACTTGACACCCAGCCACGGACATGGCAGCCTCAGCTCTAAAGGAAAGTATGTGTGTCATTCTTCTTGCACTAAATTGGTACCTGGTAAGTAGTTTACTTTTTTTGTGCAGGAAGAATGGTCTTGAACTGGCAATTAGACCACTAAGATAATGTACTTAGGGTCTAATAATAGGAATTTCTGCTATAATCTGGTAGCATATAAATTGAAAGTGACAGAGGAGGAGCGTGACCTGGGTGTGTGCGTTGAACACAGCACGACTATGAGCCACCAATGTGATGTGGCTGTGAAAAAGGCAAATGCGATCTAGAATGGATCAGGTGAGGCATTTCCAGTAGAGATAGAGAAGTATTAATGCCATTGTACCAGGCATTGGTAAAAACTCATTTGGAGTACAGTGTACAGTTCTGGTCACCCATGTTCAACAAAGAGGAATTCAAACTGAAACAGGTGCAGAGAAGAACTATTAGGATGATCCGGGGAATGGAGGGTCTATTTTATGAGAGAAAACTGGAAGAACGTGGCTTGTTTAGTCAAGGAAAATGAAGTCTGAGAGGGGATATGATTGCTGTCTATAAATACATAAGGAGTGTATATACCAGGGAGTGTACAAGAATGGATAGAAACTGATCATTGAATAAATTCAGGCTGGAAATTAGAAGGTTTCTAACCATCAGAAGGATGAGGCTCTGGAACAGCCTCCCAATCAGAGTTGTGGAGGCAAACAACACACTTAGTATTAGAGAGCTGGACAAATTTATGAGTGTATGTGTGTGTAACCCATGCCTGCTCAGTGTGGGGTTCTGTCCCCCTCTAGTAGCACCTAGCTCAACTAGAGATTAATAAGTCTGCTGCAGCCTTGGTTAAGAGCCAGGTGGCTTTTAGGTCATGCAGTAAAGGCTCATGCACTAAGCTTCAGAGATCCTAGGTTTGAACCCACCTGCTGATGACCAGGGTTTGTTGGTTTTACAATTGTATGACAGGGTTGCTTATGATGGTAGGGGGCAAGCTCAGCAGCCTTGGGGCTCAATTCTCTTCCCCCAGCTACTTGCAGGGGTCAAAAAGGGATTCCCACTTCCCCACAATTTATTCTGTTTTTTTTTTTAATCTCCTTTTTCTGAAGAATCAGGGATGGCCATCACTGGAGATAGGATATTGGGTGGAGTGGGCGAGGGCTCTGAGGGGGCACTGAGTAGTCTCTCTTTCAGGTGCTGGGCTGGCTGGGTCTTGCTAACAAACTCAGAGTCTAACTAATCACTATTTGTGGGGCAGAGAATGAATTTTCCCCAAGGTCAGATTGACAGTGACCTTAGGGTTTCGGGTTTTGGTTGTTTTTTTTTTTGCCTTGCTCTGCAGTGTGTGGGTGCAGGTCACTTGCCAGGATTATCTGGATATTTCTCAATCATTTTCCTGCCATTGCAGGGCCTCAGGTACTGCTGTACTAGGTTCTTCCCACTCTCTGTGTCACACAATAGTCCAGTCTCCTATGGGCTACAATTACATTGTGCTAGTTTCAGTTGTTGCGTGTACTGTGTGGATGCTGGGTGGTGCTGGTGGCCCGTGAGATACCGGAGGTCAGACTAGATGATTTGGTGGTCCAGTCTGGCCTTAAACTCTGTGACTCATTAGGTAAAGGAAATCATTTCAAAGTTATAATCTCCTTATGGCAGGGACTCCTTTTTTGTTGTGTGGATTGTTGGAAATACGGTGACATTCTGGCCTATAATTGGGGTCTGTAGGTGTTACCACAATACAAATAAATAATAGCAATCAACAGATCTGGGCAAATAATTGATTTTTTCCAGTTAATTGGCAGTTCTAAAAATAAATGGGGGTTCAGGTCAAACTGAATTGGAAAATTGCAACACTTTTAAGAATCGAAGAAGTCTATTTTGGTTCAAACAAAACATGTTGTTTGATGCAAAATAGTTTGTTTTCAGGCATTTTTTAAGGGCTATGTTAATTAAATGGCTGGTGGTGATACCACCGCTGCCTTCCTTATAACCTTATGAATGACTGTGAAGTGCCACTACGCATGATTATTCATAGTCACTAGGCCAGAGAGTATGAGTGTGAGAGTGATTCTGGAGCCTGGTGGTCAGGGCACTCATTTAGGATGCAGGAGATCCAAGTCCAAGTCCAAGTCCCAGCTCTAGTGACTATTTAATTATTTATACAAAGTGGAACAACTTCAACTAGAGAGATTGAGAGCGACTCAACCCAGAATGTCGCAGAGCTCTGGGATTAACGTACGCTTCTGGGCAGGGCCGGATTGTGACATTCTGAGGCCCTAAGCTATGTAAAGTGTAAGAGGCCCCATACCATAAAAAAATGAATTTATTATTTTCACAGAAAGGACATTGAATATATAAACATGAAAGCTTTATATTTGCATATATACAAAGGCGATGTAAAAAATAGAATAATAATCTAACTAAAACACCTCATGCAATATGCCTGTTTGCATTATAAAATAGTTTCAAATTAACATATTTTCTTCCATTATTTCTTAATTAGTAGATATGAAAACTTTTATCTACAGCAACACAAAAGCAGTTACAGTTACACAGACCAGCTTACTTAATGGAAGCAGTGCTACCTGCAGTATGTCTGTTTGCACATCACATTAATTTTTACACTGAAATTTAAAACATTTTCTTTTATGATTTTTGGAGAGCAAAGTAATTGATGATGTCCTCAAATAATAAGCTCTGGCATACTTAGGGCAGATAGCCTTTTTTGCAGCAGTTCATTCTTGACATATTTCAGTTGTGAAAATGATCTTTCTCCTGAGCAGTTTGTTGCCATTAGACTTAACTAAAAAAAAAAAAGCAAGCTGCAAAATCATTTTTAAAAAACAGTAAAAAATTTAGTTTTATATGATAAATATTGAGATTTATATATCTATACAACAACAAATATATGCCAAAAACCTGTGTTATTTTTACCAGGTTATTTCTGTGAAAGTTAGTGCTATTCTATCTATGTTCTCACAGGAAACAAAAGAGGACACATACTTTTTTCCCCACCATGCATAACGAAAACTGTCCTTCTTTTCATATGAATAAATGAAAAAACGTTTCATTAATTTTGTTAGGGAAATACAAAGTTTATCCCGACTGTATATAAAATATATTTACAAATGTTTATTCCAATTTAATTTTTGCTATGAGACAATGAATTGTTGGGATTTTTCTTTTGCCATACTATAAAAATACAATGTATTGTGCATATGATAGGTGATTTATAAGTCTATATAAGAATTTTTACATAGCATACTATCTAGAATAAAATATTGTCTTCCGCACACCAAACCTACCGAGCAGAAAATCCCAGTCTTTTTTCTACGCAGACATCTCTCTTTGCGTTTGCTTCTCTGTCCTCTGTCTCCCGCAGGACCACTAATTAATCTCGAGTAAACACTTTGGACACACAGAGTGACAACAAGCTATATGCGCAAAAGAGAAAGAAAGAAAGAATTTACCCGAAAAAGGACTGGTAATCTCTAGACAGGCATTGAGAAAGTGAGAAAAACTAGCCTATATTCAAGCAAATATAACGAATATTTAATAGCCTATAAATCATATATGCACACAGTTTGAAATAACTTGCTCACCAAGTACTCAGAATATTTGGATATATATGTATATCTTCCTTCACTCCTCTCAAAACCCTCTATTTATCCTTTCATCGGCACTCTCTGATACTTACTGTGAAGGTTCCCGAAACTGGTGGAGGGAAGCCAACACAAATTTATCCCTTCTCAAGATCCACTTGACCCAAGTCCGTCAGTCCATAAAATACACAATTGTGCACATGTACAGATCAAAAGACGAAAGACCACACTAACACTTAAGAAAACGAAAAACAGGAGCGAAGGCACTGTACAACTGAGCGTGCTGGACCGTAAACAAAAGATGGCGGCCTTCCGGCTATTACCAGCCAAGGGGGATGCTATACATGATGTCACTCCTAGGACAAGTCCAATATGGGTATGAGCTTGGCAGGATTGCTTCACAACACTGCCATCTCTGACCTCACGTTTTTCCCACTTTTATCGGCAGTGAGATTATTTATTTATTTAAATAACTTATGAAGGCACGGCCAGAATTTTACCAGTAGCAACTGGCCAACAAATCTCTGCCTGAGGAGACTGATAGCAGACTTACTCATAGAAATACTAATTTTGCAAGTGCAATGTTTTTTTCTCAACCCTGGCCTCCCACCTGTCAATAATGAACAATTAGTGAAGGGTAAGGGTAGGATAAGGGTATTTGTGTAGCCAAATGTGTATATTTTTGTCATATTTGAACAAAAATGACTATATTTAGAGAGAATCTTCTTTATCCCATATCTCCTTTATCAACTGATTTTGATAAAATTTGAAATGGAATCAGTGTTTTCTTTTTTAGAGACCCCTCATATCACGAGGCCTTAAACTGTAGTTTAGTTATCTTATGTGTTAATCCAGCCTTGCTTCTGGGGTGGGAAGGGAACCTCTATTCAAATTCCTTCTCCACATTGGGCAGAACGGGGAATTGAACCTGGATCTCCCACATCTCAGGTGAGTGCCCTAGCCACTCGGGGCATGTCTACGCTAGAAACATAAGTCAACCTATGTTAGGTCGACTTACAACCACATCAGTAATTACTGTGGTAGTTCATGTCCACACTACCCTCCTTCTATCTGTGGTGCGCATCCCCACCAGGAGCACTTCCACTGATTTAAGAGAAGCAGTGTTAGGGGGCTAGCTGCGGTGGGGAGCAGGGAGCTGGTGGCAGGGAGCTCCCAGAAGTAGGGACCAGAGAGCTGAGAAATAGGGGGGCAGCTGGGCTCTGGCGGTGGGGAACAGGGAGCTGAGAGCCAGGGAGCAGCCAGACTGAAGGCAGTGGGGAATGGGGAGCTGGGAGCCTCCAGGCAGTACCAGGGCTCCCCATGGGAAGTGGTGAGCCAGGAGCCTGTGGGCAGCAGCCTAGTAAGGAGCGGGGGCTGGGTGGACGCAGCCCAGATTGGATTGGGGAGCAGGGAGGCCAGGCAGCAGCATGGCTGGGAGCCGGGAGTGGAAACCCGAGGGGCAGCTGGGCTTTGAGCGGGAAGTGGGGTGGGCGCAGCTTGGCTGGGACCAGAGCACCTGAGGGGCAGCTGGGCTCTAGCTGGAGCCCCCCACCCCCACCCCAGTGTCAAGAATGACAGCCAACAGCCAATGTAAGCAATGCAGTGTCTACCCGGACACTGCCTCACCCTACCTACACTGACGTAAGCCCTACACCTCTCATGGAGGTGGAATTATAATGTCAATGGACTAGTGCAATTACATCGGCGGGAACAAGGCTGTAGTGTGTCCACTAACATAATTAGATTGATGTAAGTGGCCTTATGTCAACCTAACTATGTAGTGTAGACCAAGCCTGGGCTAAACGATATAAAGCAGGCACCACCTCCTTCTCTGCCCATTTTTTGAATGGTGCCTAAGTCCTAAAACACACTTTTTGCCAAAAAATATGTGGTGACTTTGTGTCAAGTCCATGAATAGTTTCCAATCAAACAAAACTGCATTTTTTGACAAATAAACTATTTATTTGAAAAATTTCACCCAGCTCCAGTTGTTAATTGTCTAGTTTCTGCATTCCTGCAGGGAGACAGGCTAGGCTTTGGCATTTGACTGGTCCAAAAATAATTGGTCAATTGACCAGTCAACTATTGATCAAACAATGTCAAAAATGGATAAATATTTTAAAGCACTAATTCATAGGAACAAAAACAACAGTGAAAACAAAACAAAAGAAGAAAAGCCAGACTTTATGATCTTCAGTAGGCTTAGCCTTGGATAGATTCTTATGCCTAATTACAAAAAAATAAGTTACTTAACTAAGTTACTTTAACTCAAAAAGTGTGCAACTCAATGAAATGAACTTCAAACCCCCAAAAGAATGGTACCATGATGCAATCAAAAAGGTAGGCTGCCGTCTACCCCTGGACAGTTTTGCTGGAATATTTGACAGGATTTGACTGTGATCAAACAATAGCCGGTCAATTGACCAGTCAATCAGTATTATTAGACTGGTGAATTGACAGGCTTGCCAAGCCTAAAATTGTCAATCTCATGTTCAAGTATCAGCCTTTGAGGACCAAGTACTATAAACTAGCCTCCTGTGGCCCATGCCTACATATGTGCACACACCATACACAGTTATTGCCCTCCTCTCAGTTACAGGTAGACACACAAGCAGTTTCCCTCTCCACGAATACACATATATCACAGTCACTCCATATCTAAATATGCCCATTCTTTATATAGTGTAGTCCCAAACACCAGTGGCTTGGTTGTGAAAGGGGACAGTGAAGATCAGTGTCTAAAAGTAGAGGAAACAAATATTCAATCAGTATGATATTTTGGGGTGCAAAGCTGACCAGTGAGGGCCTATGTCACCCTCACAATGCTCTGCTGCTGTAGCTCCCACTGGGGCCGCTCACAAACAGCATTCAGGTCACACCCTGAGTGCCTATGTGTAGCTGCAGCCTGCCAGCCACACATCGGTGACACTCTGGCTTCCACCAACTTTGGTTACCACTTGCAGGGGAGCCCAACACTGTCCCAGTCCCAGATTTCCCCCCAAAATATATGTTCTGCACTGTCCAGCCCTCTCCTGGACAATCCAAATATATTAGGTCTGTTGCTCATCTAAGGGGACCAATGTACAACAGTCTGCTATGTTAAATGGAGTTACCCAAACAATTCACATCATTGGATTAGTTTTACTTAAAGAATAAAACAAGTTTATTTACTTACAAAGAGAGAGATTTTAAACGAGCATAAGTATAAAACATTAAAGTCAGAAATGATTACAAGAGCAATACAGATTAAATGCTTCCTAGTACTAAAATTTAACAAAGTAGACTTGGTTCCAGTAGAAACCCTTACCATATGTTTCCAGTAATATTGCTCACTAAATTTTCAGGCCAGGATCGGCTCCCAGAATCCAAAGGCTGTTTCTTTTGTCTTCTTGGGTGAAAGACAGAGGCTATGTCTACACTACAGCTCATGTTAGCATAACTTCTGTCGTTCAGGGGTGTGAATAAACCACCACCCCAAGCAACATAAGTTACACTGACATAAGCACCAGTGCAGACAGTGCTATGTTGTTGGTGGAGGAAGCTCTCCCTTCATAGCTACTGCCACTTGCTCGCAGGGGCTGGAGTAGTTAAGCCGAAGGGAGAGCGCTCGCTCTCTCTCTCTCCTGTTGGCTTAGAGTGACTACATTAGAGAGCTTTCAGTGGCACAGCTGCACTGCTGTAAACTCTAGAGCAGGGGTGGCCAACCTGTGGCTCCGGAGCCACACGCGGCTCTTCAGAAGATAATATGCGGCTCCTTGTATAGGCACTGACTCTGGGGCTGGAGCTACAGGCACCAACTTTCCAATGTGCCGGGGGGAGGGCTCACTGCTCAACCCCTGGCTCTGCCACAGGCCCTGCCCCCACTCCACCCCTTCCTGCCCCCTCCGCTGAGCCTGCCATGCCCTCGCTCCTCCCCCCCAGAGACTCCTGCATGCCAGGAAACAGCTGATCGGGAGTGGGAGGCGCTGCTCGGCAGGGCTGCCGGTGGGTGGGAGGCGCTGGGAGCTTGGGGCGGGGGAGCTGATGGGGGACTGCTGACATATTACTGTGGCTCTTTGGCAATGTACATTGGTAAATCCTGGCACCCTCTCGGGCTCAGGTTGGCCACCCGTGCTCTATAGTGTAGCTGTACCCAAAGAGGTGGATATACAGAGGTACCTTGGGATGTTTTTGTCCTTCCCTTTGACAGCACAGTGACCTTTTGAAATGCATTTTCCTGAGGGTTACTCCTACCTAAAGTTCACTCCCACTGTGTGGATAGAGACAGGTTTCAGAGTAACAGACGTGTTAGTCTGTATTCGCAAAAAGAAAAGGAGTACTTGTGGCACCTTAAATTGGTTAGTCTCTAAGGTGCCACAAGTACTCCTTTTCTTTTTGGATAGAGACAAGAAGTCTGGTGGTGAAAGAGGTTCCATGCTGTTGTTTTGCTAAGATGCAGATCTGTTTGTTCCTGCTCTGCTTCCTTGCCAAAGAATGGCTACTTGCTAGGTGATTGCCCATCAACTTTGATGACAGCTGAATAGAGGCATCAGCTTGTCCTTTGTCTTTGAGAAACAGGTTTACCCACTCCGCAGACTTGCCTGGTAAACACACTTCAGTCATGATTTCAACCTATGTTCATAATTTTACATATAATGTTGTGACATACATTTCACAATGATAATACTGACTGGAGAGTTATTAGTTTTCAAATGATACCTCACAAGGCATGTTTTGCACAAAGATTCCTACAGTGGTGTGTAGGGAGTGAATCAGGCATGTCATCAATCACAGTCACGAGTTGAATGAAATGGAATATGTAAGACAGAGACGATGAACTGCTGTATTCAGCTTGGTGTAAAAAGGCGTACCATTGGAAGAATCTGGAACATGTCTAGTAGTTATGTAAATGATGGGTAAAGTGGTCAGAAGAGAGGTCTATGTGAGTGTAAATGGTAAAGTAGCGCAACTTACACTGCCTGTTTTATCTTAGGTCTGGTCTACACTCGGGAGTTAGGTCGATGGGAGACAGCTTACGTCAACCTAATTAAGCAGCACAGAGTCAAGACTGATGTAGTTAGGTCGACGCAGTTTCAGTGTAGACACGACATTGCTTACGTCGACGGTTAGTGGCTTTTAGGAGCCATCCCACAACGCTGACAGTACAATTGATACAAGGGCTCCCGGTGAGGGTGTGCCCCACCGACGCAAAGAGGAAAGTAGAGACATGCACAAGCAATGCACTTGCTGCCGTGGCTGTATGCCAATGTATGTTTGGTCAACTTAATTTGGCCTTGCACTTTCTTGTTAGTTGCTTTTCCTGCTACCCCTTTTACCTTTCTGTCCACTAGTCATATAACTTGGACTTATTTTGCACACATGTTAATGCCAAATGGGTGCAAGTTGCACATTTTTCTGTGGTTACACTCATTTAGCCCCCTTTTCTGACTGGTTTACACTTGATGTGTAGAGCCCTGAATGGATACAAATTTAAATCTGCGGATGCAGATATCCACGGATATAAACTGGTGTCTGTGGAACTGCAGGGTTCTCCCAGGAACCACAGTGGTGAAAGGAGCAGAATGTGGGGCCGCTGCTCCCAGGAGCCAGTGCCCCATGCCGGCAGCTCCTCCAGCGTGGTTGTATCACCCATAGCCCCACCCCGAGCCCTGCCCCCGTCCCGTCAATGCAGCTGCCTGCGTCTCCTGTCTGGGGGCATGTGTGCTGCTTCCACACACTAGCGTGACCAGGGACAGTTGCTGGTGAGCCTGGTGCCTGCCCCAGTGAATGGGGCAGGGGACGGTACAGCCATGCTGGAGGAACGGGGTTCTGGCTCCTGGGAGCGGTGGCCTTGCATTCTGCTTCTTTTGCCACTGCGGTTCCCTGGAGAGCCCTGCGGTTCTGCGGATACTGATTTATATCTGCGGATATCCACATCCGCGGTATAAATTTGTGTCCATTTAGGGGTCTATTGATGTGTAATTTAGTCCACTGCTGAATTTGGCCTTGTAGGTTTATGCTATTCTTCCAGTGAGTGGCTGAATAGGAGGTTATTGTCTGACCATTGTCTCACCTCCTGAGGTGCTTGAGAACTACTGTGCATAATGACATTATTTGAAGCCTTGGAACTGGACCAGAAATATGGCTGATGTAACCTAAAGCACGAGGGACAGCGTCTGATCTCTCTTACAAAGGAGTATATCTTCAGGGACTCCATATACTTTAACTCCATTTTTAAACTATTTTAAATGGGACCAGAGTCCATCTCACGTATGTATTTTTTAATGCACATTTTGAAAGTCATTTGATAATGTACATGGTTTTTACTCCTTTAGATGTATGAAATTAAAGAAGAAGGAGGAATTCTCAAGAAGCTCTATGAAATATGGCAGAAAACTACAAAACCTCTGCAGCCCAAGGTGCCACAACAAAACAACACAAAGATGAAAAGTTTGTCTTACCCCTTTTCCAGAGAGAAAATATATTTGTGAGTATTTTAAAATGTAAAAGCCGTTTAAGCAGACTGTAAAATTCTGTTGGTATCCTTCTTCCATTGTAAGACCTAGTACTTAAGTAAGTATCTGATTGAAAATCCAAGCACCTTTTGACACATCAGGTATTTTGGTTCCCAATATGAACTTTGTGGCTTAGGTCCACCTCCACATCTGAGTTGAACTCTGCCCTCAGATATGCATATCTATTGAGGTAAATGAAAGTTGACTGCTTTTAAGCAGAATTTATCCCTATGGGTCAAATTCAAAAGTGTGTCTAAGTAAGTCTAGTAAGAGTCTAAGTTTGGTAACCTATGCCATCTGCTTCCCCTCACTTACAGTACCTTTAGTCTCACTATCGACTTCCTTCAGCTGACATACCTGGAGCCTGATTTTCCAATTAAATTAGTGCAAATCAGGAATAAGTCCAGTAAAGTTAATGGAGTTATACTGGTGTAAATGAATGGCGAAGCAGAGCCCCTGCAATTCTCACTCACCCTTACTTATCATTGTGTAACTTACACACTTTGTCACATCACCTCTGAATTTGGCCTTATAAGTCAGTGTAATGGAAAGTGAGTTGATGTAACTTACATGCCAAGAGATCAGAAGAGAGGCATAGCAAGAAAAGCAACTAACAAGAGGATGCAAGATAGGCCAACTCCCTCTTTAACTGGCATCTTCGTTCAGTTCCTTGATGTGTAAGTTACACAAATGTACGCTATGTTGCACATGCACATTAGTAAGGTATAAGGTACTCTCAATTTATGTGAATCTAACTTATACTGCTTGTTGGTTTTTGTGGGTTTGGACAGGATATAAGTTAATGCAGAATTTCTCTCACTGGATGTAACTGCTTCCATTGGATAAGACACTTATGACTGGGAGGGCAACAGAAGGGGTTGTATTCAATGAAGTAGGTGTGTTTTTAACTTGAATTGAAAGTACCAAATAAATTATGAGTAGGAAAAGTAACCATGCAGTCTAGCTTGTAAAAAGATATAACTTATAAAGAAGCATGTTTTTTTCTTTCTGGTTAGATTAGATTTATGAAAATAATTAGAATTTGGCCAATACTATGCAAATAAGGAATTCTTGCTACCTGCCCTTCCACCCACATTACGTTTGGGCCTAATATGATGTTTAACAGTTCTTATTACCTCATTAAGAACTGGTTCCCTGCAGTTATGTCTGACATATAAAGTCATATAAATATAATGACCTACCACATCATTTGTTGCCCTTTCTGACAATTTTCATTAAAACTGAATACATGTTAAGTCAGCTAGAGGGAGTAAACTGGCAAAGTTAATTTCATTGATGAGGATTCCTGGGTTTGTTTAGCAGTTATTTATGGAATAATATAATAATTACATAACTGTTACGGATTGATTGTATGGAAGCAAATGTAGTATTGACTTCTTAGTCATCCTGAAAAAGAGTAATGAACATCTGCATTAAGGCTAGTTGAAATCTGATCACATTAATTGAGTCAAGGAATGTTAGAACACTGTGGTTATTTTATAAGGAAAAAATGTAGAATGTCAGTCTATGTAAACAATAAGAACTTTCTCTACCAAAAGATATTTTACATTTGGATAATGTTTCTGCATTAACTCCTCCTCCTCCTCCTCCTTTCAACCTGTGTAAGCCACAGTATTCTTAATACACTGAAATCTTTGTAGAGTTCAATAGAGTCAGGCAACCTTCTGTCTTAAAAGACCACCTTAGAGTATCCACAAATACACAGAGTTCTGCTTCACCTCCCTCTCCTCTAAGCAGCTGGTTTTTCTCAAGCCTTTGCTTGAATGGTCACTTAATACAGGTTTGGTTGTAATTGTTTCAGATGGAGTCTTAATCAAATTGTTGTATAATCCTATTCATTAGTAGCATTCATGAAAACGTAACTAATCTTGTCTCTCAACATTTTAAGGTACAACATTAAAGACAAAGACACATTTTTCGACAATGCTACCCGCAGTCGAATAGTAAGTAAACACAAGTGGCCTCAGTATTGATAGAATCTTCTGTGCTCAATGGTACCTGTTTCAACAATGAATGCACTTGGTTCCTCTTGCTGACTTCATCACTATTTGCTTATTGTTTC
Source organism: Natator depressus (assembly GCF_965152275.1). Taxonomy (NCBI): domain Eukaryota; kingdom Metazoa; phylum Chordata; order Testudines; family Cheloniidae; genus Natator; species Natator depressus. The sequence goes on along the minus strand of NC_134234.1, from coordinate 218,741,869 downwards.
ATAGCAACAGAAAAGTGCAATCAGGTGTGACAGATCCATACAGTTGGTAAACAAACCATCTGTCTCAGAATTGCTTGGAAAAGAGTGCAGTCTTCATATGTATAATGTTTTAATTTTGTCATGCTTCCTAATGTATTTATTTAGATATTGTGGTAAATATGAAAAGAAGAGCCAGATTCTGCTCTCACTTAAACTGGTGTAAATCTGGAATAATTCCACTTAATTCCTTGCAGGATTTGGCTACAGGTTTTAGAGCCAGAGCCTAAGAAGGTATACATCACCATAGCACCATTAATTTCAATGTCATTACACTAATTTACAGCAGCTGAGGATTTGACCTATCTATAGTATTTCTAGGCTCTCTGGATTCATAACGTAAGCAAAATTATTACAGTGTACAGCCAATCATTCCTAGTCTATACCAAGATAAAAGTAATGGAAAAGTGAACAAAAATAGATACAACTCCTGCTTATCTTAGTTTTGTTCCTAGTTCTGCCACTCCTCTGGTAGGTGACCTGTGGCAAGTCACTCCCCGTCTCTGTGACACAGTTTCATGGTCTGTAAAAGTGGGAATAATGATAATGAGCTCCTTTGTATAGCACTTTAAGACCTACTAATGAAAAGTGCTATATGAGTAAAGGCAAGTAGGATTTAGCCAAATATCAGTTCTTTTTCAGGAATCCTTGTGACAATATTTAAAAGCATAGAAAAGACTGGAGGCCAGATTCTCAGCTGATGTAAATGTCATAGATTCAATGAAGGAAGTGGAACTTAACTGGTGTAAATTAGCACAGGTCTGTTGAAGTCAGTGGAGCTACTCTACTTTATAACATGTGAGAATTTGGACTGATATTTTGAACTTTTTCTTCAAGAGAAGAGAGATAATCTATGAGTTGTGCCTTCTGGAGAGGTAATCGTTAGTAAATATATTACTAAACGAGTGGATTCAAATATTATTCATAGATGTAACTTTCTTAGGTTTTTTTATAGCACTTTAGTAAAACTTTCTATTTACTTAAAAATTTAAATGCAATGGTCCTAAACAATATATTTATACATGAGTCAACCACAGGACTGATTTAAATATTGCTACAAATTAACTACAGAAGAACATCTTATTTTTATGTGTAGGTCTGTGGCTTGTGCTGGCACTGTAATTAACGTAATCCTAAGAGATAAAATGTTTGTTGCATCACTGTTTTTTCTTTCTGTAGGTACGTGAAATTTTAAAGCGTACATCTTGTACAAAGACCGAAAACAGTATGGGTAAGAGAAAATTAACAATATTATATCTATGTTGTTTTGAAGGAGATTGTTTTCAATAATTCTATTTTAATACAATTTAAAATAATCAAAATATTTGTCTAACAGAATATAAGAATGTACTAATGCATTTTCACATGAACTAGACTTTGAAGCAGAATACATATTCCTAACAATAAAATTAGCCCCAGGGATACAGTACTGTCCCTTTTTCTGATGAACCACATAGTGTTAGAAAGTAAATTGTCATCTTTTGAACAATTACTTCTAAAGACTCTCTAGCGGATTAGAAAGAGACAAGCCTTTAAATCAACAGTGTTCATTTGTGTTGTGAACATAAATCTATTCACCCCTTAGTGCCACCTGGCAAGAGGGTACAGGCATATTTAGCAGTTCTTGATCCGATCTTGGGAATTGTCCTGACAAAACTTAGAGACACGTCTCACTGTAAAAGTGTCAAAATATAGACTAGGAGCTGCCAAAATTCCATATTTACGACACTGGGTAGGAGGTAGCCAATTTTCTCCTGATCCCTTGAAAGTGGAAGCTATTATTAACTGTCTTGTACCCTACACTAAAACCCAAGTCCAGGCTTACATAGGTTTGGTTGACTGTTACCACTGATTTGTACATGGTTTCAGTGCTATTGTGTCTGCTATCACAAACTTTTGCAAAAAGACAAAGCCATATAAAATAGTGGGGACAAAATTTGTCAGAAAGGTTTTGATGAGGTAAAGGAAATGCTGTCAGGTAAGCCTGTTCTGGCCAGTTCACATGCTGACAAAATGTTTGAACTGTGTCCTGATGTATCAGACACCGTTTTAGGTGCAGTTCTGATGAAAACTGGTTTGGTACAGTTTCAAACAGCATCCCATTGCTTTGTCGAATAAAAAACTGACACCCACTGAATGGAATTATTCTGTCATAGAAAAAGAGTGTTATGCTTTGTGTGTGCAGTCAAGCAGTTGAGGCTCTACTATTTAACAGAAAATTAAGACCATTCTGAGAAACCGTTCTCCATAGGCATGGCTTCACCGAAACAAATATACCAAGTCCAAATTGCTGCGCTGGAGCATTCTCTTCAAGAATGTGACATGGAAAGTGTATGTATTAGAGGAAGAGAAAATACAGTGGCAGACACAAAGTCCAGGCAAGAAGATCATGACCTGATGCCTATGGATCAGCCAGTGGCTAATCCTACTGCATCATTATAAGAGGAGAGGTATAACCCAAGAATCCCTCAGTGCCAACTGGCAAGAGGGGTACAAAAATATCCTGATCCTGGTATGTACATTTTGGTTCACCAAAGAATATCATGTGAGATCTTAAATGAAAGCCAGGCTCATGTTTGTCATTGATAGCATTGTGAAATTATTGTATAGATACTATGTAAGGAGTATGCTGAAAATATGTTCCTAAAGTCTGTATCAAGGCAGGGTTGACAAACAGGTTTTCTGCCAGATAGAAGATGGTTATTCAGCTATCACATGTAAATTAAGCATTGTAAGCCAACACAATGGAAACCCATTTACATAGAAAGTTGCGAAGGGGGATGCAAAATGTACAGGGAAGAAGCAGGACTTAGGAAAAACAAGCATTGGAGGGTGTGTGGGGAGGAAAGGTGAGTGTTACTGTCCCTAAGAACAGATAATGAACTTGGGGGATATAAGCAGAAGGCAAGGAGACACCCCTTTATCCTGCACTTAGGAAGTAAATGGACAGCACATTTACATTCATGAAAATAGGATCTCAACCAGGCTTGGTTGAAATGCTGCAAAGGACATTTGGGATGAGATACATTTCTTTAGACAGAAGGTTAGACTGCTAAGTTTAGTCTCTAGAAATCATGTTATGATTTTGTTTTATATGTAACCCTTTTATTTCCATTATCTTCTCTCACTTTCCCTTGCATCTTGAATTCTTGATAATAAATGGTTTTCACTATAAATGTAACTCAGTGCTGTGGTATTATACAAGGAGCTGATCCTAAGTTGAATCATTCAAGCTGGTGTGTATACTGTTCCTTTGGGGAAAGTAGACCTGGTATTTCTCTGAGTGTTCTGTAGATAAGAGGCTGGAACTACAGGGAATACTTCAAAGGGGAAAGGGGTGCACCTATTGTTAACCTGCAAGGCAAAGTAAGGGCTGGCATAGCCCAGACGAGTTTGTTTGGGTGGCTCATAGGTATTGGTGTTAGGGAGCTGACATCCAGTTAAGCACCAGCAAGTCTCCCTCTCGCTGGAGGCAGGTGACCCTCAGTCCTGCGTACCCTGAGAATTGTCACATCTGTCCATAGGGAAAATGAGTGTAGTGCATCATAAATGTGGCCAAATTATACCTCATGCAACTTCTTTGGCCTCCATGGAGTTGCACGGTGTGTGGGCAGCGCAAAGCTTTGTCCATGGAGTGGGTTACTTTAAGCTGAAGTTAGTTACTAAAATAAATATTTCACACAATAAAGATAATAGGGTCTGACTTTCCTCTCATTCTGGTTTTACACCAAGGTGACTCTATTAACTTTAATGGCTACCCCAATTTTAGTGAAGCTACTCCTAAACCAACAAAAGGCACTGGTGCAGAATAAGAGTTTCCAGATGTAGAGTTAGTGTGGAATAGCTATTGTGCTTTAAATTCACACCCTAGTTTAGACAAACCCTGAAATATCTATCTATTTTATGGACTGGGTAGCACATTTGGTTACAAAAGTGTAATTTATCTCTCGAGTCCTTGGTCCAAATTTTACTTTGGGTCACAAGTGATAATGGCTCTGGCTCATTTAGCCACCTCACAAAATCCGTTACACAGTTCATCAGAACTCATAGTCTATGCTCAAGAGAGATCAGACTGCAATGGCAGAAGGGATGCCAGTTGGGATTAGAGCTGAATGAATGATTAATTTTTCAAATTGGCTACTGAACGGAAAAAAATTGGGTTGACCCTAAATGCTTTCCTCGACAACACAAGTTTATATAAAGTCTGTTTTTTCTTTAATAGAAATAATATGCACACAACTTGCCACCTCAAATGGAGTTTCCCAGACACTTCAGTTTAAACACACTGGATTAGACAAAACAATTAAACATGTTTATTAACTGCAAAGAGAGAGGTTTTAAGTGAGTGAAAGTAATGAGGTATAAAAGTGAGAAATGATGACAAGAAAATAAAGTTAAACTGCTACTGGTGCCTAACTTAACAAACTATATCAGATTCAAGCAAAGTTTCTCACTATATGCTTTCAGCAGTCTTATGGACTAAACCCTCTATATCAGGGCCCTTTCTCCCAAAATTAAATGAAGGCTCCCTTTGTCACTTCCGGTGTTGTGAATGTGATGGTCAGGGAGAGAGTGTCTTGGAGTGTTTGCTCCTCCTTTTTACAGTTTCAGTTCCCCTTTTGAAAAATATTTTCAGCTGGATACAAGAGACAAAAAAGTCTATGTGGAAGGATGTTCCCTCCTGCTTTTTTCTCACCTGTTTGAACTTCCTTTGTCTCCTCTTCCCATTTGATGACTGTTTAATGCTGAAATACAATTAAGCTGAACACACATTCCTTTGTTTGAGACAGACCTGTTTGCCAAACTCAGTCTGGAACAGGTACTAATAACTCCATACAGTGGAATCTTATAACTTCACATACAAGGTTGCCACATATATTTTATCAGGACAATATTGACCAGCAAACTGAGTTTTCAAATGATACCTCCCAAGGCATACTTTGTACAAAGATTATTACAATAGTATGTAGGGTGTAGACACAGGTATATTGTGTCACAAGGGCTTTTTGTGGTGGTTTAAGACAGATGAAGACTGCATGGAGTGCTTATTCACTGCTCCTTATTTCATGTTGTATTTGAATGGTATGTGGTCCTCGTGGACAGTTTTGACCTTTGCTTTTGTGTTCCATATCAACGATTACTGATAATACTAGTTTATTAGACTTCAGCTTCCATGCATTTGAACATTGCTTTGTAGCTATGAACTTCTCCTAAGGGGCTATCTCCCCTGATTGTTGTATGGAAATTAGGAAATTCAGTAGTTGCCATTTCTACATTAATTAAATAATTCCTGGATTTAATGATGGTCTCAAGAGCACCATAGACCAGTGGCTCACTGGGTTCCTTAAGCATCCTAATTTTGTTAATCTTTTATGGTTCCATCACTTCCTTGTCTTTGAGATATGGCAATGGCAACAGGGACCCTAATAGCTGCAGTTGTTTTCCATGATTGTATGTGTATTATACATATTGGACAACAGCATAATAACTTATAACTGGCCCAGTTTTATTGTTCAATTCTACAGTTGTACAAGATCACATCTGCTGCTTTTTAGGCTGGTGCATGCTGTTGTGCAATAAAAAGTTTAAGGAAATGTTTTCTTCTAACTTAATTTTGAACATGTTATAAGCCATGCAAAGCACCAACTATTCTCCACAGTGGACTTGGTATATTCCAAGTTGGAGATTTAAAAATCATCCCATTTCCCAGTAATATCAATTGAAATAGGGATCAGATTTTGTTTTCTGTGTACAAGGTGGGAAATGTATTGGTAACGCTTGATTAATTTAAAAAATGGAGAACAGGATTTTGCTGAAACTTTCCAGAATAATTCTCATTTGGCCATGAGAGATTTGACAGCCCCAAAGAATAACTTTTGTAGGTAATTTTTCAGTACAGTGGAAAAATAAGGATCTGAAATAGACTAGCAGTCTTAACCTTAACTGTTGTATCATATAATTATGTCTCTGGTTGGGTTGTCCACAGGGACCAAATACTAGGACCTTTGCTCAAATTAAAGGATGAGGTCCATTAGGTGAACTCGTATACTTCTATGTGTGGTCTAGTCACTAGATGGGGCAAAGAGCCATGTTAGCATGGGTTACAATTGAGCTCTCCATTTTTTCCCATCTAACTTCCCACCTGACATCTGTGTGCTCACTGGGAGTAAACAGATTCTGTACTGGTGCAACTCTTTTGTGCACAGCCATGGATCTGGAGAACACAGACCAAACTACTTCCTCCTGTGGGCAGACAGATAACTTTGCATTGTGATGAAAAAGGAAGTTGTGGAAGTTCCAGCATTTGGTACATTTAAAACTAGATTTGACTAAAGGTTAGTAAGATTGTTCCGTAGCGTACATTTACTACAACAGGGAGACAAACTAGGGCCCTGTCTACAGTACAGAGTTTTTTCAACAAAATTTGCCTCTCGTTGACAAAACAGTGGACATGTACACACTGCGAAGCGACTTTTGGCACCAAAAATGCCCTGTTTTGGTGACAAAATAAAACCACCTCGATGAGAGACATAAGGCATTTTGTGCAAAATTTTTGTTGACAAAGTGCCAGTGTAGACACCGTGCTTGATTTTATTGCTTTAATTGGCCTCCAGGATGTATCCCACTATGTCCATCCTGACTGCTGTGGTCAGCAGTTTGAACTCCACTCCCCTGCAGCCAGGCAAACAACCATCTGCCCCTCCCCCTTAGAAGCCCTGGGAATTTTTGAAATTCCATTTCCTGTTTGCTCGGCGTGGAGAGGTCTCAGAGCATCTTTCAAGGTGACCATGGTGGGTTATCGCAGCCAACGCTCTCCTGCTTGGACCACTGTGGAGCTGCTGGATCTGGTCAGGATATGGGGAGAGGAGGCTGTGCAGTCCCAGCTGCACTCGAGCCATCGGAATTTTGATATCTACTGGCAGATTTCTCGAGGCTTGTGTGAAAAGGGCTATGATCGGGACATGCTGCAGTGCAGAGTGAAGATAAAGGAGCTGAGGCAGGCGTACCATAAGGCGAGGGAGGCAAACTGTCACTCCAGTGCTGCAGACCTGCCGATTTTGTAAGGAGCTTGATGCTATCCTTGGTGGCAACCCCACCTCCACCACCAAGAGCACCGTGGCCTGGAGGTGGGCCTGGAGGTGGCGGAAAGGAGACCTAACCCGGGGGATGAAGTCATTGATGAAGAGGTGGAGTTAAACAACAGTGTGGCTCTCCCAGCGGGGTCGCCCGGTGGGGCAGGCACCCAGGAACTGTTCTCTGCTCCGGAGTGGGAGGTGGGTTCAGGGTATAGAAATGTACAAGGCTGGCTGCGTTTCTGTGTGCTGGACATATCCCCGTGTAGCTAATCAGTACGGTGGAACAGGCTGTTGATGCATGCTGAGATCTCACGGGAATCCTCCAGAGAGATCTCTAGGAAAGTTTCCTGGAGGTACTCAGCAATCGTCTGCTGAAGGTTCCTTGGCAGAGCTGCTTTGTTCCTTCCCCCATTGTAGGAAACTTCTCCATGCCATTCAGCAATCACTTGTGCAGGGACCAAAGCAGCACACAGGTGAGCAGCATAGGGACCAGGGCGGAAGCCACAAGCATGTAGTAGATGTGCCCTCGCTTCCCTGCTTACCCTCAGCAGTGAGATATCTCCTACAATGACCCCCGCCTGTGGAAAAGTGTGGGAGAATTTTAGAATTTTTTCTCTAGTCGGCTGCACCACAACCCTCTTTTCCCCATGTAGCGCCCCTCCCCTCCTCAGCCAACACTCACCATGCTTTGGGTGTTTGTCAAGATGTGTGCTTGCCAAAGGCCAGTGAGAGAGTAAGTGATCGTTATGTTACCAGAGGTGTATTTTACTTAAATGTTTCAATGTTGCGCGTGAATCATGCTTCTGTGCATTGTTCCTTGTTCTTTGGCAGATGTGGCCTTGAGGAACACTCCCCCGCCACACACACTTGCATTAACACAGCCCCAGCAGTCAACTTCCCAACTCCAAATTGATTTGCAACCGACCAGTAGCAGTCTGGAGTTGCCAGCTTCCACACAGTGATTGCCACACACTTCTCTACCGATAGGGCAGCTCTCATTCTGGGGTCGTTGCGCCGCAGTGCTGGGGCAAGCTCCCCAAACCGTTCCGGGAAGGTGGCTTTCCGCAGTCGAAAGTTCTGTAGCCACTGCTCGTCATCCCACACCTGCATGACGATATGATCCCACCATTCAGTGCTTGTTTCTCGAGCCCAAAAGCGATAGTCCACCATCTGCAGCTGTTCTGTGAATGTCAAAAGCAATCTGAAGTTGCTCCTATCCATATCACACAGCATGTCAGGCAACTGGGAGTCTTCTTCAGTTAGGAACTTTGATTAACTGCACTACCATCTGCAATGTCTTCATGACAGTTACCAGAGCATAGGAGAGTAGAGCGGGATCCATCCCTTCTCACAAAGATACCGGGGTGCACAGCAAACAAAGGCCATTGGAAAATGCCGCAAAAGAAAACCGGAAGCCCATGGAATGTGGTGACAGAAAGCAATGGATTGTGGGACATTGAGCCCGGTCCCAAGATGCGTCGCGATCCGCTCCACCTTCCCACAACATCTAGCAGCAGAAGGTGTCAAGCTGGACTGTGGGATAGGTACCCACAGTGCACTGCTCACACTGTCGATGCTAGTGCCCCAAGTGTGGACGCACTCTGCTGACAGAGGGAGTGAGCGTGAACATGCAATACCGATTTTTATTATAGTGCTTTTTGAGTGTTGACGTAACTTTTGTTGAAAAAACTTTGTAGTGTAGACAAGGCATAGGTGTCCTAACTGGCCTCCTTCGTCACTGGATTCTATGGAAGGAAGTTTGTTAATCATCTGTGTTTTAATCTACCTTCCTTTGATTGTTGGATCATTGCAGGGGGATGAGATCTCCAAACTGATTTTGGGGATGGAGCTGAATTTTTGGTCCTTTCATGGCACCATTTTTTTCCCCAGCTATAGATTGGTTTAGTGTTTGCCATTGGCCTCTACTTCCTTATTTTAAAAGAGACCGAGGTTACTGGCAAGGAGGCAAGCAAGCAAGAAAAAAAAAAGCTCTCCTTGGACATAGTAACAACCAGCTTACTGGGAAACAGCATAGCCTGGGGATGAGGCTATTTTAAAGTTATCCCCCCGTTGAGCAGAAAGATAATATTTTCCCTGCTAAATTAAGATTGACTTCCAGGGCACCAGTCTAATTTCTGAATTGGGCTCATATTCAGTTTTAGATTATTCATTTGATGATTTTCATTAATATATCTCAGTCCCTGCCATAGTTGAATAAAGTGAATACTTTGTAATAATCTATTCCTATCTCTGATCATTATAAATAACTATTGAAAATTTTTGTTTGTTTCTCTTTAGATATTACTACATTAATAGCAAACAATGTCTATGACGCAGCATATCCTCTTCATGATGTACGTATACATAATTTAAAATTTAGTTCTCTAACATCAGTGTTAAAAGCTTCAGAGCCACTAATTATGTCTGTGAGAATACAAAATATCTACCAGCATATTTGTTGAATCATCATAGTAATAGAAAGTCTTAAATGAAATCTATTCAGGCTGCAATTGAACAGTAAAAACAAAATCAGAGTGCAAAACAGCTGAGCAAAAGCATGACACTATAATACTTTTTCTTTTATTACACTTACCATTTTGATTTGTTTTTGTAGGGTGAATATGAAGGCCAAAATGATGACAGGAATGAAAGAAAGGTAAAATGCTCTACATTATAAATACATTTTTGTGCTGGATTTGCGTACTTTGAACTAGAGCTGGATGAATACTCCAAGAAAGCAGTTGCAAATGTTCCTTTGAATAAAAACTTCTACAAATTCATTTCATTGGTATTTGTGAGCCTTTTAAATCATTTCCCCTGAACTTTCATGTGATTGGTGGTTTATTCGCAAGAATGTTCACATAAAGTTTTTGGCAATATTTGGGTGAATTTAGTTTGATGCAGCCATCTTGAAATTCCTTGAATTTCCCTCTTCTTGTTTAGAAAAGGTCTAGTCAGCCAACCAGGATGCAAAAACATTGCCATGTGACATAGATAATGAATCTCACACCACAAACAGATGATGATTATATAGATGAATACGTGAACCTATAGTGTTTAACTTTTGTATAAATTTAGAATAACAAGTACATTTGTAAAAAATTTAATTGGTTTGCAGATAATTTGAACAGAAAAAAGGCTCCACCTGTCAAATTACTTATTCCAATTATTTCAGCCACTCTACACGTGATGAATTGATAACTATAAGAAACTGAACCTACTCATACTATTGTTTTAAATGTAGGTGCTAGCTGTTAGAAATGAGCTAAAACATTTAAATACGAGAATCAGTTAGGTTCCAGTTTTTGCTTAGTGTGTGCTCATTTCCCTCCATCCCTCTTGAATGCTTGTATTGAAGCATCTTTACTAATAAGAAAAAGTAATAGGAAATGGGGAGAGGGACAGGGAGAGACAGACAAGGTACCTTTAATAATAGAAAGCCTAAAATGTGATTTCATTCCTAATACGCATATTCTTGGTTACTAATACACAATTTCATAAATATTTTTCATCCTGTGGTTTTTCATACTGCCGTATGATTTCTGTTGCATGAAGGAAGCATTAAAAATACCATTCATTTTCCAAAAACCTTAACAATGTTCCCATAGCTTTCAGAAGTTTACTTACCAAGTAATCTACTTCTTGTGGTTATGAATGCATTTGAAACTAAGCTTGAGTACAAATTTTCAGTCTGTTATCCCTGGGCTGTCAAGGCTGTGGCACTGAAGAGTTGAAAAACTTGATTTTCCTGGGCAGCTGTTTGTAATGTGAACCACTAGATGTCTCTGACTACCAAAAGGAGGCTGCCAGACAACTCTCCAATACCAAATTCTACAGACCACTTTCCTCAGATCCCACTGAGGAATACACTAAGAAACTGCACTATCTACTCAGGACACTCCCTACACTAACACAGGAACAAATCAACATACCCTTAGAGCCCCGACTGGGGCTATTCTGTCTACTACCCAAGATCCACAAACCCGGAAATCCTGGACACCTCATCATCTCAGGCATTGGCACTCTCACTGAAGGACTGTCCGGATATGTGGACTCTCTACTCAGACCCTACGCCACCAGCACTCCCAGCTATTTCCGTGACACCACTGATTTCCTGAGAAAACTACAGTGCATTGGTGATCTTCCAGAAAACACCATCCTAGCCACCATGGATGTAGAGGCTCTCTACACAAACATCCCACACACAGATGGAATACAAGCTGTCAGGAACAGTATCCCTGATGATGCCACAGCACAACTGGTTGCTGAGCTCTGTGACTTTATCCTCATGCACAGTTATTTCAAATTTGGTGACAATATACACCTCCAGACCAGTGGCATCGCTATGGGCACCTGCATGGCCCCACAATATGCCAACATTTTTATGGCTGATCTGGAACAACGCTTCCTCAGCAATTGTCCACTCATGCCCCTTCTCTACCTACACTGCACTAACGACATCATTATCTGGACCCATGGGAAGGAAACCCTGGAAGAATTCCACCACAATTTCAACAGCTTCCACCCCACCATCAACCTCAGCCTGGACCAATCTACATGGGAGGTCCACTTCCTAGACACCACGGTGCAAATAAGTGACGGTCACGTTAACACCACCCTATACCAAAAACCCACTGACCGCTATGCCTACCTTCATGCCTCCAGCTTCCATCCTGGACACACCACACGATCCATTGTCTGCAGCCAAGCGCTGAGGTACAACCACATTTGCTCCAACCCTTCAGACAGAGACCAACACCTACAAGATCTTCACCAAGCATTCTCAAAACTATGATACCCGCACGAGGAAATAAGGAAACAGAACAACAGAACCAGACTTGTACCCAGAATCCTCCTGCTGCGAGAGAAGCCCAAGAAAGAGACCAACAGAACTCCACGGGCCATCACATACAGTCTTCAGCTAAAACCTCTCCAACGCATCATCGGTGATCTACAACCCATCCTGGACAATGATCCCTCACTTTCACAGGCCGTGGGTGGCAGGCCAGTCCTCGCCCACATACAACCCACCAACCTGAAGCATATTCTCACCAGCAACGACACACCGCACCATAGTAACTGTAACTGAGGAACCAATCCATGCAACAAACCTCGATGCCAACTCTGCCAACATATCTATACCAGCGACACCATCACAAGACCTAACCAGATCAGCCACACCATCACCAGTTCATTCACCTGCACATCCACCAATGTAATATATGCCATCATGTGCCAGCAATGCCCTATTGCTATGTACAGTGGCCAAACTGGACAGTCCCTACGTAAAAGAATAAATGGACACAAATCAGATATTTGGAATGGCAATATACAAAAACCTGTAGGAGAACACTTCAACCTCCCTGGACACACAACAGCAGATTTAAAGGTAGCCATTCTGCAGTAAAAAAACTTCAGGACCAGACTTCAAAGAGAAACTGCTGAGCTTCAGTTCATTTGCAAATTTGACACCATCAGCTCAGGATTAAACAAAGACTGTGAATGGCTAGCCAACTACAAAAGCAGTTTCTCCTCCCTTGGTGTTCACGCTTCAACAGCTAGAAGAGGGCCTCATCCTCTCTGATTGAAGTAACCTCGTTATCCCTCACCTGATTCTTGCTTGCATATTTATATCTGCCTCTGGAAATTTCCACTACATGCATCTGACGAAGTGGGTATTCACCCACAAAAGCTTATGCTCCAATATGTCTATTAGTCTATAAGGTGCCACAGGACTCTTTGCTGCTTTTACAGATCCAGACTAACACGGCTACCCCTCTGATAGATGTCTCTGTGTGCTGTGTACAGTTTCATTCAGCGTATGGTCCTTGGTAAACAAAGGAGAGAAAGTTGGGAGTCAAACCAATGTAGAAGCCTGTTTGTTTGTCTCTCTTATTTACAATCTATAATTTATAATCTTTTATAACCACTTCTTGTTCAAGAACCAGTGATTCTCTATATCATCACATTGTCTATGCTGCACTTACGGTAGCCCCCTCTGGCTAAATGAATGGAGTATCATTGCTATCCGCTCCAAAGGCAGTTGCAGAGTTTACCCACTTAAGAACTAGACAAAGCTTCCAGCTACAAGAAGAATGCTAAAATAGCAGTTAGGCTACGAGGACAAATTGGATAATGTGGTGAAGGGGAAAAGAGGGTCTAAAAGTATAAACGTCTGGAAAAATAGTCCTCCTTTAAGTTACATTTTGTGCTGCTTGCTTTTTACCCTGCCTATTAGGCCCTGTTATGAAGTGTTAAGTATTAAAAACATAAAAGGTTCTTTCCAGAAATACTGCATTGATTATTCACATATGTCTCTGCTGTGTAGCCATATAATCTGCTGTAGTATTTCTACGTATAACATCATCTGTTTTCTATCTGAATCTAATAGTCTCAGTGTTTAATTTCCTGAAAAGCACTGATCAGATTTAAAAGGAAGGGGAACATTTTTGAGCTATTTTCTGTCCCTTATTTTGTCCCCTTTAAGTTATATGCTGCTTCTATTTGATTGCCTGTAGAATAACCCCCCAAAATGGTGAACTGAGCTTGTCTGAGGTATTTTTCCTTATACGGCAAGTCATAGTAATTAAGATTTATGTAGCAGCTCATAAAGTAAAAGGTTAATCCTAATTAACCCTCTTCGGGATCTCGATGGGGAAAATGCCCTGTGAAACAATGCTTTTGTGACTGCCTGTTGAGAACCAGAAAACTGCATTTGGTGCAGCACACACTCTGCCGAAGACTACTCGTAAGAGCAAAGGAATTTCCCGGTTTCAGTGAGGTGCCTGCTTAAGGGGAAATATGTGTAAAGAAACTACTGCAAAGCAGCACTGTAGTAGCTTGCCTTAAGGGGTAGGATCAGTGGTCTGATCTTTTTTAAAGCTCCTACCCGTTGGTATCAGTAGCCTCTTCATTGCCAGCACTATTATTTTATGCTGAGAAATGTCACCTCTCATTTACAAGGAGTTGCAAAGTCTGTCTGGGATATATAGTTCATCCAACATAACATCCATAGGATATTAGAGATGCGTTGAAAGGTATTATGATTTCCCTGTGTAAAATACCACTGTTAACTGGAACTGTGGAAATACAGGTAAAACATGATGTCACAAAGCTCTATGGGGACTCCCATAATTTTTGTACAGTCACACATAAGTACTTCAGATTAAACTGAGTTTTGTAACATTTCAATCTTAACAATTTTACCTGCATTGGTGGGGCAGTCCTGCAATTTCATAGCTTTTAAGACCTTTATGATAATCTAATCTGAGTTCTTGGCATAGTTTGTGGTTGAATTAGATCATACTTTTTTTCGAAAGACATCCATTATTTGTTTATATTTTAAAATCAGTTCTCTGTGGCACTGTTTAAATACTATTCGCGTTTGATTTAGGGTTCTTCCGACTATTTCAGTGAATGTGCTTATAGGCTGGATAGTTTACAAAATCAATGAACTTTAAACGAATATTGTGGAATGTTCACCAGGAATGGATCTTGAATTGGTAATGTGAGTTTTCCAGTTGAAAACATGAATATGGGATCAGTCGTATAAGATGCTGATCACCTTCAGCTCCCAGTGAAGCCAATAAGAGCTGACAGTACAGCTGCGAAAATAACTGGTTTATCCAATTCTTTGGTAATTTTGAAAAGTGGGAAAAATTGTTTCTGGGTTGGAGGGAAAACAGATTTTTTTGGAAATATTTGGACATTTGTAAAGTAAAAAATGTTTTGTGTTGAATAAAATAGCTTGGTTTCATTTGAAGCATTTTAAAAAAAAATTTTTAAATAAAAGGAATTTCAAACCCAAAAGTTGTTTTGGACAGAAAAACAAAATGTTTTGATTTTTTTGGAGTTTTTTCTGTATGAACAATTTGGCAAAACTGACATAAATTTGCAAAAAGTTTTGGTGTTACCAAATCTGCATTTTTTCCCCAAAATAAAGTTTTAGTTGAAGAATTTCACCCATCTCTCATTGAGATTACTCCTTACCCTTTGGAAGTGCTAAGCGCTATGCAGGATTGTGCTCTATAAGAGTAATAGTCACCTACTGCTAGATCCCACACATTGAAATCCATTCCTAATGTCCTACAAATCTGAGAACAGAAACATATTGAGCCAGATCCTCAGCTGGTGTACATTGGGGTAACTCCATTTACTTCAAGAGGAGCATGCCATTACAGCTGCTGGCGGTCTGTACTCACCCGTGCAGGTATTTTCAGGATATGGTTCTTAATTAATCAGTTCCCCTATTATTTGTTTGAGTCTCATAAAGTAACTGGAAAATATGATGATTAGAAAAAAAGCAGGCAGTTAAAGTATCTGAACCTACTTTGAACTCATTTCTTTAAACTGATCAGATTTCAAATTGATGGTGTCCCTTTTAATTCAGCAAATGTAAAGAATTGCATGCTTTTGGTTTATTTTTAAAAAAATGTACTTGTTTTGTGCTCCTAACAGCACAAAATGATGGAAGTTACAAACTTAAAACCTGGTATGTTGCTAGTTCTCAAAGAGACTAGTTGACAGATCAAACTATTGGTAAGTAATTACAAAGTTATAAAGGTTTAAAGTTATTGGGCTAGATAGAGTTCCAGTTCTTGTAAATTGACATAACTCCATTGTTCAATAATTTACCATTAAATGTATTATTAATACACTTGCTATAGATGTGCATGCTGCTTTACAGACAGGCCAACATTTTTCAGCGCAAAGGAATTAACAATGTCATCCTGGAACTAGAGCATCAAAGGTATATGCCTATAACTGTGAGAAGCCTCACTGAAGTCACTGCAGAGGCGCAGGCTTCCAAGCTAGTAGAAGTAGAGCTGGTCAGAACATGAGGTTTTGTCCCCATGTGGAATTTTGACTTTTTTGATGAAAAATCAAACTCCCAAACTTATCCAGGCAAAAACTGAAAATATTAAGTGGAAATGCCTCTCTGGTACTTCGTGGGAGTTATAGTTCAGTTGCCTCGTGCCCCCGTTTTCCTCTGTGGGTCAGGTCCTCTGGTCGGACTGCATCTCCAGTGCTGCATCACCCTGTTCACGTCTTGCTGAACTGCTTTAGTGCATCATGGAAATACCACAGCCACTGTACTTCCTGGGAAATATCCTGTTGGATAGCCCAGCCTATAGAAGAGAAAGGGAACATGAGGCATCTGAACTACTACACCACTCAGAAGGCACCACGGCAGTCCTGAGAAATGAAATTTTTCAGATTTTGGCTGAAAACTAAAACCTTTTTTTAAAAAAGTTGAAATTTTTCATGGAAAGCAGACATGTTGCAAAATATTTCCTTTAGTTGAAAACCTAATTTTCTGTCAAGAAACAAACAGTTTTGATGGAAAACTTTCAACAAGTCCTAAGTGGAAGCAGCTGTAGGATCAGGATCTATATTAGAGAGCTTTGGGGAAATTAGGGTTATAACAGCAAAAGATTCTGAGCTGTGCTTATTGTTAGATATAGAGCCCTGCCTCATTCACTGAGGGAATTCACTACATTTGTCATTACATGACTAGCTGAGTCATGCACACGTATGTAGCACAGCCTAATTTCAAAGGACATAGGAATTGCCATACTAGTGGCCCACCTAGTCCAGAATCCTGCTCCCTGAGAGTGGCCCGGACCAGATATTTTAGACGCAGTTGGAAGAACCTGTTTTTGTGGACAATTATGGAACAATATTTTGGGGGAATATTTCTTCCTTAATCCATCAGGGAGTCTTTGGCCTGTGCTCATATCGTTAATTTTTAAAAAAAGAAATCCTCTGTAACTGTGGGCATTCCCTTTACTCATATAACTGTCTAATCTTTTTTTGAATCCTACTTAACTCGTAGCCTCAATGATTTGTTGCTGCAGTGACTTCCACTTTTTATGCAGTGTGTAAAAAAATATATTTTTTCTTATTAGTTGTAAATTGCTTTAAAGCTTCCTGGACTGTCCTTTTGTTTACATATCATGAGAGAGGGTAAACAGGATTTATCTTCTCCATAAAATAATTTTGCATAACTGTGTTGCCATATATTTCTGGACTCCTTCTATTTCTGCTATTAAAAAAAAATGACCACAATTAAACACAATCTTTCAGGTGATATATTGGATAAAAATAATACTGAAAAGACTATGCTACCAATATATCACCTGAAAGACTGTTAACTTTTTACTAAGTTGATCATTGACCATTTAGTCTTGCCCCATGTCCTCTGCCCTATAGCTGGTTTCTAGTCTACGACAGAACTTTGTTTTCCACACCATAACTTCTTAGGGTATGTCTGCATGATGGTTGCTACAGCAACATAGCTATGGTGCTATGTCACAGTAGCTTCATAGCATAGATACTTCCTACACTGATGGAGGGGTTTGTTTGTCGATGTAAGTAATCCACTTCTCTGAGAGGTGATAGGTTGATGGAAGAATTCTTCTGTTGACGTCGCTGCATGTGCCCCAGGGTTAGTTTGACCTAACTACAGTGTTTAGGGCTCAACATTTTTCACTGAGTGATGTAGCTAGGTCAACCTCAGTTTGAGGTGACGCCCAGGCCTTAGTGTCCTTAATAGCTTCTTGTGAGGAACTTTGACAAAGGATTTTTGAAAGGTCATCTGGATATTATCCACAAAGCATATACACCTCTCTCCCTGAATTTCTCTTCCCTTGTGGTCTGATTTTTACCCCTTAGGAGCCTCTGGTGAAGCCTGAATTCTTCCCCTCTCTCTCACAGAGAGAGGAGTTGCTACATGTGATCTTTTGAGTGGCAGCCTCAGAGGTAGAGGAGAAGGGGAGGCAGTTGCTCTCTCAGCTGTATGTTCCACCTTCCTGCTCGCTCCTTTTCCTGTCTCACCAGTCCACTCCTTAGCACGTAATTCACTCCACTTTATCCATTTAGAATTTACTTTGGCAATCACTTCACCTCTGACCTAGAAACGTTGGGCCATACTTACCTCTGGTGTAATCCCACTGACATCAGTTGAATTACATCAGGGAAGAATTTGCCCCATGATACGTAAGCAGCATTTTCTCGGGTCTTTTTCACAGCTTTCCATGAGTCATCAGCAGGATTTCAGATTTTTTTTTTAAACTCTTTCATTTATCATTATTGTTGAGTACATTAATTTTGTGTGGGTGTGTGTGGATGTGGATGTGTGCATGCACACCACAGCCTGGCATTGAATAGCTGGTTCAACTCTGCTACCTATGGCCTACAAATATGCTCATCAAGTGGAATTTAAATGCAGAATGCTCTCTTTTTAGCATAAAGCTGGAAGTATATTTTAAACTCCTTTTTTGTGGAAATAATATAATAATGTGCAGTTAGATATATCATCTACAGCTGCATCTTCATGTTTCTATCCTCTGCAAAAGAAATTTCTGGCATAACATCCAGCTGCTGTCTATTTCCTTAAATATATGCTTTACTGAAAACCATGAATCTCATGGCCAAGGAACTCTGAAAATCCAGACCTCTTGTTATCATTTCATTTTACCCCTCCTTCAGTAAATGATAGGCTCCTGTTATTGCTGAAATAGTGAACCTGCTGTTCTTGAGCCAATGAAAGCAACTTGTGTCTAGAATCCATGGCATGCTATGACACTCCAGACCAGTATGGAGCTGTGTCACCACCTGCCCTGCAACTTGGGGTATCTTACAATGCTTTGCTGCTGTGGCTCCCAACTTGGGCTCCTCACAAATAGCATTCAGGTTGCACCTTGTGTGTCTGTGCATGCCCACAGCCCTGATCCAGCAACTCGGACCCCAGAAGTCTGTTAGCAAACACCAGCCACATTCTGGTGTCCAGCAGCCTTGGTTAACACATGCCAGGTGACCCCAACACATTCCCAGTCCTGGATTTTCCCCCAGAAAAGCATGTTCTGCACTGTCTAGCTCTCCCCTGAACAGTCCAGATATACTATGTCTGTTGCCTCTCTAAGGGGATCAAGATACAACAGCTTTCCACCTTAGATGGAGTTACCCAAACCATTCACAGCACTGGTTTAGTTTTGGTTAAAGAATAAAATACGTTTATTTAACTAAAAGGAGGTAGGTTTTAAGTGAGTACAAATAATGAGGCATTAAAGTCAAAAATAGTTACAAGAAAAATAAAGATAAAACGCTTCCTAGTACTAAATTTAGTAGACTTAACTTGGTTCAAGGTGAAATTCTTACCACAGGTTTTCAGTGTATTGCTGACCATGCTCTTGGGCCAGGATCTGCTCCCAAGATCCAACGGCTGTTTCTTTTATTGTCTTAGGTAAAAAGAGAGAGATGGATGGTGAGAGAGATCTTAGGGTGTGTTTGCCCCTCACTTCTATAGTTAAGTCATCCTTAAAAAAGCATTTTCCTGAGTATGACACCTAGTTAAAGTTCGTTCTAGCTGAGAGCAGGACACATAGAGTCTAGTAGGGAAGAGGTGTTATGCTGTTCTTTTCTAAGATGCAGATCTGTTTGTTCCTGTTCCCCTTCCTTGCCAAAGAATGGCCACTTGATAGGTGATGGCCCATCAGCTTTGATGACACCTCTATAGAAACATCAACTTTCCTTTGTCTTGGAGAAACAGGTTTACGCACTTCCCAGACTTGTCTGGAAAACACACTTCGGTCATGTTTTAAGCCTATGTCCATAACTTTACATATCATGTTGCTACATACATTTCACCATGATATTATTGACCAGCAAGTTATTGGTTTTCAAATGATACCGTACAAGGAATATTTTATTGAGAGATTATTACAATGGTTTGTAAAGTGTGAGTACAGGGATTAATTACATTACACATGCCTCCAAGGAGGACCTCTACAAAACTGATATTCATGCCTCCTGTGACTACAGTATTTTATAGGAATAGTACCAAATGCTGTATTTATTTTGACGTTTTAAAATACCATTCAGGGCTTTGCAAGCTCTGGTAATCTTCCCTCTGCTTGCTTCAAAGGAGGGATTTGAATCCACATCTCCTACCTCCCTAGTGAGTGCCTTGATAAGCAGGCTACAGAGTCATTCTTACTCTCTCTTTGGCTCAGTGAGTAAGTATTTATACAAAGTTTGATTAGGGCACGTGTCTGGTAAGGGGTGAGATCTGAGTTCAAGTCTATGCTCTCCTGAATGTTTAAGTAATTTAGACCAAGTGGAGCAATGTTTTACAGGGCAGACTGAGAGCATCCTGCCCCCAGAATAGCCTATAGCTTGGTGATTAGGATGCTCACTGGGGATGGGGGAGATCTGATTCAAACCTGGGTCTCCCATATCCCAGGCAAATACCCTAATCACTGGGCTAAAGGCTATAAAGGGAGGAACAGACACACACAGTTTGGTGGCCTGGAAGAAGTTTTTCCCAGATGAAATTAATTGGGTCAAATTTGCAAATAGTTTTGGGTTGACCAAAACTGCATTTTTTGGCAAATTAACTATTCATCCAAAATTTTTGCCCAGCTCCACTGGTGTAGTAAATGCAGTATGACATAATGCAGTGGACAAAAGTGTGGGGAGGGGGAGAGGTAATATTATGTATAACTATTACTCTTCCTCTTCCCTGTACTTTGGCTTAAATCTCTCTTAGGCACAGGCCAGCAGGGTGTTAAACAGATTTAAATTTTAGCGCAAAAATCCAGAATGCAACCGTTAATAAGAGTTCTCAGCTTCAAAAAGCGAAGCAATTTCTTAATAAACAAAACAAATATTTAATACACATAAACATTACAAATAATATTTAGCATGCTTCTGAATAAATGTTTAAACTAAAGCCAGTAAGCCTATTGTTGTTCTTCTTTATCCAGACTTCCCCACTTTGCTGCTGTTACATGTATTACATAGGTTAATATATTTAGGCTAGGAAAGATTAGATTTTTGTAACTAAATGTCAGTAAATGTCAATTTCACATGTAAACCAATGAAAAAATATTTCCTTTGATAATAAACAAAATTGACAGATAGGCACAGTAAGAAAAATGCTGCTTGAGAACCTACTGGCGTTTGATTTAAGGATATTTATTTTGTATATTTTAACCTGTGATATTGACAGTTTCTGTTTTAATAGTTATAAAGCTTTAACTTTTTGAATCTCAATGTCTATTGTTATTACAGCCTGGCACCCCTCATAATTTATCCCAACAGTGAAAAATAGATAAAAATAAAAAAATGTTTAAAATTAAACATCGATATTATCTGTTGAAATTATAAAATAAATGTAGAGATCAAACTCTGCTAAGCCTACACATATTTCAGTGAAAGATTTCAACAAGACATACATACAGATACATTCAACATACAGATACATTCCTCTCTGATCTTCTTGTGAAGACAATTTCTCAGATTCTAGAGTGTGGCCTCAAAAGGTTCACTTGGATTCTCCAGCGTCTGAGGAGAATGTCGCCTCTCAGTTTCCCTCCAACCCTTTCAGAATCTTTTCAGCAAAATGAGAACGATCATCCCAGACAAAAGCAATTATAATGTCCAAGCCAATAGGTGACTGTCTCCTCAGCTTCCAAAAAGCGCAGGCATCCGCACTCCCCAGACACAAATTGGTACAGGTATTAGGACACATCCTTCACAGCACACACCTCTCTTGGTCATGCATCAATCACTTGGGGAGGTCAGAGGGCTGTCTCCAAGTACCTCATTTCTAACTTTTCACTCCCTGAGTTCTGATGAGCTCTCAGCTTTCAGATCGTGAGGGTTTGGAACCTGTAAAACTGCTTATCTTCAATGGACACATTCTGTGCAGCTTCAGAGACGGTTACTGAGCATATCCAATAACTACCACATCCCTCTTCTAGATGCATCTGTGCTCTTCTAAGTTGGGCTGCCATGCACAAGGTTCAGTTCAAATCCATGTCTCCTCCCCACGGCTTCTTTTCCTTTGAACTTAAAAAATCAAATGCCGCAGTGTGAACATTGCAATAACATTCACCATATAGTTTTTTTTCTAAAGAAACAGGTAGGATGGCATTTTCAAAAGTGCTCAAAGTGGGCCTAACGCTACTCATAGTGAAGTCAAATGGGGGTGGGAGGGTGGGTAATACGATTGGTTTCACTGGGAGCAGGATTAGATAAATACTGAGTGCTTTTGAAAATCCCATTGATAATAATTAGGGCCCAATCCTACTCATTTGACTTCAATGGGAGTTGGAGCCAGTCCCTATTTTAAAATTTCTGATGATTTCTTTGCTCCTGCTTTTAGTTACTTTATGTGAACTTTGCTCAGATGTGTGAACCACTGAATAAAGGATCGTTGTCAAGCACATGAGATGCTTTTCCGTAGCCTGAGATCCAGGAACACCAAGTGATAATGGAATCCTGATGCAAAAATTTTTAGCATAGTAATTGTAGCAGTATAAAACTGATCAGATAGGTACAATAGTTCAAGTTCACGTTAAAAAAAACTTGCAAACAGTTGTTTTAAGTTAATTTTCTGTGTTTCTTTTAATTTAGTTGCTGTATCGAGAATGGGCAAGATATGGAGCATTTTACAAGTATCAGCCTATTGACCTCATAAGGTAATAGCTTTGATGAAAATAATGTGGGGGCAAATTCTCAACTGGCAGAAATCAGCGTAGTTCCATTGATTTGCACCAGCTAAGGATTCTGGTCCTTTGTTTGCTATTCTCAGGAATGGCAATAAATTATCTTAATGCTTAGTATCCTTTTCTGTTAGATCTAGTAATAACGTATAACAAGTAGAATACATCAACCCATCACTACACCTCTCATTTTGCATTATATCTAGTCCTGGACAAACACAGTACTTCATAAAAGTGTTTGCACAAATTTATTCAAAGAAAAGAGAAGTATTTGCACATTCATATGAGTGAACTTTTTTTTTTGGTAAGAATGTTCACTGAAAGTGAAATTTTGGTGAATAATCAGGAGAATGTGTTCCCATGAAGTTTAACCCAGAAGTGTTTGTCTGGTAGTTGTGAAATTAAGCATTAACATTGGAGCAAGTTACCAAAGTGGATTCTCCATCACTGACCATTTTTAATTCAAGATTGGATGTTTTATTCTAAAAAATCTGCTCTAAGAATTATTAAAGGAGGACAGACTAGATGATCAGCATGATCCCTTCTGACCGTAGAATCTATGAAATTACTTTAATTTCCCTCTTCTTTTTTACGGAAAGTTTCAGTCATCCAGTCAGGGAGCAGAAACAATGTAATGGGATTTGAGCTGATCAACATGTTCTGAATCTTAACATTTCAGTGGAATTTTGAATTTAAAAAAAGTTTTGGCAAAAAATCTTTTAAAAAATTGCCAAATGTTTCTCTTTATTGGACAGCTTTTCCTGATGTAGGTGACCAGTCATACCACCTCAAATGACAAACTAAGAGAAAGGTTCACCTATGACCTCTGGCTTTGAAGTATGTTCATATAAAATGTTTGTCCAATAAAAAATGAATAGGTTAAACCAGTCTATTTGTGGATAATGTGTGAACAGAAAAAATGGGGTAGTCCTTTGTCAAGTAAATTATTCACTACGAATAAGATAGTTCAGCTCCAGCTGTGGGTTAGATTGTTCCACCCTTATCAATATGAGGAAGCACTTACTCAGGTAGTCCCATTGAAGCCAGTTGGTATGCTCTCTTGAGTAATTGTTCACCAGAGTGAGTAAGGCTCTGTGTCATTAATTTCATTAATATTAATGATCCCTATTGCTGTGTAAAACACATTTATTACTTTACCCTGATGTTAAAATACTGTATCTCACTTTCAAAAGTTTACTCATACAACTGATAACAGGAACAGAATTACTACTTGTTATGGGAGCGATGTTTCGAAGGTACAAATTACAGTTAGCCCCATCATTCTTGTTGAAAGTCAATGGGAGTTAGGCATCCTACTTCCATTTGTGCCTTCAAAAATCTCCCTTTCCAGGTTCCAGTATTGTATGGATAAGCTCTCACAGTACAAAACATGATGACAGCTGCCAACGTGACCTGAATAAAGGTTGTGCAGGTTTAAAAAGAGAAATGGTTGCTGGTCATGGGAATTTTAAAGCTATACCAGAATTAGAGCTAATGTACATTCGTTGCAGTTCCACTGCTTACGCTACATCTTAATTTGGGATTTGGTTTTGTCAGTACCCAGAGTGCTCTTTCACATCACTGCGGTGATTTCATAGAAATTCTGCGGTTTTAACCTTTGAGAACAAAATAAAGGGTTTGGACATGTGCAATTGGTTCTTTGTTCTCATGGAGAAGATACTCCTAACTTTTATCTTCCATACTTTTCTTGAGTGTGAGTTTCACTGTCCACTATGACTAAAATAAATGTGGGTTTTATGTTCCAGCTTACAACATATAGACACAGGGCAACTTCTCCTTTTTTCTCTGCAGTCTTCTTTTTACTTTTACTAGACATCATTTTTTGTACAGTTGTACTATCCAGGGATTTGAGTTCAAGTTTTAGGCATGAATGTTTATTCCTAGTGGAAGAAGGAGCCATTGTTAGTGGGGGTGAAATGAATAACGTGGCTTTTCATGAGCGGGCTTGGTAAATTTTGCAGACTATCACCTCAGGTAGAGAAATAGGGTAGTTTCATGGGGTTGTGATTTATATTCATTGTGGCTTTTTGGCTTCAACTTGATTGGACTTCCAGGTTCAAAATTTGTTTTATGTTTGTGCTAATACCATGTAGTTTAACATGTTTGTATCCCAATCTTTGATGGATGGTGGCAATTATATTAATTTTGCTTTATATGCAAAACCTGTTTTGACTGACCTGAACCTGTAAGGCATATATATTAACAACTGTTTGAAATATGTTGATGGAAAAAAACTACAAACACAATGTTAATTACACTAATTAAATTCAGGTATAGCCCAGTTGCAACTATGTATTTCTTTTCCCTGTTTCCTTTCAGTTCCCAAGTAATAGGTACACAGCAACTCAAAACCCCACCAATTCCCAGATGCCTAGGCTGGGAGACAGTTAACTCTTCAACTGCTGGATTAATGAAATATGCAATGAACATGAAACACCTCTATCCTCTAGTTAACTCACTTTTAGCCCTTGGAATGCTCCCAGTTTCCAAGTGACGCATACTTGTAGCTGGAACCACTGCTAGGGATTGCATTTTTCCTACACTCATTCTTGGCACAGGCCAGGTCCATTTTTGAGGTCAAATGTCCTGGGAGATAGCTAATTGCATAACCAATCATTGAACTTGGCTTATGTAGAACATTTTCATTTTCTTAAAGGAAAAAGAAATAAAAAGTGGACCATTGAAACATTAACTTACAGGTCCATTCGCTTCTATATTACAAACAGTGAAAGCATTCTGCTCTGGCCTTGTGCACGCCCTTGGGGGACAGTGAAAGTGCAGTTTATTGTAAATCAATGAACAGAGGGGTCCAGTGAAAGAGAACAGGGTAGATGTTATACATTTCTAATCTGCAACAGGTTTGTTTCAGTGAAAGGGCTTTAAGGGAATGCACAATACAGACATATCTGAAACTGAATTTGTAAAAGGTGAGCAACACCCAATCTCTGGGTACATGTATACATATGAAATAGACAATCTAAACACAAACCTAATTGAATTGAACCCTACCTCTAGGATACAAGCACTTTGCAGACCTCATTTTTTTATTTAGGTATTACGGCAAAATGTTCAGCCTTGGGTGCTTAAATTTATGCACCAGAATTCATATTTTGTCTTTCATATATGTGGTCTTCTTCTTTTTTTAATCCAAAGGAAAAATTTGCATTTTTGAGGAGGAAAATTGTGAGTAATCAGCTATTAAGAGCCATTCTAGGCTGTCAGTAGACCTTAGGCTGTATCTCCACTTAGAAAACAAGTGTATTTTTTATACATTTTTGCTGGCCTAGAAAAAGATTTTCCCACTCAGAACGAATCTGGCCAAATTTGCAGATAGTTTCAGGACTGCCAAAATAGCATCTTTTGGTGAATAAAGTTTTCATCTGAAAAAATTCACCCAGCTGTACTTAGGATTCTTGAGCCATATAGCGACTTGGAAATTATCTCTTTGCCACAAAGTAAGGGCTCTTTCCTCTCTCACGCCTCTCTGAGATCACTACCCCCAAAAATCCAAGTTCATGTTTAGTTATGCTGACTTCCCAAGTGTCGCTAGAGGAATTGTGGGTAGGTAACCTATGCAAATGAGGCTTCATATGGCAATATTCTCTTCTTTCTCCCTTTCCCTGCTTTTTTCCCAGTGCAGAGCTCTCCTCCTCTAGAGCTTCTAGCCATAGGGCTAAATTTTGCACTTCTTTGATACCCAGAGGGATTTGCACATGATGTGTAAATCCATGTGGCATTTAGCCTCATGTATTCACCTGGGCATAGGCACTTGGCTCTGGAGTGAGATAAAACAGCAAACTTTTACATACAATCGTTTATTTCCAGAACTCCACCTGTCCTGTAGGAAGTGGTTGTCTGTTTTTCTTTGCAGAAACTCAGTGTTATTTATTGGGGTTCACCTTGCAGGCCAGATGGAATTTGAAAGCTGTTGGCCTATGTTTCAATGGTGAGATAAAAGCAGACCTCTGCTTGCTGATAGGCATTTTTCCTATACAGAAGGGTGCCCTCAGTACCATCAACAGTTTGTACTTCTTGGGTGTGATTTTTAAAAAGCAACCAAGCTCAGATCCTCAGAAGGATTTAGGTGCCTAACTCCCATTGATTTCAGTGGGAGTTAGGTCCTTAAATACCTTTGCGCCTCTGGGTCTAAATGACTTAGTAGCACAAGTCCATTGAAAGTCAATGGGATTTGTGTTCCCAAATCACTTAACTATTTTTGAAAATCCCAAACTTAGCCTCCATGACCATGTGCCCCAGGCAATCCTGAGGAATAACATTGATGAGGTACTGGAACTCTGCTAGGGCGTGAGGAGGCAGATTTGAGAGGTGTCTGTCAGTTCTGGAGGAACTTTAACAGCATCAAACAACCCTTGCAGCGCATTCCAAAATTGCACTATCAACCCTGGAGAAAAACAGACCTGTCGGGGGGAGTTTTTCTTCCCACTGGAGAGAGATGTGGGAAAGACTCTTCAGATTCCCAGCAATTCCCCTGGGAACTCCTGACTGCAAAGTTAAAAGAATTATTTTCTATGGTAAACCTCATGGACCCATACTGCTTCCCCTTTCTCTCTCCACAGCAACTTCATGAGTGTTACTGCAATTGCAGGGTTGCTGCCTATTTGTGCCATCCTCTGCTCTGGCTTGCCCTCCTTTGGAATATGCTCAGTGCAGTGTGGATTCAGCATACATAGACAAAGATGCTAATGCACAGCATACTCCCATGTAACACACCCCATGCTCCCTTATAAGAGTGGGTCTGGATTTGGCCCATGAAATTGCCCTTGAATCTTTAATGGGAAACTGGTGCTGTATTGCTGAGTAAGTACATTTTGTTGTCATGTCATACTTTCATCAAAGAACTGTGGCAACTGAAGAAACAGCTAGGATTGGGGCAGCTCTGGTAATCGGTATGGCCACTGCCAGCCTTTCAAAAGTCATGAGATTCGCTTAAAACCCATGAGATTTCAAAAAACAAACAAACCCAACCAACCAAACAAAAAACCCTGCTAACTTTAGGTTCTTTTCCTTTGTGCACTCAGGTCACATTTTCAAGCTTTTCTCTGAAACTACAAGGACAAGAAAGGTTTCAGAGTAACAGCCGTGTTAGTCTGTATTCGCAAAAAGAAAAGGAGTACTTGTGGCACCTTAGAGACTAACCAATTTATTTGAGCATGAGCTTTCAGTGAGCTGTAGCTCACGCTCAAATAAATTGGTTAGTCTCTAAGGTGCCACAAGTACTCCTTTTCTTTTTAAGGACAAGAAAGTTACTTTTTAAAAAAAAATAAAAGCTGGTATTCTCATGTTCTCACAAGACTCTAGGAGCTGGGACTTTAAAAACACCATATATTATGAGACTTGATAAATTATGACATTTGGCAACATTGGGTAAAACTTTGAGTAGCCCTATCATGCTAGACATTAATATTTCCTGTTTCTAAAGCATTTTTATTCTTCTTATTCTGGAGAACAACAAATCTCTATGTTAGCCACTAGATGGTATCTTGTTTGGCAATAAATTCCTCTTACAACAAATGCTGCTTACAGTGTCCTATGAAAGAAACCAATACATCAAGCTAACTTTGCACTTGCAGCAAGATTTACAGTATGAAGAGGATAAATATTGAATTTGAAATGGCTCATGAATCTTCACTTTGTCCTGAATTTTTCGTAATGTTATGAAAAGAGAAATCAGCACGTGGGTTTCATATATGGCTCTGGGGGTTTAGCTGATGTAAATGATGGTATAAGGCTGGGTATAAGTGGCGTCAGAAAAGAAGCATAAGTGGCAAAGTAGTACAGCTTTCACGGATCTCTCATTTAGTGAGTGTGCAAAGCCCAGGTACGTTGCACACCAATGAAGCAGAAGGGAAAGTGGGCCAGGAAAAGCAATTAACAGGAAATGTGAGAGCAAGTAGGTAGAAAAACACTACATGATATGTCCCCCAGTCCAAAGGAAAGGCTTATTCACTATAAAATACTAAAAAGAAGGAAAAATAAGGCTCTGTTATTGGGGACTGTACAGCTGAGTGTAGGAGGAGAAGGAAACTCATCATAGAATCATAGAATATCAGGGTTGGAAGGGACCTCAGGAGGTCATCTAGTCCAACCCCCTGCTCAAAGCATGATTTAAATTAACTTCTTATACTCCTTATACAGGACTTTCTTTGCTGGGGAAATGAGAATTACTGCAACCGAAAGGTGAAGTAGTTTCTCCCTCCCCAGGCAACCTTCATGGAATCAGTAGGTAAGAATCTTTTCAACCTGGCGGTTGGTTTTTGATTTGTTTGCAAACAAGGATTTAGCTGTCCCACCTCCAGCTGAGGAAGAGTAGGAAAGGGGGTGCTAGAGATATTTCTGGATGTTAAGATTGTTGGTTCTACTCTGAGTGGCCCCACATGATCTTATGTGTGCCCCATCATTGGCTTCAGACAGCTCAGACATTGCATGGCTGCTACTAATAGGAAAATATCCTGTTAGAAATAAAGGATAGATCCTTCACGACTGCATGTGTGTGCAGAGGTGTGCAGAGCTTCTGTGGGCCAGTAGCCTCACAGACCAATCTGCGAATTGAGATCAGGGATTTATTTCCTTTAAAAATATCGAAGTGTAAATATCGCTATTATTTTGTGTGGCCACTTTATCATCTCTACGTCACTGTATACTACATTCATGTTGTATCTAGTAGCTCTTCGTATGATCTTCTTTTACCATTGTAAACTATTCAATTCACAAACAATAATTAACTTTTACTCACAGTGCTCCTATTGAAGTAGGGAAAGATTATCATCCTTACAACTGAAAAGGTGCCATTGTTCTACCTTCAGTCTATTGCTTTAGTTTCCATCAATGGATCATTTTATACGTATTTTATTTTGTAACACTGAAACTCTGTATTTTTTTTCTCCATTGCAATTTTTCCTGTGTTCTGTACATTAATTCACGTGAGGGTCTATGAACTGGACACTTTCTCCCCGTCAATATTTTGTTATTATTAAGTTTTAAATATTAGTTACTTTTGCAGCACAGCCAAGGGACTGGGGAGATAAGGCAGCATAAATACATTTTAGGACTTAGCTTCTGAGGAAGTTTATTTCACTGCTGGTGGCAATTTAAGCACAGATTGGGCTGATCCTTGACTGTCTCCAGTTAAACTACAGACCTCTGATTTCAAAGGAAGAGACAGCAAGTATGGCAGGTTTCACACAAATCCTTAACTAAGGAAGCTCCCTTAAGTGGCTCTTCTCCAGGGGTGCTGGAACAATTTGTACGGGGGGGGGGGGTGTTGAGAGCCATTGAACCAAACTGTAAACCCTGTATATGATGGAAACCACTTTAAGCCAGGGGTTGTGGCAGAACCCCTAGTTCCAGCACTTATGCTCTTCTCTTTCTGCATTTTAACCAGTTCTACTTATACGTAAAAGGGGCCAGACTGATTGTTGTCCTGTGGGTAGAGGTCATGAATTCTATGGTGCACAAGGGCTGCAAAGCACCTGACCAGCTCCTCTTTGGAATACACCTGGTGCAGGAGACCTGTATCAGGCACAAAGATGGCTCTGCTAGATCTGAGCCTTCTTCCTTGCAAAACCCACCACACAAGTGGTGTTTCAGGGTGGGAAACTTGCATCCTGTGGGCACGGGCACCTAGATGCAAGTTAGAGACAGCGTTCAGGGGTTGGGTGTAGTTACAAACCTGCTGGGGTGCCAGATTAATGGAAAGGTACATCAAAGCCGGTGAACTTGGGCTAAATTTTGAGAGAGTCGGGGCCAGTTTTTGCTACATACTACACTGAACTCAACATCTTTACACTGTTTGGTATTTGAATCCAGGGACACAACAAGCTACTAAGGAAGGAAATCTTTGCACAATCTCCCTTCCCCTCCTCTGTACTGAGCTGCTGAGCCCACTTGCTTAGGAATCATTTTTGTGCTTTTTGTTATGGACAGAGCAACTCTTCTGTTCACAGCACTAATGGGCTGCTTGTACTTGCCCTTCTAATATGCTTCTCCTTTTCCTTCGTCACACTGGAGTGTGTTAGTATTTAGCAGAGATCCCAGGATTGTTTTTATCCTCCTCTTCTCACTTCTGTACAGTTGCTTTCCAGTCTCTTGGCTGATTGTTCTGAAGGGGGTTACTCTTTGCCAGGAGCCTTTGCAGGCTCCCAGATGGCTTCATTTGGTAGTACACGTAGCTGGGTGAGTTGACGGGAATGGATTGTTACTGTACTTTCTGGAGTCAGAGAGCTGGGTTCTGTTCCTGACTCTGCCATGCTGACTTACTGTGCAGTCTCCAGCAAATCACCCAGGAGCATTCTGAAGAATCGTTCATTCATGTTGGGCGCAAGCACTTTGAAGTTGCCATTTCATCACAGGGGAAAATATTATTGTTATTTTAACAATGCTGTAATGAAAAGGAGTCTCTCTCACACATGTTGTAACAGCAGAACACTAGAAATAATCTCCATATCCACCGAGCTTAATTGTGCTCTCATTTACACTGCTGTAAATCTGAAATAACTCCAGTGAAATCTATGCAGTTAATCTGGGTTTCCCATGGTATAACCGCAGGCAAAATTTGTTGCTGACTGAACTGTTTATCAACACCCGCTTAGAATAGACTTATTTTGAGGGCTGACGTGGGACTTGCAGTAGGCATCTGCACTATAGTGATTTTCATTCAGTAGGCAGTTGTATGACTGGGAGGGCTAACATTGCAAATATGAATGTGTGAGAGAGACAGAGAGAAAGATGTGAAACAACAGATGGGCTAAATTGGGACATAGCAATGACAAAATTGAATAGTCTTCCCAGCTAGGTGACTCAGTGGCTACAGTGTCTTTGCTTTGTCTTTTTAACTTTGCTCCTAAAACGCTATGAAATTCTCTCCCAAACATGTCACACATTACTTTATTCACATTCCAGGTAGCCCACACTTGATTGTGCACAGTTATAAGCCGTTTCTTCTTCTTCTTCAAATCTGATCTATTTATAAGTTGAATAACTTGGCAACAAAGTGTTACGACCAACGTGCATCTTTGGTATTTAATTACCAGTTATTCTATGTCTTGTTGCCAAACCAATATAATAGACAGAAGTGCATCACAGATGTCTGGTTCAAATATATGGGAACTGAATAAACATTTTTAATGCAGCCTTCAGAATACTGTTTGTAGTAAATTTGCCATGACAGTCGATACACTTTCTGCAGTTTCTTCTCTTGCTTTGTTTACTTAGTGCTTGGTCCTGAATGGTGCTGAGAACCTGCACCTTCTATTCAGCTGCTTACCTCTCGGTACCCTTTTATATGATACACATGAATCATGATCTGCTTCTTTCAACCTCTTCCTGCACCCACAACAAGCCTGTGCCCATGTACGGCAAATGGGGGGATTTGGCCCTTAACTATTTCTGGATATATATGAATCAGGTGTAAATTATGCCAAGATCGAGATGTGATATAACAAAACTTAGTTTGTTTCTCCTCTTGGTCTACAACAGAGTAAAGCAAGAGCACTCCCATTACAGTCAATGGAGTAATACTGTTTTTACACCAGTGTAAGTGAGAGAAGAGCCCAGGCCCTCGGTATTTACATGAGGTCACCTGTAAACATCCCTCCTCCACACATACATCCTAATACATCCTACCACCACCATCCAGCACACACACATTTCTAGCCAGTTCTTATTCTTAAAATTAGGTACTGTGGTTTTCTTTATAATCTGCAATGTTATTTAGTGAGTATAGTTACAAATGCTTAGCTTTAGAAAGAACATAGTATACTAAGTTAATTTTCTTTTTTTAAAAAAAGCATTGATGTATTCTTGTATGAAGTCAGATATTTACAAGTATAAGTGATGCTTTATGTCGTTATTTGTATTGTGGTAGTGCCTGGGAACCCTCATCATAAACCAGGACCCCATTGTGCTGTACAAACACAGAGCAAAATAGTCATTGCCCCCAAAAATGTACAATGTAATCGTAAGACAGAGACAACAGATGGATACAGGTAGGAGCACAAAGAAACAATGAGATAATATTGGTCAGCATGACAGGCAGTCATCTCAGCATAGCACCAGCCTAAACGTTGTCAGGTTTTATTATAGGCATCTTGGTAAAAGAGGTGTTTGAAGGAGAAGGAGGAGGTAGCTCTGTGGATGTTTATGGAGAGCTCCTCCCAAGCATGAGGGGCAACATGGGAGGAAGCACAAAGGTGCTTGTTTGAACATTTATCAAGTAGACAATGGAGACTGGCATCATGAGCCAATCAGAGACAGGATTAGACCAGAAGTCCACCCAGTTAAATATCTCTCCTCAAGGACTGGCTGGTTCCTAAATGGTTCAGCGGTGGGGGAGGGTGGGTTGTTTTTTTTCTTATTCCCTTTCTGTTATACCCTGAACCATGAAGTGTGATAACACTGCTTGACTGGATGGCCCTGGGACTATGTGAGTTCCTCAATTTGACTATATTATGCTTAAGATCCAGATTGTGACAGAGTTTTGAGGACATGAAAGTAGCCTTCCTCTGTTTGTACCCTCTTCCCCACTGTGGTGGTTACAGTATCAGTCCTTGTGCTCACCGGAGGCCAGGGATTGCATGGTGCTAGTGTCAGTAGCCACCTCAATGGGCCTGGGTAGGAGGCAAGATCACAACCCTATCTTCCTCAACCCTGTCAGGGAGAGCTGGTTGGCTGCCGATGGGCGTGTGCCAGTGAGCTCTGAGAGGTGTATGTACCTCTGTGATGTCCTCTGTTAGGGCCCAGTCCTGTGAGGATCTTGGGGTGTGATCTGACAGATGCCCACTGAAGGCAACGAGAGTCCAGCTTGACTGCAGTGGGTGTTGGATCAGGCCCTTGATGCCACCTGCCAGATATTGTGCTCCCTCAGCTCCGTTTATTTTCAGTGAGGGTTCAAGGCACTCAGCCTGTAATACGAGGAAGGAGCGTATCTCTACCATTTCTTACGTTGGCTAAATAATCTCAGCCTGTCATCACACTGCAAAGCACAATCATCGGTCTACCTTGGACTATTTCAACCTCTGCTCCTTTGAGCTTAAATCAAGGAGACTAGCACAGGACAAGTACTTATATCGGGCATAGCCATTAACATTGTTTTTTCTTTTTGAAAACATTTTAAGTCACAGAGCATTGTGCAGCTCTCTGCTTCTTGGCAGCTGCCTTCCTGGCAGCTGCCTTCCTTCCAGCTGCCAGGACATTGTTGAGCTCTTTTCACTTTCTCTTGGCACAGATGTGAATAGCAACCCTTTGCTTTATGAATTTCAGATTACTTTTATCATTGGAAAGTTTTAATAACCCCATAGAAAGAAACCCTCACAAGCCATGAGCCCACTGACTTTGGAAAATCTTGTCTCTGATGAACTTGGTGCGTTTGATCCGATGATCTCTCCTCTGACACTGCCTGGGCTCAGATACCTTCTTTGCCACTTTATGGGCCTTGTTCAAGCCAACAGCCATAGCAAAGAAGGCTGCCAGCTCTGGTCTTTTAAGGTCAGATTGTGGCCCGTCCTGCTTGTCTGCAGAGGGCAGAATGGGACGGAAGGTGCCCCCTTAGAACGCTGTGCCAGCTGCCCATATCACCCATGCATGTGTGGGGGAAGGGGCAAGGAGTACATGGAGCACTGAGTCTGACCCCGTCCCATCATGCTTGCCAGAGCATCTGCACTGGTTCCCTGGGAGAAGTATGCTGTACAAGGTATATAGCCAACGCAGGGTATGTTCCCTCGGAGAGCAGGGGGAAACCTGAAGCCTTATAGTGATTCCTTGCTTCCTAGTCTGCCCCTGGGGTAGTGCAGCTACATGTTGGCCAATATATGAGGTTTGTGGCAAATCCATGACTGGACCCATTATTTATTCATATTTTTTTTTATAAAATACTTTTTTAGTCACAATTTTAATAAAACTATACACAAATAACAGCAAATATAGTCAATACACTCCAAAACAAAATCCCTGCCAAATGCATGATTCATGTACAAATTCTACTGCAAATGACTAGCCCTATGAGTTACAGTTATATTTCTCACTTAAATAGCTTATTTATTTATTTATTTGTATTCCAGTGACCCCCATTGTGCTAGGAGCTGTACAAACACAGAACAAAAAGATGGCCTTGGCCCAAAGAGCTTACAATCTAAATTGCAGTGTGAATGTTTGTAGATTTTATAAGGGGATAAATATAATATGCTAACCAGTAAACTCATATAAGCTGTTTAGAGGCTGGATCCTGCAAATAATCACGCATGTAAGTAATCCTTATTTATGCAGCTTGTCCTACTGAAGTGAAAGGTATTAACTTGCATAATTAAGTTCCTTTCATTTGAGTATGCTTGTAACGATTCAGGGTGAGTTGTACCTTTGCGTTGTACTGCAGTCTCTCTACGGGTCCCTGTTCAAGTGACTAGCCCTGTCCTGCTCTTCTCTCAGGGTGGAATCCTGCAATTCTCCTCACTCTTAGGCTTGGTCTCCAGGTTAACTCACCCCTATTTACCATCCATATTTCCTCAACAGGTCCAGTTGTGTTTGCCCACTGCTATTGCCTTCCCTTCTGGAGTTGTGATCAATATGAAAATACTGTGATACAGGACAGTGTCTTCAAAACAAAATATTGTTTGTTTATTCATAGGAACATGACAATCGGAGAGAAAAGGATTAAAACAACAAAGGTCTTCATGCACAGTAGTCTTACCTAAATTTTAGCATTTCTCTCAAGACTTAGGCTATGTGTACACTATCACTTTTGTCAGTCAGGGGTGTGAAAAAACACATGCCCCCAACCAACATAAGTTTCACCAACAGAAGCGCCGGTGTGGACAACATTATCTTGTCGGGAGACACTTTCCCACCAACACAGGTACCGCTGCTTATTGGGGGTGGTTTAATTATGCTGAAGAGAGAATTCTCTCCCATCGGCATAGAGTGGCTACGCTGGAAACCTTACAGTGGTGCAGTCGCAGTGGTACCGCTGTGCCGCTGTAAGGTCTCCAGTGTAGACATAACCTTAAATAGGCTTGACTTACCCCTGGAACCCTCCCACT
Organism: Natator depressus; assembly: GCF_965152275.1. Taxonomy (NCBI): domain Eukaryota; kingdom Metazoa; phylum Chordata; order Testudines; family Cheloniidae; genus Natator; species Natator depressus. The sequence continues at coordinate 218,706,178 of NC_134234.1, read as the reverse complement.
TCTGGGGACTGGGTTATAGGTTGCTTCTCTGCAGACCCTCCCTCTCCCCCTCTGTGCATCAGGGGTGCCCTTTTAACAGTTTCCAAAGCCTATATCCTCAAAGGCATTTAAATGACTAATTCCCAATGGGAATTGACACCTGTATTGTCATTTAAGTATCAGTGATTGGGTCCATATACAGCCATTGACTTTGGTTCCTGAAATCAAAAAAACACCGAAGACTGACTTAACCCTTAGTTTTCCTTTAGGAAGCAACCCAAGAACTACCAAACTCACAGAAGTACACGTAACATTCATAAAATCAATTCAGATACCTCCCATGTTCTTGACAAAGGGTGTGCAGGATCATGTTGAAAATCACAAATAATGAACTGTAGGCAGATATAGTACTTGGAATCTGTAAGAGTAAAAAAGATGTTGTTTTTTTTTTTTTTTAAATTAAACAATCCCAAACATAATTTATAAATTAATAAATATCTGCTCTGTGATATCTCAGATGTTTTAGTAGTTCCCAATACTGAGAACAGGAACTAGCTGTGGTACTTTATATATGACTGTAGTCATACACTTTCCGTTTTGGATCAATAACATCAAAATGCTTTTCCTGTCTATTAATAATTGGCCCTAATATTTAGATACTGGGTCCAATCATGAACACCAAAACCATCCCACTCCCCCTCAAATTACCTCACATAGATATGTGTTTTAACTAATTCTATCTCTCACTTAAATGTACTTTTCTTTCATTTCAGGTAATTAGTTTTTCTTTTCCATTCCTAATTTCCTTAAATATTTCCTCGTGCTTTGATGTCATTATCACTCAAGCATATTTTCAGTTATCATATTCCCTTCTGATGTATTTTGGCTAGGCTATCCATGTTATATATGTGTTGGTTTCTATTGGTCATATCCTACAACTGTTTTATGATTGCAGTTACCCTTCCTAAAGGCTCAATCCTACTGTCATTGAGCTCAAGTTTTGCCATTAACTTCAATAGGAGCAGAATAAGCTACTAAATTATCAATGCTCAGTGTGCTCAGAAGTCCAAGGCCCTGAATTTGATATTGTTTAGACCACTGTAAATTAGAAACAATTTAAACAAAATCAATGGAATTACATCAGGGTAAAACTCATCTAATGTAAATGAGATCAGAATCAAGCCAAAAGCATGTCTGCGCTAAGGCTTTATAGAGAGCATTTGTTGCCTTTCTTTTGTTAAACGTGATATCCTTATGCTACCTCTTAGTGTTACATTTGCTTTTTTTTACCACTACCCTTAGAGGTTGTGTCTAATTAATGTAATGTGCAATATCTTTCCCAGAACCCTCTTTTGAACTACTCTTTTCTATCCAACAGTCTCTTATTTTATTTTTTGGCTTGTGAGATATTTCTCAGCACACTGTTTTTTAAAATCTTAACTAAATCTCATCATATTGTCTTTCTCCCTACTCCTCCCGCAATGTCTCAGAGTTCCCTGGAGTTTTTGAAACTCTCAGTATTCTACTATATTTATAATCACTCCTAACAGTGCTTTGGAATGATCATTAGTTTCATCAGAGCTGGGTATACATCCTGTTGTGTTTGATTCATGAAGAAATTGGGCTGAATACTGATAAGTATTTATCACTATCTACAATTAACTGTTCCCTACCATGCTGTATACTTTTGCATACCCACTGTAAAGGCAGGTTAGGATGTCAGAGATATATATTGTACCTGAATGGCCAATGATGGGTGTGCCCCAAAGTCCTGTTTTCATGTTAAAAATTGTTAGTCTGAAAATACACTCTCTGATGTATCAGCCTATTCACATAGGGCCTAATCCTATGGCCCATACTCATTCAAGATACTGGGACTGCTGAGGTAAGTAAACACTATTAGTGTGGGTAAGCATTGCAGAAGTCGGCACTTATTCACACCAGATGCTAGGACCATGAATTAAATCCTGGCCCAATTGAGGTCAATGGCAAAACTCCCATTGACTTCAGCCGGGCAAGGATTTCATCACATATCTCTTATAATTTCTGTCAATTATCAGAGGGGTAGCCGTGTTAGTCTGGATCTGTAAAACCGGCAGAGAGTCCTGTGGCACCTTATAGACTAACAGACATATTGGAGCATAAGCTTTCGTGGGTGAATACCCACTTCGTCAGATGCATGTAGTGGAAATTTCCAGAGGCAGGTATAAATATGCAAGCAAGAATCAGGCTAGGGATAACGAGGTTAGTTCAATCAGGGAGGATGAGGCCCTCTTCTAGCAGTTGAGGTATGAACACCAAGGGAGGAGACACTGCTTTTGTAGTTGGCTAGCCATTCACAGTCTTTGTTTAATCCTGAGCTGATGGTGGACATTCATTCACCTGCACATCCACCAATGTAATATACATCATCATGTGCCAGCAATGCCTCTCTGCTATGTACATCAGCCAAACTGTGTTTATCCTACATAAAAGGATAAATGGACACAAATCAGATATTAGATATTATACAAAAACCTGTAGGAGAACACTTCAATCTCCCTGGACTCACAGTAGCAGATTTAAATGTAGTCATCCTGCAGCAAAAAAACTTCAGGACCAGACTTCAGAGAGAAACTGCTGAGCTTCGGTTCATTTGCAAATTTGACACCATCAGCTCAGGATTAAACAAAAAACTGTGAAAAGACTGTAACGTTAGTCTATAAGGTGCTACAGGACTCTTTGCCGCTTTTATAATTTCTGAATATCAGTTGCAGGGATTTTTGAAACACATCCATAAATGATACTGAAGATGACACCTTTAAAATATATTTTCTTTCTTTTCTTTTTCAGGAAGTATTTTGGAGAAAAAATAGGACTGTATTTTGCGTGGTTGGGTTTATATACAGAATTCCTTATCCCATCTTCAGTAGTTGGGATAATAGTTTTTCTTTATGGATGTATAACCATGGAAAGTGACATTCCTAGGTAAGCTTGTCTGTGAACAGTATTTTGTTACTCAATAATTATAACGTTATGTTATTGATCCTCAGTAACTGCAATGACTTTTAATATGTTTGAGGAACATTTGTGTAGTATTAAACAAATCTGTATAATACAGCAGCATTTATTTCACTAGGATCCTACACACATGAAATAATCTTATTCAGACCAACTAAATTCATTTGTGTGTTTACAAGAATGCAATAAACTTACTGAGCATATTTATTTCAATAGCTTCACCACTGAATAGCCAAATAAACACATGGTCATATTCCACTGTAATTCATTCTAATATCACATTACACAATATGTGTGCATTTGCATCTGTGTAATACAGTATTTGAATGTAAAGCAACAGAATGTTTATTTGGATCTTCAAAGGTGCAGTCATTGAAATAAGGACACTCAGTAAGTTTATTGCATTCTTCTAAAACATGTGAGTAAATTTATTGATCTGAATAAGATTATTTCAGTGTTCTTTCTTGCATGTAGGATCACAGTGAAATAACTGCAGCTGTGTTAGTACAGATTTCCAGATATAACAAGTATACATCTAGAGTTCTGCAACTTGGTATATTGCAAACAATGATACCTTTGGAATAAGTGGTGCTGTTCAAATATAATATAAAGTCTGTTTACATAAATGGTTTGAAATTTTTAAATGAGAGCTGGTCAAAATGTTTAAAACGAAAAGTTTTTTCTATTAAAAATGTATTTAATCCGCCACAAAAAAATTGCAAAAATGTTTTGACATTGTCAAAAAATTCTGTTTTCCATTACATATTGTGTTTTTTTCTTGCAGATGTTAAAAAGAAAAAAATAGAAAAGATTCTCAATGTAACGATCATTTTTTTCATACACTGAAGGTTTTCAGTAAGTGAAAAAAAATAAGATTTCCAATAAAAAAAAATAGTGGAAAAAATTGCGAAATTTCAAGTAAATAAAAATGAGTCAATTTCAAACCTTCTGAAGCAAAAAAACCAACTTCTTAATTAAAAAATGTTTCGTAGAGCTAGTTTTTCATTTTTTGACTAGCCCTATTTAAACATATAGCAGAGTTGGCGAATATAAAAATTAGTATAATGACAGTTCAATCAGATTGTGTGTGTTTATAAACATAAGCAAAGTCCTGCTTCCCTTATTTCCAAGATTAGGTTGTAGTGCAAAGCTCATTGAAGTGAATGGAAGGGAAGTATTTCCATTGTCTTCAAAGGGTTTCATATCACTTTCTTAATCCTGTGTAAATCAAGTTATTTGCATGGGTAGTTTGATCAAAATTTAGCCTTTTCTACATTTGGGGTCTGCAGTATTTCCCTAATTCCTGGTTCCCCAAACTATTGTTTGTTTGTTTTTCTGTTGATGTGGCTATGAATAAAGACACATTTTAATCAATTCTGATGCAAATGCTCACTCCTCAGTGAAAAAAATGTAAAAGTAGGAATCTTTTGGTAATTTGCAATTTATCAGTAAAGAAGCAATGAAATGGTTAGATTGTTTGCTAAAGAAATTGACGCTTTTGAAGCATGGGCATTGTAAATTACAATGCTGGATTCTAATATTACCTCTGTGTCTGCTGAATTATCGAGGTATTCCCTAAATATACTGAGTTAACCTAATTCTTGGTTTCTACACATAAAATGAAAACCAAAATTTTTGGAAGGAATAAAACCCTTCATGGTCAGGGCATAAGGCAGCCTCTAAATAATAAGGGGTAGAATGAAACTTTCTCTAGGGGCAGGTTGTTCCATAACTACCACTGCTGGGTTTTTGCAGCTTCCTCTGAAGCATTAAGTGGTCACCATCAGAGATAGGATACTGGATTGATGGACCTTGGGTCTGATCCAGCATGGTAATTTCTATATTAGCTAAGGTAGATTGGCAAGTTTTAAAATATGATTGCTGTGCAGAAAAACAGATCAAGACCATTACAATTATCAATGATTGGTAAATGATGATTGATAACATTTCTGATTTAGATTTTTTGACCTGATTTGAATGAACTTTTAATCAAGATCAGCTGTGCCCTTCTCAAGCAAATCTTATGCTAACATTAAACCTGCAGAGGGACTTATGGCAAAGATATATCTGCCCCACTCTCTGCTGCCTTTTCAAATACAAAACAAGAGAGTGTTATTTTAACTATGTCATGACTGGAAATAGCTGTACATAATTAAAATGAATTAATTTCCAGAGGGATGGTCTTGACTGTAAAAAGGAATAAATCATTTTCCATCACTGACTTCTATGATGATAGAAAATCACATCAGATGTTTGTCAAAAAGCAAACAATCACAAACCAGAATAGTGTAAAGTTAACATATACCTAACGGTAGTATATGTCCAGTGAAGTGGTCTGGTAAATTCTTCTGTAAGGCCATGATCCTGCAATTTGATCAATGCAAGAGCCACCTGAGCATGTGACCACTGACGTGAATGGGACTCCATGTGAGCATCAAGATCTTGCATACAGATCTGCTCGCAGGACTGGGGTGCTTACACAGTAAAATCAGTAGGTTTTGGCTTAGCCTATAGGAAAATAGTGGTGGTTAGTTAAAGACCATAGATAATTGAATAAATATATAGTACATAACAATGCATATTTTAAAAACAACTTTTTAAATAGAAATTTTTAAAACTTTAGAAAATGTTCACATTAGTTTGTCAAAATGACAATCGGTGTTGCAGTATTTTTGTAACTCTGGTTCTGGTGTCTCTTGGTGAGAATGGACGTTTGCTTGTACTACATCAGATGATGTAATCTGAGGCACAGGACATACAGTTTAGCGTTTAAATGCATGAACCAGGAGGGAGAGCTTTACAATTGTTGTTTTAAAGTACATTTCATCAGAGTTTGGAAATTTAGGTTAGCATTCTTTCCCCTGAAAAAATAAACAACTGAGTCAAATTGTGACAGGAGAGCATCACATGCACATTTGGGTCTGGAGAGATGAGACGAATTGGCCAACATTTTCAAAACTGACTGACTAGTGTGTTTGGGGGCTGTAATTTTTGGATACCCAATTTGAGACACTTTCAAGGGGCCGGATTTTTTGCAAGTGCTGAGCACCCACTTTCGGGAGGTACCCAAAATAACGAGTAACTTTAGAAAATCTTGGCCAAAATTTTGTAGCAGAAGATGCTACAGAGTAGCATTAAAAGCTTACCTTGGGAAAATACCCAGTGTTTATCCAAGTGTTCCGCAAGTGAAAGTGAAGCACAGGAGAAAGCAGGATGTTTCGTCCAGAAGTGAATGAGTGTTTGTTCCTTGGCCGGATCCTCAGCTGGTGTAAGTCCCTTGACTTCAATGGAGGTATGCCAGTTTACATCAGCAGAGTATCTGGCCCAGCATATCCTGCAAAATGTTTTGCACGCAGCGGCCAGGTGATCAGTTCCATCTGTGAAATGGAATAACTAACATGTATGGGTACATTTAATAGCTTTACAGTGTGGTATGGAGATTTGTGGAGCCACATTTCCTCTTATTTGCACATGGCCAAATATTCCGCATAATTTTGGCCAGGATTCATGCACTGATTAATGTGACATTTAGCACATGTTCTTGTTTGAGATGTTAATCCATGTTAGAGACGTGTGTTTTGTCAAAGGGAAGCCAGAATTTGGCCCATGGAGTTTACCTCATTGCAAATTTAATCCTTTTTTTCTCATGCATTCAAAAGCTGATCTGTATTTCCTGTGTCTCAAATTGGATCATCCGATTCAGGATGTCAGTGTTGGCTTTGATTTCTTTTAATTATATTTAATACACATTTTTCGTGAGTAATTCTTCTCCAATAAAATCTAGCAATCAGATTGGTTTATTATTTTGCATTGGTTTTCCTTCAGCACAGTACCTGCACGTGCTGAAGCCTCCAAGCCCATGCACTATAACAGCATGCAGTAGCTGTGAATGGCTGAATGCACTAGAGGACAAAACACAAACGCTCCCTTCTTTTCATTAGAAATCCATTGTGACATCTTTGCATTTGTTATTTATAGTAAAGAGATGTGTGACCAGCATAAAGCGTTCACCATGTGCCCTCTTTGTGACAAGTCTTGTGACTACTGGAACCTCAGCACTGCGTGTGCTACAGCACGCGCTAGCCACTTATTTGACAACCCGGCCACAGTCTTCTTCTCCATTTTCATGGCTCTCTGGGGTGAGTATGGTTTTGAACGTTAGGAATGTTGTTAGGTCTGTGGACTCATAACAGAAAGGAAAGCTGCGATGGTACAGTAGTCGAGCACTAATATTTTATTATGCTTAGGGCAATAGGGGATTAAATGTACTGCATATGCCTTAGGGAGCTAGCAAGCCCCCAAAGGCTAGTATGTGCTGGCTTTTGCTGAGGACTGGATTCCCTCCCCTTCCTGGCCACCTACTAGGATTGCGATGAGAGGAATCCAAGCTTCTGTGCTCTGAATTCCCAGTGGTGTTTTAAGCTCTAGGAGCCTGAACAGAGTCCAGTCATTACCCCAACCTTGGAGGCCCTAGGCATACTCTCAGCATGTAGATGTCCTATCTGGCAACCCCTTCTGAATCTTGGAACTTGCTGTCCAGCCACCTAACCCCTCTGGATACAGTGCTGACCCTTCAGACTCCCCAGTATTTAAAAACACCCCTCTCATAGAATTCCACCCCAAAGGTGTGAAGCTTCTGGTTTACAGTTGAACTCTCTCAGAAGTCCTTTGCCCCTTGACTTCCTGACCCTGCAGCAGCCTCCCTCATCTTAACCTGGTGCAAAATGGCTCTCTCCTCCCGTTCTCCCCCTGCCACCACCCGTGAGTCCCTTTATAGACTCCTGCTGGGGCCACCTGCTTCTTTTGTTCTGCCTTTTGGTAATTTTCCATTACTCCCAACCCCCTTTCCCTTCAGACAAGGAGAGGAAGTGTCTTCTCCCAGGTAGAACCAACTTACTGTCGCAACGTGTCTTACTTTGAAAAGATGATAGTTGAGTGCTGCTCATTTACTAGTGTCTGTCCTGGCAGAGACATACCACAACCCTGCTAATTCAGGTCAGAGCCACATCCATATAGGCTTTACATGACACAGTACAGATGATATAGTTTCATAAAATTATCTAAAATTCCGAAGTGGTAGAGACAGAACCCCCATTTTGTCACAATGGCCAAGGACTGGAGCTAGCTTTATTACCAGGGATTCACTCTGACTGTGGCAGCCTCTATCACTGGGGTGGGGGCTGGGTGTATATAAAAATGGGAAGAGGGAGCCATGGGCTGTGTGTGTTTTGTATATAATATATGTATATAAATACATACAGCCCAGGAGTCCCTCTGCCCATGCCCCCAGCCTGCCTAATACTGCTCCCAGTCTGCTCCGTCTTCACATCTTTCCTCTGTGGAGACCGCATGGAGAGCACCTTCTGCAGGTTCCACAAGGCTTGGGAGACAATACTGGGCAGGCTGTCAAGTGTCTTCTTTCACATGGAATGGGATTTATTTGAGCACAGAGCGCATTCCATGTGGGACAGTTTTCTCCATGACTCTGTCAAAACTTTATGGGACTCATCCATGATTTTCCCCCAAATATCATGTGGCAATCACTGTGTACATACTAGATTTGTCCATAACAACAAAAATATCTGCCTATCCAAGGATCTCAAAGTGCATCATAGACATTAATTACTATTTTACACCTCTTCCTTACTTGCGTTGCTGTTGGCCTCTCCCAGGTCCTGGCAACTGAATGCACTGTATTTTGCTTGCCTTGCTGCAAACTCACTCACTAGTGATCTTATTTATTGTGAAAGTTGCAGATGTGGTTGTCTTTTAAAACAGTCTCTGGAGGGCACCTCTGTAAACTGAACTGTGAACTGCATCAGGAAAGCCTCAGTCTGAGTGTAGAACTTTGGCCAAGCAGCCATATTATCCTGATATTGCCAACTCCAAGTGAACAAAGATCATGAGTCAGGCCCCATAAATCGTGAGATTGGCTTTAAAATTATGAAATGTAAAAAAATATTTTGAGCCTTTAGGGAGCATTTTCAAGCTTTTCTAAGGTAGAAACTTACTTAAAAAATGAGTCTCAGGTGAACACATGACTCAAGGAGTTGGGGCTTTGAAAAACACACCAAGTATCATGAGACTCACATTAAAATTATGAGAGTTGACACCATTGTTAACCTGGTCCAGTTTGTGGCTCAGTAATAGCTCTAGAAATTACACTGTGTTGAGTGTTATGAAAACTGAGGTGTCATGGTTTATCTGCTGTTATGGACTATATAATGCACAGGCTTGTAAATTTGCTACCTGTATCTATCATAGTTTCACCATGAATATCTAGGTTGCAATGTGTCCAAACCACAGAGCAATAAATGCTCTCAACATTGGCAACCTGACAGAATACATATGCACAATCAGTGTCTGAATATGCCATAAGATGATGCCAATAGGCTGGGAGGAAGAGTTAGATGAGAAAAATGGAGTAAAATAAGCTCAGCTCTCTGGGGTTGTATGCCCATTCCAGTGCACTTTCATCAGTTACATCAAGTGAACTCCTGCATAGTTCTATGTGGTGACACTTTCTGTGGACATGAACATAAGGGCCACCCTCTCTGACATGCCAGAGTACAATCCAGACTAATGAGTAGCTATGTCAACCCTGCCTTGTAACCTCAGGTGTCCTTTACAGTGCCTTGTTGCTGTAGCCTGCAGCCTCGACTGCTCCCAAATAGCTTCCAGCATGTAAATCAGTCCCAGCTATGTTTCTGTGTGTGCTGCAGCCAGCCAGCTACACCTTGGCTCTTACCAGCCTTGGTTAGGCTGTCATGTGACCCCCAACACACTCCCAGTTCCAGATTTACCCCCAGAAATGTCTGTCTAGGGCCTTACCAATTTCACGGCCATAAAAAACGCATCATGGACCATGAAATCTGGTCTCCCCCCATGAAATTTGGTCTTTTGTGTACTTATACTCTATACTATACAGATTTCACGGGAGAGACCAGTGTTTCTCAAATTGGGGGTCCTGACACAAAGGGGAGTTGCGGGGGGGGGTCACAAGGTTATTTTAGGGGGGTCCCGATATTGCCACCCTTACTTCTGTGCTGCCTTCAGAGCTGGGTGGCTGGAGAGTGGTGGCTGCTGACTTAGGGCCCAGCTCTGCAGGCAGCAGTGCAGAAGTAAGGGTGGCAATACCATACCAGGCCATCCTTACTCTGCACTGGTGCTGGCGGTGGCTCTGCCTTTAGAGCTGGGCTCCTGGCCAGCAGCTGCTGCTCTCCACCTGACCAGTTCTGAAGGCAGCGCTGTTGCCTGCAGCAGTGCAGAAGTAAGGGTAGCAGTACTGCAACACCCCCTACAATAACCTTGTGACCCCCCCCCAACTCCTTTCTGGATCAGGACCCCTACAATTACAATACCATGAAATTTCAGATGTACATAGTTGAAATCATGAAATTTAAGATTTTTAAAATCCTATGGCCATGAAATTTAACAAAATGGACCGTGAATTTGGTAACGCCCTATGTATGTCCTGTGCTGCCCAGCCCTTTTCTGGATAGTGCAAATATATTAAGTTCATTATTCCTTTAAGGGAATAATACACAGACAACTTGTTTTCCTAAATGGAGTTACACAGACATTTCAGTTTGAACACACTGGATTAGGTAATACAATACACCAAGTTTACTTACTGCAGAAAGATAGATTTTGAGTGAATATAAATAATGAGGCATAAAAGTCAGAAATGGTTACAAGAAAAATAAAGATAAACTGTTTACTGGTATCCGCTTAAAAAGCTATCTTAGTAGCAAAGCAAACTTTTCACCATATGCTCCAGCAGATTACTGATCAAACTCTCTCAGGTCAGAACCCTCCCTCCAGAGTCCAGTGGCTGCTTCCTTTGTCTCTTCAGGTGCAGTGAATGTGATGGGCAGGGAGAGAGAGAAGGGTGCCTTGGAGTATTTGTTCCTTATATAGTCTTAGATCCCCTTTTGAAAAACATTTCCAGCTGAGAAACAGGAGACACAGAGTCTATGTGGAAGGTTGTTCCCAATTGGTTTTTTCACCTGTTTGAACTTCCTTTGTCTTCCTTTCCTGCTTGATGACTCTGTTTACTGCTTAAATGCAAATTAAGCAGAGCACAGGTTCCTTTGTTTAAGACAAACCAGTTTCCCAACTTCTGTTTGGTCATGGCTGTGGAGTTTGGAAGATATGATAATAACACCTTACAGAGGAACCTTATAACATCACATTATATACCACATATTTTACCAGGACAATACTGACCAGCAAATTACCAGTTTCCAAATGATACCTTTGTATAAAGATTATTACAATAGTACATAGAGTGTGAATACAGGGGTCTATTCTGTCACATCTTCCAAATTTGTCATTAAAGTTCCACTGTGTGGTAATTGTTGGCTTTTAATTCTGGCCATTGTGTGTAATGATAAAGTATGAATGATGTACTGTCTCAGATAGATACAAGATAGATACAAGATAGAAAAATCATGGAGCAGGTCCTCAAGGAAACCATTTTGAAGCACTTGGAGGAGAGGAAGGTGATCAGGAATAGTCAACATGGATTCACCAAGGGCAAGTCATGCCTGACCAACTTGATTGCCTTCTGTGATGAGATAACTGGCTCTGTGGATATGGGGAAAGTGGTGGACATGATATATCTTAACTTTAGCAAAGCTTTTTATATGGTCTCCCACAGTATTCTTGCCAGCAAGTTAAAAAAGTGTGGATTGGATAAATGGACTATAAGGTGGATAGAAAGCTGGCTAGATCGTTGGGCTCAACGGGTAGTGATCAATGGCTCGATGTCTAGTTGGCAGCCAGTATCAAGCGGAGTGTCCCAGGGGTTCGGTCCTGGGGCTGGTTTCGTTCAGCATCTTCATTAATGATCTGGATGGACTGCACCCTTAGCAAGTTTGCAGATGATACTAAACTGGGGGGAGAGGTAGATATGCTGGAGGGTAGGGATTGGGTCCAGAGTGACCTAGACAAATTGGAGGATTGGGCCAAAACAAATCTGATGACATTCAACAAGGACAATGCAGAGTCCTGTACTTAGGAATGGAAGAATCCCATGCACTGCTACAGGCTGGAGAGTGACTGGCTAAGTGGCAGTTCTTCAGAAAAGGATCTGGAGATTACAGTGGAGGAGAAGCTGGATATGAGTCAACAGTGTGCCCTTGTTGCCAAGAAGTCTAATGGCTTTTTGGACTGCATTATTAGGAGCATTGCCAGCAGATCGAGGGAAGAGATTATTCCCCTCTATTTGGCACTGGTGAGGCCACATCTGGAGTATTGTGTCCAGTTTTGGGCCCTCCACTACAGAAAGGATGTGGACAAATTGGAGAGAGTCCAGCAGAAGGCAATGGAAATGATTAGGGGGATGGGGCACATGACTTATGAGGAGAGGCTGAGGGAACTGGTCTTATTTAGTCTGCAGAAGAAAAGAGTGAGGGGGGATTTGATAACAGCCTTCAACTACCTGAAGTGGGGTTCCAGAGAGGATGGAGCTAGGCTGTTCTCAGTGGTGGCAGATGACAGAACAAGAAGCAGTGGTCTCAAGTTGCAGTGCGGGAGGTCTAGGTTGGATATTAGGAAAAACTATTTCACTTGGAGAGTGGTGAAGCACAGGAATGTGTTACCTAGGGAGGTGGTGGAATCTCCATTCTTAGAGATTTTTAAGGTCAGGCTTGACAAAGCCCTGGCTGGGATGATTTAGTTGGGGTTGGTCCTTCTTTGAGCAGGGGGTTGGACTAGATGAGCTCCTGAGGTCTCTTCCAACCCATATCTTCTATGATTCTATAATTCTAAGTGTGTTCCTAAGACAATCTTGCTTGAAAAAGGAAACACTTACATCTATACAAATGATCATTTCCAGTGTAATTGTATTCACAGCAATTTTCCCTCAGCATCAACAAGATGGTTTGTGAAGTATACTGTTGACATATGCCGTGTCTGCATGTTCAGAAATGAGATGAAATGACTGAAGTTTGTAGTGAAATAGAAAAGAACAAACAGTTCTTTATGTACTGGTTTAAAACGACACTTAAGGATAATAAAATCTTTTCTGAGCCATATCCTGTCGTTAAAAAAAACCTTTCCCACAGACTGGAAAATTCTTTGTGCTGGGACTATGATAACTGAGCTTGTCAGTGCAAGAAAATACTCCCATCATGTATCAGCATCAGCAAAGCAAAACCAAGTACCCTATGTTAACCCTGCCCTGCTTGCATATTGAGCATTACATTACACGATATTATTACTGCCCTGCAAGTAGCAGAGCACATTCCTTCTATCTAGCCTTCAGTTTGGTGACTGACAGTTCTACTGTTCTTTGCATACCTGAAACCAGCTTCTCTTATAGTGTGTTGAATAAACATTGCTTGAATCACTTTTTGTAAGATGTAGTGATGGGGAAACTGTCATGCATTATTACTCACTACTACTATGCTTAAAAAGGGAACAATATAGTATTTATGCTCTGCTGAGCTGGCTTCTTTTCATGGTGAGGGCTGTGCAGAAGAATCCACCTTTTATCCTTTCAGCCTTCTCCCTTCTTGGGAAAGGTGGAGAGATTTGTTACGGTTAATATCATGAAAGGAAGCACGCTCCAGTTACTTGATGGGACACCTCATTAAATATCTTCCTGAACTCAGCAACTCCATTTATCAATGCCCCGTATTCATTGAGAATTTACACCAAAAAAGAACATCACGCCTGGCTAATTGTGCTTATAGCCATTGATGTTCTGAGATGTCAAGTTTCCGCTCGCAGTTAAGCAATTTCAGAGGAAGAAGGAGAGTCGAACAATTGAAGAATTTTTCAGCTGGTGTAAAACAGGCAGCACTTCAGCAATTTACATTATTCTAATTTACACCATTGGTGTATCTAGCCCAACCAATTAAAGTAGGTAAATGCTACCATTTTCATTCCCTTGAGCTAAACAGGGAACAAAGGCACACATTCACCTACAAAATCATTGTGGGTTTTTTTCTATAGTTATTCCAGAAAGTCCTTTAAACCCCGAGAACATGTTAAACATTATTTTTATTTGCACTGTGTTCTCCATAAGGGATGAGTAAAAATAACAATTATTTGAATATCTGGGCTTAAGTTATGTGTACAATCAGTCACATGTTTAAAATGTTCTCTATTGTCTGCCAGTTCTTCAAGAGCAGCCTGCAGTGACTTTTAGATTCCTATAAGGTGAGAGGACTTATGCAGAGAATATGATATGCACTGTCCCCTATAGGTCAGATTTTTCAAAAGAGCAGAACATCCACAATCCGGGCCAGATTTTCAAAACAGCTCAGTACTTTGGGTACCAGACTTATGAAAATCTGGCCACTCATTTCAGTGCCTAAATGGGAGCTGAGATATTTTGAAAAATCTGGCCTTAACTGCGAATGTTGCACATTTGAAAATTTTGCTCTGAGTTCTTGAAAATCTGGCTCTAGAGCACACTTTTTACTCTGGTTTTATGACCATTCCATCTGTCAGATGTGTACTTTTTATATTTGTTTGACTATAGTGCAACTCCCTGTATCAGTATTTGTTAATAGACAGAATAATTCTGGCATCAGGCTGAATTATCTCTTCAGCGATGAAATTCATTGAAGGGAAACAGCTGTGAAGAAAAGATTTCTTCCTTCCTCCCCATATTTCACAAGATCTGTCAGACAGAACATTTTGACTTAGAAACTCCCATGCTTGGCTTGGCAGCAATGAGATCTTGAGCCAACTCTGAAGTTCTATTGTCTGGTTAGACACTGAAGTCACCCATCACTAAAAGTCTGGGTGAGCCCAGTGTAAGGTCAGATTAAAATTCAATCAGCTCATCTATATTCAGTCAGCTCATCTATGCAGTCTGAAGTTATGTGGTTCGTCATGGGCACCAGAACGCTTCCCAGTTTTACCTTGCTTTGGCACTCACACCAAAGGTGACCGCTGTCAAAAGAATCTGGATCTAATTCCCCATTGCTTTGCACCTTGTACAATTATCTACATCTGTGCAGGGTGAATGCATAGTGACAGAGGCAACATGTAACCTTGGCACAATTCAAAGGTTCTGTGGGGGCACATGACTGCCCCAAGTGTTGCCTCTGCCTGCACCCCCTGAAACTTGATATGTGTGTAGACAACATACACTATCATCTACCTCCTCCCCCTCCTGCTGCTCGCTGCCCTGTGGCTGCCAAGCCTCTCAGAAGTTTCAGGCATCCCTCCCTGCCTGAACTATCCTCAATCAATTTAGCAAGTGTTCAAAACAAGACCAACAGAAGTCCCAACACAGTTGGGATGCACAGTTCACCATGTGCCATCAGGGTGGCACCAGGGTGGGATGGTGCTTGGGCTGGATTGTCTCAGATAACAAGAAGTCGGAGAATTATCAGTCCCTTTTTCTTGGACGGGGGAATATGACACCCCCAAATCACCTTCTCCTTGATAGGCACATCGGAGGCCACAGCAGGGTCTACATCTCATTTCCCACTCTCCCCCTCCCACAGCCTGCTCCCCGCACTCACCGCCCAGGACTCTTGGGCTGAATGGGGCTCCACTTGAGCTGCCTGGTGCTGAACACTGTGTCGCAGCTCCTCTTCCCGATCTCGAAGATGCCCCACTGGCTCACCTCAGTGGGAGGTCTGCAAAGCAGGCAGTGAGAAGCGCTGGGACTCCAGCAGCAGGGAAGGAGAAGCAGTCCCATGTAGCGGGGGTGGGAGCTCAGCGTGCAGCCAGCCCCCTGCTGCTTCCTCCCTTCCCAAGCTGCGCAGCCAAACAGTGAGTGCCGCCGCCAGAGGGGGCCACTGTTTCCTCACTGATGGACATCCTGGTGATAGGTGGCTCGAGAAATCTGGGGGGATCTGACCCAACGTGACACCCCCCCATGCGTTGCCTCTGCATAGTGGGAGTAAAGTACTACTCTGATTCAATAATGTTTGCACACCCACTTTGCACAGATGGACATGACTACACAACATACAATCAAAAGCAACAAAAAACCAGGCTGTCAAGAAGAAGCAACAATTATGGGAAGAAGGGCAGAAGAGTCTAAACATGAGAAGAGTGGAAGCACCACAGCATATGCCACCTAGTGTCAAGGAAAAGGGAAAGAAAGGCAGGAGGTGGAATTTGTGTCCTACCACTTATGGGAAAATCACTCTGGGTATGACGACACTGCAGTGATACACCCGCAGCTGGCCTGTGTCAACTGACTTGGGCTCACAGGGCTTGGGCTGTGGAGCTGTAAAATTGTGATGGAGGGAGGGACCCAGAGTCTGAGCTCCAGCCTGAGCCTGAATGATTACACTGCAGTTAAACAGCCCAAGCCCCATGAGTCCAAGTCAGCTGCCATTGGCCAGCCACGGGTGCAGTGTAGACATACCCTCTGAAACTAACACCTCACATGGCTGGGTTAAATGGATCAAAAATGCTCAACTATAACACTGTTAGGCATACCAGGATAAAAGACATCCTCAGTACCCATATGGTGTGTCCCATGAGGATTGCTGAAGTTTTCCAGTTACCAATAGGTACTTAGGGTTTTTTCAGAAGTAGCCTATTTCTAACTTTGTCCTCTATTTCTGATTAATTGGGAATAGTTACAAATCTTTTATCTGGGAAGTTGTGGCTGAGTATTCAGATTTGGAGTTTGTCTCCCTATATTTTGAGTCCATAAACTGTAGAATGGCACAAGGTACATTGAGAGAGATGGTCTTGTGGGAAAAGCAGATCTGGATTCAGCTCCTGGTTCCGACATAGAATTCCTTAGTGCCTTTGTGCAAGCTCCTTAAACTCTGTTCCCAATCAGCAAAATCAGACTAATACTTTCTTTCTCCGACCTGTAGTCTGTTATCTATTTAGATTGGGCTAATTTCAGTTGTTGGGCTTCGTGTGCAGGTGCTGGGTGGTGTTGGTGTCCTGTGATAAACAGGAGGTCAGACTAGATGATCTGGTGAGGCCTTCTTGCCTTAAACGCTAAGGGCATGGCTACGCTCGAAACTTCAAAGCGCTCCCGCGGCAGCGCTTTGAAGTGCGAGTGTGGTCACACGCCAGCACTGGGAGAGAGCTCTCCCAGTGCTCCTGGTACTCCACCTCCACGAGGGGATTAGCTCCGAGCACTGGGGCACTGTCTACACTGGCGCTTTGCAGCGCTGTAACTTGCTGTGCTCAGGGGGGTGTTTTTTCACACCCCTGAGCGAGAAAGTTGCAGCACTGTAAAGTGCAAGTGTAGCCACAGCCTATGAAATTACAAGCTCTTTCGGATAGGAACTATCTCTTGCTCTGTTTGTACAGCACCTAGCACATTAGGTCCCTCACAGAACTTGGGCCTGTAGATAATACTGAAATGCAAAGAGTACATAATAATAATAATTAATTGTTATTAATAATACATTGAGTTTATAGTTTAAAATCTAACTGTGTTCTGTTGTTGTTTTTGTTGTTGAAGCTACCATGTTTCTTGAACAATGGAAGCGTTTACAGATGAGACTAGGTTACTTCTGGGATCTCACTGGCTTAGAGGAGGAAGAAGTAAGTTTTCTTTCTACATATTTACCATTGCAATCCTGAAAATGTACAGTAGTGATTAGATAGGTGGTTTCTTAATATATACATAATGCATGGAGGCACAATTCAAGTTATCTCTGGGTTGTGGTTTTTTTCAAAATGATTGTAAATTATCTTATTTTGAGTATCAAGATATCTTTAAAGAAATCATTGCATGTTAATTACTGTGTTCAGGTTTATTTTTAATAATTAAGGCAGAAGAAGATTGTATCATAAGATTAACAGCAGTTCATTCTTAATTTAAAATTTCCATATTCATTTATATGGTGTCTAATGGTAGAATGATGACAGATCCCTCCTTTTAGTATATTTCATTCCGTTGCTGCTTTATTATGGCTAACACAAATGCTGAGTGTAGAGGATTGTAACATATCAGAGTAGCGTAACTAATCTCTGCATCTTGGTCTGGACTCCCTGATTGAAACCAGGGATGGAAAATCCTGAGCTGAAAGTGCTGAGCTGTTGGACTGGTGACATTTACTGCTGAGGCAGTAGGGCATGTATCCACCACAGCCCTGAATTTGGTTTCTACACCAAATACTGCATGTGAAGAATAGAGCTGGTTGGAAATCTGTCACCCCGCCCCAGAAAATGTTTATGCAAATGAAAAAATATTCAGTTTTGTCAAAATTTTGAATGGACCATTTTGTTTTTTGTTTTTATGCATTGCAGGTGAAAACTGAAATTTTTTAGCCCAAAACTGCCCAAACTACCTGATTGGACAGTATCTTCCATAATACATTGCAGTCTCCCCTCTGGTTTAACTAGCATGGTGCCTGATATGATAATGGTACCTCATAAGAGATGTAGTCCAACTGCAGAGCCCAGCCCATAAAGGAAAACGGGGGCAGGTAGTATCCAAACTACAACTCCCATGAGGCACTGTAGCAGATGTAGGGGACACAGATTAATGTTGAACAGACATTTTTGGTTTTCTGATGAAAAACTGAAATTCTTCAAAGACCGTAGATGCTGTCCACAAAAATGTTTGTTTGGTCACAAAGCTAATTTTGACACTCATTTTTTGACCAGCTCTATTGTAGTGTTGCCTTCTGCAGCTGCAGTGCTCATTTTGATGAAATGTCCTCTTTGATTCTTTCCTTGGTTTGAAGAATCTTTCTGGCAATCCCTGCTTCCTTTTTGTTGGGGTATGCTGTGGGCTTCACTTAGGGTTTAGCAGGCCTAGTGGGCAGCCACAACTCAACACTCCCTAAAGTCCTGGGATGGCCTTGCCAGATAATCTGAGGGCCTGGCTGCTGAGTTATAGTCTGTCACTCCTCAGCAATCCCTGGGTTCTCCTGGTCAGACAAACGGAAGGGTAGGGGGACCCAGGCCCTCCCTCTTCACCAGGTCGCAAACCAGAGTCCAAGGAGGAAAGAGTGAGGAGTGTCTCAGTCGCCTTTAGCTCATCCCCCAGACCAACTTCCCTGGATCACTTCCTACCTCCCCTGTTGTCTCCTCCCTTTGGGGTATGATCATGGCACTCTGCTTCCCTCCAAGTGCAGAGAGCTGCTCAAACAGTTTCAATAATTCAAATAATCAGTAGAGCCTTCCCATCTTCCTTCTCCGTGTCCATTTATTCCCCCTTGTCAGGGAGAAAGGGAAAGAAAAAGGGGTCAGGTCCCTTACCCTGCAGATTCCTCTGTCTCAAAAGCTACTAACTGGCTTCCTTCCGGCAGACAACCTCTTCATTCTCCCCCTGCTTGATTGGCAGAGTCCCTTTTTAAGCAGGCTCTCCATTTGAAGCATGCTCTGCAGCTGCTGAGGGTGGGGCCTTCTTGGCCCAGTACTGTTCCATCACTCCCCAAGAATTAGTGAGGGGTTGGTAAGCCCCATCACAGGGTATGTTACAAAATAATTGATTTTTTTTTGTAGTTACCTGGTTTAATTCCAAGGACAAAACAACAACAACAAAACACAGAGAAGAGTCTCTTCAATGACTTCAGCTTCTGTCAATATGCTGCTGCTTTCTCATAGATACAAATTGTCCCTTGCTGCAGTACAATATCTCTAGTGGAGGGAAAAAGCAGTGGAGCCTGCTTTTCTTTCTAATCACATATTAGTGTCCATAACAATATGTGTTGAGACTTCAGCACACCACATCAGCCTTTGTCCTTGCAGTTTTTTACTTTATTTCTTTGTGTGTATGCGTGCATTCCGTCTCCAGAATGTCTCAGATTCAACCCATCAGGCTTCAAGCAGTGCCCTGAGTTGACTAGAAAGTCACGGACGATCACAATTATTGTTTGCGATGAACCACAGTGTTTCTGAATGCAAATTCTGCTTGCAGATGTTGCCTCAAGTCATCATGGCTTATGGAGAGCACATCATGCTTTAGTTAGCATCTTTCAAAACAGCCTGTAATTCGGATTGACTTACCCTAGTAGGCCTTGAGGATGAAGTCCTGGAAAGTGGCAGAACTGAGTGAAGTTTCTTGCTGATACTTGGGACTGTACACTGGAGTTTTCTGTTTCAGTGCAGGCCTCACTGAATAAGCCCCATGGCAGAGTTCCAATACAATCAAAATGCCTTTGCAAGCTCCCTATGCATCAGAGTCAGAGGGCTATCTGGAAGTTTCAAAATCCTCTGAATCCTGGTGTAAATTCCCTCCAGCTCTCAGTTCCAGCATGGTCATCAAAGTGACACTCTTTCCGACAAGCACAGGTCAAGGCCTGCATTTGGAGAAGAGCACACCTCACCATTGGGTAACCATCTCACTATTGTGTATACCTGAGAATGTTCTCGACACCTGTTGGACCTTCCTGAGGCTTCCACTCACTCAACTCTCCTTTTTTCCATTCTTCTTAGGTCAAAGCAGTGCTTAATTTGTTCCAGGGCTTGCCAGGCCTGAGCCCCGGCACCTCTGGGCTTGGCAGTTCATAGCTCCAGCACCTCTGGGCTTGCTGTGTCGGTTATGAATGTAAAAAAATTCCTCGAGCCCCAGCACTTAATTGCTTGAATTCTGACACCTCTTTTATTACCAATTAAACACTGGGTCAAAGCCCAGGACATAGGCACAATATGATTATCTGTATGGTCTAATGAATGCCTTTCACCACATGGATTTTTCATGGACCACACACTTTGACTAGTTAAGGAAGCCTCTCAATCCCAAGCCTGATGGGAGGTCCCAGCAATATGAGCATTGATGTGCAGGAGCTATGGCTCCAGCCATTGGCATTGTCGTCACACTTGTCACTGCTAGTTGCACTGAGATATTCAGCATTATTGGTGCTTTGATCCTCAAAGGAGGCATTTCTGGGCCTTTAATTCTCCAGATGGATTCACAACCCAAACCGCATGAAAACAAAGGAGGCAGGAGATTTACCTGACAATGCTAATAAGAAGGGATCATAATCTGAGGAGTTCCTTAAAGTCTCTTACATGTTTCCTGGACCTTTCCCAGACTGAAGATTACAGAACTACTGACTCTTCTCCAGAAGATCTCATTTTCTACATCTTTGTGAAAAGGATGTTCAGACCATCCTTTCACACCTTGCCAAGAACACCAGGGCAGCTCTTACAAATCTGCTACCACTACCCATCCACATGTTTCTGGATCAGGGGGTGGGAGAGGTGTATCACACCTTTGTTCTATTCCAGCTACCTCTAAAATGGCAGAGCAAAAATATCTCACATTAAAAGACACAACTGGAGCTTTCTTTCATCCACCTGTTAGATTGGAGATTGAACCTGATATTTTGAATGCCAAAACTTTAAAAACCTCACAGTTTACTGTTTGATTACTGTGGACCAAATTCAGCCCTTGTGTAATTTGATTGAAATCAATGCCATTACTCCAGAGGGGAATTTAACCCTTTGGCTCTAAAACATGAGATCCAACTGGTAAGAAGGTTTATCAGTCTTTAGTGCAAGTCAGCCACGGTAAGAATGACAAGTCCTACAAGGAAAAGAATGACTGCAAGGTATCTGATTCTCTCTCTTCTTCATAAATTACATTCTTAGTCTACTTACTTCTGTTAGGATTTTGGAGATTAAAGTGTACTAGCATGTAGCAGCGAGAGCAACTACTTTATGTTTAAACACTCACAGGCACACATGGCTGTCAGCTGCCAGACTTTGGCATGAGGTGCCTCATAAGGCTAAAGACCTGCTGAATGGCAGGCAGAACCCAATGTCAGAGAAGTGGAGAGCACATTGATCAAAATTACAGAGCAATGCAACACGTGTAGTTCCCTGGCATTTGTCATTCAGTGTTCACCCACTCCAGTTAATTAGTTAATATGCGTGAAGCACTTTGAAGATGTTGTACAAGTTCTAAGTATTTTCAGATAAAAGGATAAGGGAAGACATTGGCTAAAATCCAGCCTATGTGAGCTGCTTGTTTTGGGATTTAAAAATAGTTACATGATTTTTATTTTTGCTTTATCTGCAAGAGGTAGTTGCACTCTGCAGGGATTGTCAGTGAACTAAGCCATGAGTTGTGGACTGTGGCTGGGTTCAGTGGAAACAAGTGGCTCCATTAAAAGAATTTCCATTAAGAAGCTGCCTTTTAAGGTTATTCTCTGTCTCTGAATTTGGGTAGTTCTGGGAGCCAGACTCCTTCAGGAGGAGGGGCAGAAGAACCAGCAAGAAGCCTCTGTTTGTAATTGCAAGGCTTTGTACCCCAAATTTGTTAGTTTTCCCTCCCCCACCTGGCTGATCCCAAGCCTTGGCCACCTTGACTTGTTGCACATCGTACCTGAGGTCGTGGGATACCAAACTCTGTGGGATGGAGCTGAAAGTATGAAAGACCAAGAAAATAGTGATGGAAAAGTTGCTAAAGTATCTCATAAAGCAGCAACCACTGTGGACTCTGCAACAATTCATACACCAAGTGATGAAGCAGTCAAAGGAAGGGTAAACAACTTCTCCCACTCAGCAAAATCCCCATGTCTCACTGCTGGACACACTCTGATATCAGCTACCCTAACCAAGCTGGCCCTGGTGGCTTTGCTTATGTCTTTTGAGAAAGTTGTTTAAGCTGCCCAGCGTCAGATTTGCTGGGCTGCCAGCTGAGGCAGGAGCAGACTGGAGCAGAAGCAGGAGCAAGGGCAGGCTGTCGGGAATGCTCCCATCTAGCTAGTGATGTTGAACTGAGCGGAGAGGATGCTTCCCTTAGGTGCCTATATGCCTGACTTGGGTCACCTGAGTGGGTCATGCCCTGTGAATTAGCTACGCCCTGGTTGAATAGTGTGGGGCCTATCACAAGACTAGCAGGTAATTGCCTCATCACATCCTCTGGCTCAGGGATGACTCATCAGGCTTAAGCAGGCTCAGGTTTAGAGGAAACTCCAGTTTAGGCAGGCTCAGGCTCAGAAGTATCACACCCAACTTCAGTGTGCTGTCTACATGGCTCAATATCTGACTGGTAATTCTTGAACTGGAACTATCCTGTGTTAATATTTGTGACCAAGTAAGACACCATCTTGTCCATTTGGTCATCAGAATTGTTGAACTCAGATTGGACAGGAAATCATCCAAACCCTGCAGGACTGATCAGTGACTGTATAATTTATACTGGCATTCAAACAAGGCAGAAGGGTGCTCTGGCCTAATGGCAGCTGAAATGATAATTCTGTAAAACATGTTGTAGAAACCAGAGCTTTTGAGTGTATAGGCAGATTTAGCATCCCTGCACTAATGGATATCCTACATTTCACCATGCAATGTATGGATGCCAACTAAATTCACTGGTAGAGGGTTATGGGATACTTGGGGAGTCTGTTGCCTCTATGGGAACCCAGAATGATGGACAGTTACAGAAGACTGTGTAGGGACTTTAGATACCAAAGGCTTGTGTTTCAAGGCAGACAATTCCATGGAGAACGCCAAAGCTTTCTCAGGTGGAGTCTGTCCTACAGTTGCTGTGAATCCAGCTGAAAACACCTCCATCTGTAGGCCATCTGTAGGCCATTTTGCAAGGTTCGGGTTCAGGGGCTTTCTGAATATCCACACAGATTCATTGTTTTTCCAGAACTAGAACCCGTGGGACTTGTGTACTTACATGAATTTGATTTGCTCATGAGGCCTGTCCTCACAAACCCAGGTTGAACTCAAAATACATTTTTTTTTTTGCAGCCTCTTGACGTTCACGGATATCCAGAAAAAGCGCAAATTAAAAAAAAGTCACCAAAAGTGTTTTGAAGGAACAATAATTGATTAGGAAATGCACATTGAGCTTGAAACAATGCTGATATTCAGTATGTTGAAAGTGAAGCAAATTTTTTTGCATAGTTCTAGAGACTATGCTCAGCTGCCGTGAGTTAGTGGGGAGGTGGCCAATGCTTAGTGGATAGCCCAGTGCTCTCATTTTATATTGTAGGATGATATTTTGTGTCAGCTCATCAAAGAACTATTCACTGGAGGATGGGAGGATATCATTTGACTTCTGCTAGACTCTCAGATAGTCTAAAAGGAATTACTTTGTCTGGAACACTCCATGTGCTCTTCAGGCTACAATGCCAGTATAATAAAGGGAGACAGAAAGTACAGCTTTGTGTATTGGGCCAGATATACATCCACAGACCACAGACTCCTTCCTGCTTGTCCTGTGCAGTATGTCTGATATCTACCAGAAGGACGTACAACTGGCTGGGAGAGGATTACTTTTCTACTTGTTAGAACGCAAGACTGAGAGCCAGGACAGCACACCTCTGCTCCTGGCTCTGCTACAGACTTGAGCAACCCACTTAACTTCCCTGAATCTCAGTTTCTGCAGCTGTAAAATGGAGATAATGTCATAAACCTCACAGGCTTAACTCATTATTTGCAAAGCACTGTGAAATCATTAAGTGGAAGGAGATATGCAGAACTTTAAGTGGAAAAGTTTTGCGGTCTGTAATGCAACACATCTTTTCACTTGTCATAAAGACAAAATGCTACACGTGTCTCAGTCTAGGTTACAGACATCTTCTCTTACAGCTCTCTTGTCTGCTGTTGGCATTTTTCGATGAACATGCAGAAGATGGCACCATTTCTGTTGAGCCTTTAGACATCAGTTTTATAAAGGAGCTTAATTGCATGTCAACTGTCCCATTAAAACAGACTTGATGTCACACAAATGTGGTCCTTAATTATGCAGATGAAGCTCTCAAAGAATTAGAGGGGATAGAGACTAGGGAAAACCAAGGCTTAGATCAGGTCAAGCCTGAGATAGCAGCAGAGGGGGATGCAGGATCAGGGAGTAAACTGAGATGGAAAGTCAACAAGGAAAGGTTGGGGATCACGGTGTTTTAAGAAGGAGCCAGGGAAAAGAAGTCTAAACAAGTCAGTTCCAGTGGATCTGGGATATGTGTTATGAAACTAGAGGCAGGCAGGAGAACAGCCATAAAAGCCTTGACAGTTGAGAGAGACAGTGTGAGGATTTACATTGAAGTGTATATTTTTGTTCTGCCTCACTGAGCCTTTGATTTTCTGTGAAATTATGTTTCTTTAGACACACTGCACCAGATTAATCTGTGGTGCAACATCTCTGACTTCATTAGAGTTACACCAGAGATAAATGTAGTCCTTTTTTTTTTTTTTTTTTTAAGTATCTTGGCAATAAAAGCCTGAGAAAGAAGTCTCTGCAAGGCCTGGATGTTGAGTTGTAGCTGGCAACTGTACAAATTTACAGAAGATTTCTACTGTTTGTACACCCAAAGTCCACAAACATAACAGATAGTATTGGGCACTGGATGAAAATTATTTATAATTGGCTTGAAAAAATGTAATGTTGAAAAAGGAAGTAAAAACCTTGAAAATGATAAATAAATACAGGAAAGGGCGTATTTTAAAGGTATTTAGGTGCCTAGCTCCCACTGAAATGTAAGTGTTTAAATACCTTTCAAAATCTGGCCCGAAACTCATAGGTAACTCTGAAAGGTGTCCTTAATATCCAAGTTAGTACAGGCCTGTCAGATAGTTTTCAACTGTGTTGTGTAATAATCAATAAAGCAAGTAAGAGGACAGTGCTAGAGAAGGACAATCCAAAGCTAGAGAAACAAATTTTCCTTAAACCCCACAATCTGGTATCATAGAAATTCACTCAACATGGAAGAAAAACAAAGAATGCTTTAGCCTAGCAAATCAGTGAGTTATTTTTCACCTTCCAAAGTACCTTCAGCGCTGTCTATTTAATGGAGGCTGTCTTTAATGCAGCAAAAGTATACTTGTTTCCAAAATGAAGGTGGATTTTGCCATGCCAGAGAACAAGTAAAACAAATACATGTTGGTCTATAGTTCCTGTATTTTCAAAGTGACTTGTGGGGAGATAGCCGAAGGCCTCTTTTTAAAGATACTGGGAATTAAGGCTACAATCTTTCGCAAATCTTTGAAAATGTCCGCCTAGGGATGAGAGTTTCCAAAGCACAATATCTTCTGCTTCCTTTTGTGGTTTTGGGGACGAGAGAGACCTTACTATGCAAACAGTCCCAGTTAAGGTTATTTTCAATGTGTGGGCTGGAAACATCCTTTTTAAAAATGGAAGCTTAGAATCAGGAGCATAATTCTGCAGAATGGGATGAATTCACAGCAGATGCAACAGTAACTGAATTGCCTAAACATGGATCCCTGATTGTAGCTCAAACGATATGTTTTTGCCTTGTCTAAGTCAGGCTGATTCCTCAGAGGAGTGAACCTATTTGACTATCTTTCTTGAAAACAAAACTTGTAGTAACAATTCAAAGTTAAGATCCTACCCTACGCTTTATGGCAAATAAATGTTCCTGCCTTTCCTTGGCACTGCTTCTGTGAACTTTCTGTCCCACCACCTAGGAGTTTCTCCTCATCTTGCCCTTCTATAATTTGTTTAGAATGTTTGATTTTCCTTCAAAGTCTTCAGCTTTCCCCCTCAAAATGGACTGTGGTTAGAGAGTCCACACCGAGGACAGATGAGAATTGGTTGATGAACGACAAGCAGGCTTGACGGGTGCTTGAAGCCTGGGAAATAAGTGATCTGCTCACAGATTTCTTTTTCCTTTTCTCTTTGTTCTGGCATGGAGGCTTAACTCAATCTTTTCTGGCCTGGTTTTTACAATTTGCTGCGTTTGATGTTTTCAAGTAACACCCAACTGTGCAAATTTTAGGTAGCGACAGAATTCTTTTTTTTTTTTTTTTTGGTCAGGTGTCGAGAGTTTGCTACTAGAAAAGGAAGTATACGACAAACGTATCCTCTTTTGGCATAAAACCATGCACAAGGCGAACAAGGGGCACCAAAGTAACTCAGTCACTCATCTACTGCACTGTCACTGGGGACCAGTGGCCATCAAGGAGAGATGTGAGGCCACAATTCCATACACTGGCTGTGATCTGTCTCTTACCATATCACTGCTGCTAAGGTTTCTCTCTTCAAGTGACTGACTGTTTTGAATTATTTTTCCCGGATGGATTAGTTTACATTTTTCCCATGCTGAATTTCACTTTATTTTCTGCCCATGTTTCTAACTTCTCTAGGTCCCCTTTTATTATTTTTCTATCTTTCTTAGTGTTCACAACTCCTCCCAATTTATCATCTGTGAAACATCTGCACATATAGTTATCTTGCTGTTAACCCCTTCCTGCAGCCATTAGTAAAGTTATGTAATGAATCTGAATCCAACCTTGATTCCTGCTCTACGCCATCTAGACAAGTTGCTCCAACTGGACACTTTGCCCTTTAATATTACATTTAATCATGTTATGCTTAAATTAAGGAGGTCATGATTTTATTAGGGTAGTTGGGAAAGGAAATCTGAAAAACACCTTTTTATTCAGGCCTTAGGCAAAACTATCTTATACTAGCTGTTGCTTCTTTTATAAACTGAATTTAAAGGCACACTTTAAACATGTTTTCACTTGTAGACTAGAGAAACCAAGGAATGTGATATCTCATTTATTAGTCAGGAAAGACATGTGGTTGAACATTTTTCCATGTCAAATTAGTTTCTGGGGCTGCTGTCCTGCAAAAGTGTCAGAGGCTGCTGGTGCCATAGGTGCTGGAACTAGGGGTGCTGGGGATGCTGCTGCACCCCCTGGCTTGAAGTATACAGGATTTACAGTTTGGTTCAATGGCTATCAGCACCTCCACTATGCACAATGTTCCAGCGCCCTTGGCTGGTGCAGCAGTAATTCCTAACTCCACACTAGCTGTCTTCCTGCTACAACCATCTAACCTGCTCCCCTTTCCTTTTCCTTATTTCTTTTCCATCATGGTTGGCTCTTGGCTTGTCCATGGGGTGACTTGCCTAAAGTCCACGGATAGATTTGTTCTCCTCTAGTTATTCTTGACTCTTTGGGGTGCCGCTACTTCAGATGAGTATTTAAGTGCAAGTGGAGATCAAATGGGCTCCATGCATTCATTTGTTTCAGAGGCACTTAAATAATCTCTGCCTCGCCAAAAGCCCCATGAGTTTTTGTTCTCATGTCTCCTGGGATTTGGAGAGAGAGGCTCATGTCCCCTCACTTCCATTGGTAAAATAAATAAACATTGACAAAAGAAGCCACCCCGTTGTGGTGAATGGGAGGAGTTCACATCTTCTATAGATATTGTTTCAGGTTCTGTCTGCCATAAATTCAACACAGCATTGCTGTGCATGTGGTTCATGTTTGAAATTTTTTCTTTGCAACTGTAGGTACTAGAACTTTTAAAAAATGTAAAATGTGGTCTATGATTACCGTAGTTGTGCAGTGAGTGGAAGTGCCCCCCTTGGAGCCCCACCCAGATCTTCCATTGGGCCACATTCCAAAAGTCAGCCACACTGAAATCGGCCAGTGCACATAGGTTAAGAATGTTTTTTTCCTAATGGGACAGATGCTGCCACGTCTATTCATGATGGGCCTGATTCTCCTTTATTTTCAGACACAAAAGGGTCTTAAAGTTGGCCTAATTTGCATTTATATGCACTTTAAGACCCCTTTATACTGCCAGAGTGGTGTATATTTCTCTATGATTTCTCCCATTAAGACCTATAGGAGTATTCCTGAATGTAACATACGTCTCAACAAGAGTAAGGGTACTGGATTCTGGTGCTCTGAAAATAATAGTTTGTGATGTTATTTAAGTCAATGGCTAGGGTGACCATCTTTCCCAAAGGGAAAATAGGACACTGCATGGGACTAGTCCTCCCCCGCCCCTGTGCGGGGCTGACCCAAGATGCTCGTCCAAGCCCCCCCAAGGCTCCCCCGCCAGGGAGCGGGCCTGAGCTCCCCTTCCCACACAGCGCTGGGGGCTGCTCACCCGAGCTTTCTCTCCCCCCCTCTGCGCGGGGCTAGCATTGCCGCTTGCCCCCCACCCACTCCTCCACACCCCACTTTTTTTTTTTTTTAACAAAAGTGGGACAAACTGATCAAGTTGTCAGGAGCAATCGGGACAAATGCCTGTTTTTGCCAAAAAAAGTCAGGACGGTCTTTTTAAGAGTTAAAAAATGGACTGCTCCAGCCAAAACGGGACATATGGTCACCCTATCAATGGCAGCCAATGTTAACAGCACTAGTTTTGCATATAAAATGAAACAGACATGTTGGTTTAATGTTGGTTTTGTGTGTGTGGGGGGGGAACCACTTTATTCATGTAGTTTCACTTGGTGCTTTTCTTTTTCTTTGTACAACAACAATGCAGTGATCTATACATGACTCTTTCTCACATGGACATGGCATTACATGAGTAATGTAAGGTCACCATAAATTCATGCCAATAAAAACTTTATTCCGCACCACACCTCAATAGAATATGTGATGATGTGGTGTAGGATAAGGTTTTACTCGTGAGTTTGGGATGACCTCACCTTATTCACAGGTAACTGTATGTGTGTGAGAGAGTGTGTGTATTCTGTATTTATCCATCTTCAAGCTAGATGAATAATTTCTAGCAATACATTTGACAAGTTTCACTACTTTTGCTTTTTGTGAATTGTCCATTAATAGACCATTGTAATGAGGTGTTTGGGGGGGCTGGGGGCAGTGTCCTTGTCGTCTTCCCCAAAAAGGGGGCTGTAGAGATACCTAGTCCTGCCCCTAGGCGGGAAGCGTCATGGTCTCAGCCCGCCTTGGGGCCTAACTCTCAAGTGGGGTGTAGTAGGAGGTCCTAGCCCACCCTCTCCACTGGTTCCTAGCCCAGGGACCTGTGAGAAGCAACACCAGCTGAGTCTGCCACACACAGGATCCAAGTCTGCTTCCCTGGCCACTTCCTACCTACCAGCTTAGGACTGCTGCTTTCGATATGCATTCAGCTGATAAGCCAGGTTACTTTAAGATCATGCATTCCAACTGCACAGACCTTGGAAGGAGGGAAAAGTATAATGTAATAAATATTAGATACTTCTAAAAATTTCGTAATTAGCCTTTCTCCATATGATGTCCCATGTCAAAAATGGAATCTCTTCTGATCTGCCAGGACAAGAAACAAATGTCTTATTACAATGGGAATGGGGATTCCTAGCTCCCCAGAGGTAAAAAAGCCTTCTTTTCATAACTTAGGGTTAGCAAGATAGGTGCTATAATATTTGTAATAGACTATTAATGTAGCATTCACTAAGATTGCCCTATTCATTGAGGGAATTACTGCAGGGGTGAGAGAGTGGCCGTTGAGTTCTTCAGCCTGCCTGTATCAGTGGTAACTTTAATTACAGTAGAAATAATTTGAAACAAAATATTCCATACCATAGTTCTAAGAAGAAAAGGAGGACTTGTGGCACCTTAGAGACTAACCAATTTATTTGAGCATAAGCTTTCATGAGCTACAGCTCACTTCATCGGATGTTCTAAGGACTCCTATAGGTGGTTCATTTCAAAACCTAAGATTCCAGCTACTAACCTGTGACTATCGACATGTGCTGGATTTGAATTTATGACCAAAAGATAAAAGGCTTTATAGCCTATTACCAATTGCCCATGTAGTTCAGTCCACTGCAGTGATAGTACTTATGAACAGCATGTTTCATTTTACCTCATGGGATGCCCTCATCAGAATCTTCTAATTCAGTGGTTCTCAACCAGGGATCTGGGGCCTCCTGGGGAGCCGTGAGCTGGTTTCAGGGGGCCGCCGCTAATGGCTGGTGTTAGACTCACTAGGGCCCAGGGCAGAAAGCTGAAGCCTCGTCATGCAGGACTGCAGCCTGGGGTCCCGAGCTCCAGCACCTGGGGCTGAAGCCTGAGCAACTTAGTGTCACGGTGCCCCTTGTGGCGTGGGCCCCTGGGCAATTGCCCTGCTTCCTACCCCTTAATGCCAGCCATAGCTTTTATATGGAGAAAAACGATTGTTGTGGTGCGGGTGGGCCATGGCATTTTTATAGCATGTTGAGGGGGCCTCAGAAAGGAAAGGATTGAGAACCCCTGTTCTAATTTAAGGCCATGGTTTTAAAAACCAGCCTCTCAACTTACACCCCTAAAAAACCATGGGTGCAGTGTTGTGGGAGCAGACAATGGCATGTAGGCATCCAACTGCTCGAATGGTAAACTAGAAGTAAAAATGCAATAATTTGAAGCTGTAAATATATATAGGTACAAAATGGGCTGCCTCGTTGAGAGCCCTTTTAAAAATGTCCTATAATATATATATGAGCCCTTTATTTTGTTTTGACTTTCACTTTAGATTAGTGTTTGCTTTGGAATGAGTTTGGTAGGGTAGTTCCTTCCTGTTCCCACAGTGGCTTCTATTTTCTACCCTTCCATTTATGCTGCTAGCGATATGTAACGTGAGGTTGTTATTCAAGTTGTTTTGTTTTGTTTCTTCTGCAAATCAAATTTAATTGCAGTAGAACTCTGGACTAGAAAGACTATAGGCATTATTCTCATGGTCCCTTTAAATCATCCTGGCAGTGTAAAAGGCCCTTGTAGTTGATTGAAATTCCACTGACAAATTAAGGCATAGCAAAAATGAGAATCTTGCCCCAAAGTTTTATTTCCACATCAGCATTCCAAGAAATAGAGGTGTTTGAGGCTCATCCTTCATTTGCAATAATGAAATTTCCCACAGTGCAGAGCAGCTGGGTTTTTCTTCCCGTTGTTCCAAGTTTCCATCTTCATTTGGGCGGCAGCTGGGTCTTCAGAGTTCCCATTTGTGGAACTCCTTCCCTACAGGTGTCTGTCACACTTTCTGCCTGCTTGTATTCAAGGCTTTGGTGTAAGGCCTTTCAGTTCATGCCCAGCATTTCCTTGACCATTTTAACTTTCCCTCCTTATTGCCTCTTTTTATGGAATTATATTTTTGTCTTTCTCATTTTTAGTTGATGGTATCACTGGTCTGTTGTTCTGGGACTGTTTTAATTTATATATTTCTGTTCAGTATCCCAGATGTGTTTATGATGGGTGCTTTATACAATTTTTTAATACATCTCTTCCCAAAGATAGGAGAAATTCAAGAAGAGTTCTGTTCCCTCTGTACTTCTCTCTAATAGGGCGATTATCTGTGTGCCTTTGATTTGTACAAAGGTTATTTCTTATTCTTATCTATAGCATATAGTGGATAGCTCTTTATTGTATATTTGGGGCAAACCATGGAGCCCTTTCTCAGGGAAAATTCCCACTGACGTCAATGAGAGTTTCGCCAGAGTAAGGACTCCAGGATTTGGCTCTTTGTTTTCGGGATGGGAATTCTCATTTTCCACTCTGAGCATTCATTTGGCCTCACAGTACCTTGGCTCACATGGTTTTCAATAAGTGTCTGGCAGCTGTATTGGCCCACCTCCAGCATCATGGGATTCATATTTATCCCTACATGGACATTTGGCCTTCCTCAAGTCATCAGAACTATTTCTAGCTTATTGTCCTACCTCTAAAAGTCTTCCCACTTTCAGACAAAGAACTTGATTCTGAATCACACTCGTTTTACAATAGTGTAACTCCACTGACTTTAGTGGAGTTATTCCTGCTTTACATCAGTGTAAATGTGATCTGAATCAGGCTCAAATCTCTAAATGCATGGTATGCATTGTTTGATGTAAAGGGCTTGTAAATATACACACACACACACACACACACACTTATTCCAGAAGGTTTTAAGGTCCATTCTATCAGGGATAAGGCAGCTTTGAAAGATTGTATAAAGATATATTAGATTTCCAGTCCAGGTGTGGATGCGTGGAATGCAGATGCAGAGACACTGAAAAGTTTTACTTGAACTACAAATGGTTTAATAGCAAAAATAGATATAACAGTTATTAACAAAATAACGTGCAAACGAAAAAGAATATTGTTGGGGTTCAAACCAGTCTCTGGAATTCAGTCTTAACTTTAGCATATATATATATATATATATATATACACACACACACATACACACATACTCATGCTCAATGTCATCAGGATAAAGGGTGGCTTATTTTCTGGGGATCGTACAGACCAGTAAGGAGCTGTGTCATTGCCTGCCTTGTAACCTTGGGTGCCTTAATGCTATGGTGGCTCAGATTCCTGACACCCAGAGTCTACCCACAAGCACAAAGTCTCACCCTGGCTTCCACCAGCCTTGTTACTCCTTGCAATTGCAGGGTGACTCTAACAGCCCTTCCAGTTCTGAGTCTCCCCAAATCCATCCTTCCTGAGTTCTTAACTACCAGACACTCAGGGTATGTCTACACTACAAAATTAGGTCAAATTTATAGAAGTCGGTTTTTTAGAAATCGGTTTTATGTATTCGAGTGTGCGTGTCCCCACAGAAAATGCTCTAAGTGCATTAAGTGCATTAACTCGGCGGAGTGCTTCCACAGTACTGAGGCTAGAGTCGACTTCCGGAGTGTTGCACTGTGGGTAGCTATCCCACAGTTCCCACAGTCTCTGCTGCCCATTGGAATTCTGGGTTGAGATCCCAATGCCTGATGGGGCTAAAACATTGTCGCGGGTGGTTCTGGGTACATATCGTCAGGCCCCCGTTCCCTCCCTTTCTCCGTGAAAGCAAGGGCAGACAATCGTTTCGCGCCTTTTTTCCTGAGTGACCTGTGCAGACGCCATACCACGGCAAGCATGGAACCCGCTCAGCTCACTGTCACCGTATGTCTCCTGGGTGCTGGCAGACGCGGTACTGCATTGCTACACAGCAGCAGCAACCCATTGCCTTGTGGCAGCAGACGGTGCAATAGGACTGGTAGCCGTCATCGTCATGTCCGAGGTGCTCCTGGTCGCCTGTGTGAGGTCGATCAGGAGCGCCTGGGCAGACATGGGCGCAGGGACTAAATTTGGAGTGACTTGATCAAGTCATTCTCTTTAGTCCTGCAGTCAGTCCTATTGAACCATCTTATGGTGAGCAGGCAGGCGATACGGATTGCTAGCAGTCGTATTGTACCATCTTCTGCCAGGCAGGCAAGAGATGAGGATGGCTAGCAGTCCTATTGTACCATCTTCTGCTGAGCAGCCGTGAGATGTGGATGGCATGCAGTCCTTCTGCACCGTCTGCTGCCAGCCAAAGATGTAAAAGATAGATGGAGTGTATCAAAACAAGAAATAGACCAGATTTGTTTTGTACTCATTTGCAAACCCCCGCTCCCCGTCTAGGGGACTCATTCCTCTAGGTCACACTGCAGTCACTCACAGAGAAGGTGCAGCGAGGTAAATCTAGCCATGTATCAATCAGAGGCCAGACTAACCTCCTTGTTCCAATAAGAACAATAACTTAAGTGCACCATTTCTTATTGGAACCCTCCGTGAAGTCCTACCTGAAATACTCTTTGATGTAAAGCCACCCCCTTTGTTGATTTTAGTTCCCTGTAAGCCAACGCTGTAAGCCGTGTCGTCAGTCGCCCCTCCCTGCGTCAGAGCAACAGCAAACAATCGTGCACCTGAGTTGAGAGTGCTGTCCAGAGCAGTCACAATGGAGCACTCTGGGATAGCTCCCGGAGGCCAATACCGTCGAATTGTGTCCACAGTACCCCAAATTCGACCCGGCAAGGCCGATTTAAGCGCTAATCCACTTGTCAGGGGTGGAGTAAGGAAATCAACTTTAAGCGCCCTTTAATTCGAAATAAAGGGCTTCATCGTATGGACAGGTGCAGGTTTACATCGATTTAAAGCTGCTAAATTCGACCTAAAGTCCTAGTGTAGACCAGGGCTCAGACTTTTCCCTTCTGTTTTGTCAGCCCCTTAAATACCAGTTCACTTTGGCACACGCACGCCACACAGTTTGCACAACAGAGACCTGCTTGGGGAAAAATAGACAAAAGGTTTATTTAATAGAAAAGCCACAGCTTCAAAGATAAAATTGTAGGGGAGAGCAAAAATATACAAGTTAAACAGTACCTAAACATAAAGACGCAACCTTGAGCTTTACAGTTCTGTATTAGATAAAATCACTTTTCTAATACAAGTTACCTATTGCCTTTGAACAGTTTCCCAGTATACACCTAACTCTGATGGTGGTGGGGAGAGATCCAGTGTTTCATGGATAATTTACTGCCTAGGGACTTTCCCTCATTTACTGGATGCCTTTCACTTCAAACCCCTTCTATTTAAAGAGGGTTTGCAGGTTCTTTTCTTCAGTCACTATTGATATTCAAAGTGGAGAAATCTCCAGTTGTCTCAATGTCTTTCTATTAACTTAAATGGCCCATCATTGACTTTTCCTAGGTTGTGCTATGGATTGTTACTTGAGTCCGATTTTGTGTAAATACCTGGCTTGGGAGATACTTTTCCCTGTCTGATCACTCACTGACCTGCTGTGAGGTAGAGCTGGAGTTTTTAAGCACAGTTTTCTATATGCACAAATACATAAATTCATAACCACAGCTTGTATATCCCTCTTATAATAATTAAGTTAAGAACGTTAAACACTTTCATAAAAGACCTTACTTGACCTACTTCTATAGCACAGCAACATTGTATACAATCAGTTAATACAGCTGCTTATTCTTTGGAGTTCAAAACCAGTTCTCCGTTTGGGGTGTCTGGACCCTGACTGTTACCATGGGCAAGTAGGATTTTGTGAGCAGGCTGGAAAAAAAATTTTTTAACAATTTTACAAGGCTTAATGGCATTGCTAGGGGGCACTGTACTCCCTAAAATGGGCATAACGGGATAGAACATGCAAATTGTCAGAGGGGATGCTGTTGTGGAGAATGCACACCGCACATTTTAGCGGTAAATATTGGTATGTTTTCGGGGGGGGGGGTTTAAGTGCTGCGCACCTTCCCTCTAGCATCAAGGAAGGTGTTTAGCCTGACATTGCTCTCTGCAAGAGTAATGCCTCTAGCACCCACCACTCAGACCCTACACTTTTGCATTCACTGCACTGTGTTGCTGGTGGGAAATGCCAGTACTTAGCTCTAAAGTATAAGCTGGTATATTAAAAAAGGGTCTAAAGGATCCAACCAGCTCTAAACTTCTTTGAGCCTCGCCCCACAAAATAGTTGAAAATTTTCCCTTTGAATCAAATCCCACAATTCCTTGCCAGCCACAAAAGACTGTGGAATGATTTTGAGGCCATTTTGTGGGTCAGGAGCCAAATATGATTGAGAGTTACTGGTCTAGATTACACTGTTTTGAAAGTTTGCTTATATACTGTAGTGTGAATTAGTCAATATGTACAGAATGTTGTTTCTTTTACAGTACCCAGCTTTATGGAGAATATTTTTAACATGTTCTTTCTCCCTTTTCACCATCAAAAATGCACCAAGGAACATGTAAAGATTTGACTATCTTTTCCATTTAGATAAACCTATGAGTGTTTGATCTCAGTTCATTGTGTCTGTGTACCAGTCGTGTTTCATGGTTGAACAACTGATGAGGAACTATGTCTCGATGTATTTGTGGTGCTTTTATACGCTGCAGAAATCAGCTTTTAAAACCTTTTGCCACAGCCATGATTTTGTTTTGACTTGTTTCAGGAACATCCCAGACCAAAATATGAAACCAAAGTGCGACAGAAAAAACTCAAAAATGAAACCAATAAAAAGGATAATATAGATGAGGTAAGACGCATGGATTTACTTCCACTTTTCATTTGCATTTGGTTTGTGTTTTGTGAACATTTTTGTGTCTGTCTCGGTTTGGCTCTGCTGATCAGTTTGCAGAATAGTCTCTTCTGTGCTGTTTGCCTCCTGTTCAGCACTCTGAATGTTTTTAGGGCAATCATTGTGCTAGCCCTGTGTGAGGCATCCTGCCTAAGAGGGTGGAGAATGTGTAGTGCAGGGTCTACAGAGAGGGGCAGTGACTGATCATGATCAGCGATGGAATCAATGATCTGGAGTTTGAAACTGTTCCAGAAGGTGAAGTGTCCTGCAGTTGGGCACTCCCACAGCATATGTATGAATTTACCACTCTGCCCTTTCAGTGTTTGTCTGCTTAGCCCATTCCTCACTATACAAGGAAGGCTTACTTTGATACTTTTTATTACAGGTAGTATAAAAAAGGCAGGGGGAGGGAGGGCAATATTTGCATTATTTTTTGAAATTTAAAATAAAAACCAGAAAGAAATTTCACCAAAAAATCAACAGTTTTCCTATTTTTAAAAATTGAAATAAAAAAACCCCAACCAGCTCTACTTTCTGCATATTCCAAACTGGATTATTGTGAAACTGTTTTTGGGTGAAACTTCAGATAGGGCTCAATCCTGCAAAACACCCACTGAATTACAATGGTGCAGGTTCAGGCATCTAGGGCAGTATTCAGAGGCCCGTTTCCTTAGCAGTCTGACTTGGAGCATATTACACACCACACTGGGTTCCCACTTTTTTCCAGGTACAATCCAAAATATTGCCTATGATCTACAAAGTCTTGTGTGTTATCTTCACTGCGACAGTTAGCTCGAGTTAGTACACTTGAGTTACTGCACTTGAGCTAGCCTGGCTTAAGTGAGAGCAATCACACTTCAGAACAACAGTAAATTACACAGGATGTTTTGATTAGCAGCACAGAGTGACTAAATTAGCTGCTGATGCTTTGTTGTAACTTGAGTTGTTGCATTCCCACCGCATGACTAGCTGGAGGTTCAGCATCACTTGAGTTTCAACCCAGCCCCCTGATACCCTAGCTATCTTGAGCTTAAAGCACCAGTTAATTTGAGCTAGAAATTTTTGTGTGTGGATGGGATTCAAATTAGGGGTAACACTCAACTTATAACTGTAGCTAACTGGGCTGTGAAGACACACCCTGAGGTATGTCTACTCTGCAGTTGGGAGTGTGTTTGCCAGCAAGGGTAGACAGACACACATTAGCTCTGCTCGCTTTAGCACGCTAAAAGTAGCAGTGTAGCTGGGATAGAATGGGCAGCGGCTCGGGCTAGCAACCTGAGCACAAACCCTCCCGGTCCTCATGGGTGTGTACTCGGGCAGTCAGCCTGAGCCACCACCCCCAGCTACATGGCTACTTTTAATGTGCTAGCTCAAGCAGAGCTTGTGCCTGCCTGCCTATCTGCGCTGGACAGCATGCTCCCAACAGCATTGTATATGTACTCTTAATGACTGCCTCTTTACCCATATATTACCTAGTCAACTGAGATCAGTTTGGACTCTCAAGCTGACAAAACTGTCACTTGTGTGGCTGGGGATGAGGAATTCTCAGTGGAGGGCTTTGACTATGGAATCTGCTAACCCATTGATCTGATCCAGGCAGTGTTTGTTGACCTGGCGGAAATGCTCAAACACTCAGCTGTTTACCCCGGTTGTTTTTGTTTGTTTGTTTGTTTTTTCGAGGGGGTGGTTTGGGAAGTTTTGGTTTGCCTGAGTAGCTATTCCATTTGTGTTGGGTAACATTGGCTGGCTGACGTACTGTGTCACTGGTCTTACTGTAAATGCATCTAGAGCAGTGGTTCTCAAAGCCAGTTCGCCGCTTGTTCAGGGAAAGCCCCTGCCGGGCCGGACCAGTTTGTTTACCTGCCGCATCCACCGGTTCAGCCGATCATGGTTCCCACTGGCCGTGGTTCGCCTTTCCAAGCCAATGGGGACTGCGGGAAGTGGCGTAGGCCAAGGGACATGCTGGCCGCCCTTTCTGCAGCCTCCATTGGCCTGGAGCGGCGAACCGCGGCCAGTGGGAGCCGCGATCAGCCAAACCTGCAGACGTGGCAGGTAAACAAACTGGTCCGGCCTGGCAGGGGCTTTCCCTGAACAAGCGGCAGACCGGCTTTGAGAACCACTGATCTAGAGAGTTGCAATAGCAGCATCCTGTATATGTAAAAAATAAATAAATGTGTAACTTTTTTACCATTATGAGGTGTGGTTAGCTTTCTCTGGCTGTTTCAGACCTGAAAGCAAGTGCTCATTCCCATTCCCCTCTTGTAAAAGTCTGATTGAGGTCTATTTCCCAGGCATTCATAAATCCCTGAAGACTCCCTGCATTAGACTTGGCTAAATGTAGCTTATATTGTGTATGCCACATGTTACAACTAAGTCAAGGTATTCAGAAACGTGTCCAATCTTGAGATTGAAGGAACCTCTTTACCCTGTTTATATACTGAAAAGAAACAGTGCATGAACTGGAGATAACTCCAGAACTCAGGCCTGGCCAAATAAATTTGATGTTGCAGCATATGAAGGAACTTAACTACCCCCTTTCTCCTGCAGATCATCACTGAGTTCTTGTCGTGTAGCCAATGAGTTATCCAGTCAGATAAAATTAACTGCCACCTAGTGGGCTTGATCCAACAACCATGGAAGTCAGTGGAAAGATTCCCAATGACTTTAATGGGTGTTGGATCTGGCCCAATGTGAACAGGGAGTTTTGCCAGACAGGAGCTCAGACACAAAGGATGGGGAGCTTTTCCATTAGGCAACGAGCAGTTTTCTGGGCATCCCTAATAAGGGATTAAACACTATAATAGGTAAATAAAGAAAATGATGTGCACCTCTCTTGTTTAAAGTAAGTGAAAATTGAGAATAAGAGAGTGAGTGATACTGCACAAATTACATTTTTGTTGGGGCTAGGGTGAGCAAGGTAGTGAGCCAGCTTAAATGGGGAATGGCTAGCCCCCAGCATCAAAGGTTAGAAATCAAATCATTGTAAAAGAAAATGAAGTATAATCAGACTATAAATCAGAGTCTGAGAAGCTACTTAAAGAGCCAGCAGCACACAAATGGGAAGAATTCATTGGAAATTTCACCTAAAGAGATGTGTTTATATATATATACACACAAACACACATACACACACACATTGAATGCTATTTTACCTATTGCACCAATGTGAGTTCTAAAATTGCTCTCGCTTTTCAGAGAGGAAAGGTGATACTCGTTTTCATCATCCAGCTGGGTGCCTTTACCTCCTGAGCCCAATCAAGTCAACTTGTTGCTTGGCCATGGTTTCATTTGGACAAACAAAGCCAAGTGTGCCCTTTTCTTTAGTGACAGTCGCATTCTGCTGGGGACATCAGTGTCTCTGTAGCTTGGTGCTTAGCCCATTCAGTAAGGGTTCGACCCTGCAAGGTGTTGATTGCTTCCAGAGAGGTGCTGAGCATCCTTTATCTCCCATGGACTGTGAGAGCATTTGTGCCACTGTCACACTGTCTGGAGTGGCTCATGACTGAGAGTGCCAACCTGAGGTCGGACTCTCAAAAAGCAGGGCAGATACCCCAAACCTGTTGTATGTACTATAATAAGATTTCACCAACCTGGTAACAAGTGTGAGCTCCCAAAGTACTACAGTAGTCTTATAATGAAGTCACAGATGCTTTGGATGCTCCAAGCTATCTTGCCACCCAGATAAGATGGACTATGTGATAAATGGTTACTTACACCAAAAATCAAAACATACTCCAGTTGTTTCCAGTCGCAAGAGACCAGTCACTTACCCCAGATCAGTTTGTACCTTAGATCTCACACCAAAGACAATGCTAGTAGCCAATCCTGTAATAAACTAACTTAAGGTTTATTCAGTAGGAAAAAGAAATGAGAGTTTATTTGCAGGTTAAAGCTAACAAGCATGTATACACAAATGAGTTCCAGTCTGTGATTCAAAAGGTGACAGAGTTGTAGTAATCGATCAGATCAAAGTGTCTTTCAGGGCTAACCCAGACCAAGCAGCATGGGGATCTCTTTGCTTATGTTTAGGAATCTTTGCCCCTCAGAGTCCAGATAGCAAGAAAGAGATTCAGGTTCTCCTTGTTAGGGATTTTTATCTCCTCCATTCCAGATACCAAAATTGATGGGATGAGTTCATCAATAGGCTTCCCCTTCCTGAAGACAGTTAGGTATTCAATCAATAGGACCTCTCTTCTCTGGTGCCTTCAGTGGGCCATATTGAGTGTGTTACCTTAATTAATGCTTCTTTTCCCATTTGGTGAGTTACACAGTTACAGAGGTTTCAGAGTAGCAGCCGTGTTAGTCTGCATTCGCAAAAAGAAAAGAAGTACTTGTGGCACCTTAGAGACTAACCAATTTATTTGAGCATAAGCTTTCATGAGCTGTAGCAATGTCTCCCTGCCTTCTAACACGGGGTGCCCTTTACACTGCTTTGCTGCTATAGCCCTCAGTCCCAGCCTGCTCAGAAACAGCCTTCAGCATGTCATTCCCAGCTATGTCTATGTGTGTGCTGCAGTCAGCCACACACTGGCTCTTACCAGCCTTGTTTATACTGCAGGGTGACCCCCAACATACTCCCAGTCTTAGATTTCCCCCCAGAAATGTATGTACTGTACTGCCTGGTCCTCTCCAGGACAATACATGCTTATATAAACTCTACCATTTAATTGACAGAAATAACATGCACATGTCCTGTTACCCCAAATGGAGTTTTCCAGGCACTTCAATTCAAACACACTGGATTTGATAAAACTATAAAACAAGTTTATTAACTACAGAGAGATAGATTTTAGATGAGTACAAGTAATGAGGCATAAAAGTCAGAAATGCTTACAAGTAAAATAAAGATCAAACACAACTAGTGTCTAACTTAACAAACTATGTTAAATTCAAAGCAAGGTTTACTCACCACATGCTTTAGCAGATTACTGGCCTCTCCTAATCCAATGCTGCTTCCTCTATCTTTCAGGTGCTGTTTATGTGGTAGACAGAGAGAAAGAGAGGGGTGCTCTTGAGGTGTCTCCCCTTCCTTTCTATAGTCCTCTCTCCACTTTGAGAAGCATTTCCAGCTGGGAGTATAGTGACAGGCAGTCTATATGGAGGGGAACTCCATGCTGTATCTTTGCTAAGATGTATATTTTTTGCCCATGCCCCCTTTTCTGCCAAAGAATGTCCATTTAGCAGGTAATGGCCCATTGGCCTTGTTTACACTTGGCTAAGGCATCAGGTTGTTTCTAAGGACCTGGTTTGGCCACTCCCCAGACTTGGAAAATGTGTTGGTAACACCATACAGTGGTATCTTATAACTCTTTGTACAATGTTGCAACACACATGTTACCAGGACAATAATGACCAGCAAATTCTGAGTTTTCAAATGATACCTCACAAGGCATACTTTGTACAAAGATTATTATAATAGTGAGCAAGGCGTGAATACAGGGGTACAGTCTGTCACAATGTAATAGGGTTTGCCACTCAGACAGATATGATACTGGTTTGCACAGACAGAGTCACCCCGTTGCCATTGCATAGCAAATATTCACAAGTATTCTGACTCCCTGATGGGTGTTGTTATGAACTGCGCTTTCCCCTAGAGCAATTTAGTTCAGTTTGAGAGAGACCAGGTGAATTTTAACCATTTATTGAAAACTACAATAGAATCCTAATATGTGATCCCAGGTTACAGTGCAGCAAGTAAAGTAAACAATCTCACTCCCTGCTGGGTGGTTCAGCGACACGTACTGGTTGTGGCCAGATGAACCTTCCTCTCTGTTCAGAGTCTGTCACCTCTCCACCACACAGAGAAGCTTTTAGCACACCCTTATATAGCTATGTATGCGCCTTGTGATGGTCACGTGTCATGTACACAGTATGTCCAGAAATACCCCACCACAGTTTTCCCTGCTGCTGAGCCCAAACATGCATTACAACGTTAAACAAAACACACGCTAAAACAGTGACGAAATAAACATTAATAACAAGAAGGGCAAAGGGGCCTCAGCCCAGGGACACAGGGACGTTTAAGGGTGCAGCCTATATGAGGGCTCTGCAGTCCCCTAACAGTGCTTTTAGTTCCAGAATCCAATAAAAACAGATCAAAACCATTACTAAAATTATGACCTTAGGGGTAAAATGTTCAAAAGTGCCTATGTCCCATTTTTAAAAATGACTGCAGCACTTAGGAGTTTAAAGCACATTGTCTTTCATCACGACTTAAGCTCCTAAATATCTGTGGCTCTTTTGAAAATAGGACAGAGGCTCCTGTACAGTTATTCAAAGGGCAGGACCTTTCACTTGCATTTGTTTGCAGGGCTCTTTAATAAATGTGCTCATCCTGCAGCTTTAACCACCTTACCTGCTATCTACCTGCAAATCCATCTCACCGCGGACTACTCTGAAAGTTCCAAACCTCTGAGCCGTTTTCAGACAGCCAAATTTGTATTTAATCACCTTGCCACAACGATTATTTCCTCTTGCCCTCAAAAATGGCTTTCTCCTCCCTGCCCACCTCTCTCCTCAACAAACACCAGGCTACTGTGGTTTGTGGTACAGACTGTACATTTCAGGGCTGGAAATAATCACTCTAGACCAAGGGAAAGAGGAAATCCCCGGTTCTTTAATTCAGCACGTGCATTCAGCATGTGCATTCAGCTCTGGAAAGTCTTGAGAAACTGGACTTTAAAATGATGAAGTTTTAAATATAGAATAGCTATTTTACCTACTTTTAAGAAGGCATATTCTCTCTCCCTTAGGTGCCTGTAAGGTACTCGTGGAGTCACTAGCTCAACAGCTTCAGCACGATGGTTGATGTCAAGGCACAGGTTTCCCAGAGGTCTCTAACTCGGTACCTGGGCAGGAAGCCAGGGCACAGGACGTTGTCAGATTGCTAGTGCAGCCCTTCTATCTTTTCTAGACTTGTGTCCAGGTAGAGGCCTCTATGAGATTATTGGATCAGCATCTGCAGCTTTCTGGTTTCCTATGAATATCCAGGATTCTATGAGGTCTCTGTCTCAGCATGTCTAGAATGATAATCAAATGCCAAGGCCCAGGTCTCTGTGTAGTCATTAGCTCACCATTGTTAGTGGGCTGGTCTGATGTCAAGACATACCTCTGTGATATCACTGGTCAGCAACTCTAGATTGCTGTTTTTATATATTAATTGACAGATCTCTGGCACCAGTGTTCAGCATCTCTCGCTTGCTTATCTGATGTGAAGCCACAGGTCTCTCGGAAGACTTAGGCTCAGCATCTGTGACTTACTGGGTTAGAGCTTATTTACTCCCCTGGTTTAGAATTTATTTAAAAGCAAAGGTCTCTGTAAGGTAGTGGCTTATTTCCAGTATGATCATCCCTCTGTTCCGGTGATGCTTTTCCTGTAAGTTTATTGTAAAGTCCTGAGTTTTTACATCAAAATTTCTATATGTGATGGAATTCCTGCTTGCCTTACTCCCACAGGTAGGCCCACCAACGTTCCTGGGGCTACTTGTATGACTAACGTGAGAAAGATTTAGTCATTGCATTGTATTGCAGAAGAAAATCAACACGGGTTACCACCCTCTTGAAGCATAACTTGGAAATGTCTGGTAACAGAGCATCTTTCCAGTATGGAGCTTTCAGTGATTTCTCTGAATATCACAAGTTGTGAGTCAGTCCTATGTTATTTGGGTGAATAAAGGTACATTTTCTAAATTTTTGCTATATGTTAGCTGGAAAAGGGAGCAATAAACTCATGGGTGTAAATTCTGTGCGGACAAGCGTAGACAGGTGCTGTTGGATCCTAAACTAAGATTAGACTCTGTGGGCCAAATTCAGTCCCTGCATAAACAGGAGTGACTCCACTGATTTCAATAGGATTCCATCTTCTTAAACCAGGTTTGAATATACCACTTGAAGCACTCTGTTGCTGAACTCATTAACTCTAATGGGAGTTGGAGGTACTCAACATTGTTAGGATCAGACCTTTAATTAGTAAACATGTGAGTCACTATACCCTAACACCAAATTCTAAATCAGCCTTTATTAAAGTGAGTGATGTAAATTAACATGTTGCAGATGTAATGTATTACTTGCCCAATGGGGATTATAGTATAGAAAATCGCTTTCATGCAAACACTTGTTACAGTATTTAATCTACTGTGGTGAACAAAGAACAAGATTTAAGTCTATAATATACTGTATGTTTCAGGCTGTT
The DNA here is from genome assembly GCF_965152275.1 of Natator depressus. Taxonomy (NCBI): domain Eukaryota; kingdom Metazoa; phylum Chordata; order Testudines; family Cheloniidae; genus Natator; species Natator depressus. The sequence goes on along the minus strand of NC_134234.1, from coordinate 218,661,586 downwards.
TTATTATATTTAATAAATATTTTATCAGGTGTATTGAAACTGGGGAAGAAATTGTGAGGGTAGGTAGCTCTTTCTAAAAGATTGGTGTGAAATTTACTATTACAATAATACCCTAAGGTCTTATTGTTTCCAAGGAAAACTCATTTAAAGTTAAAGAAGTTAAAACGTTTACACTAAATGCCTCAGGTTAAGCAGCAAACAGTTAGTCATTAGAAATAATTACATGCACTTAAAAAGATAATGATAAGCTCTAAGAGACTGATTTTGGAAACTCTTATGTGTGCAGTCCCATTGTAGTCAGTGGAAATATTTGTGTCAGTAAGGACTTGCTATGTAAGTAAAGGTTTACAGTGACAATCTCGATGTAGTTCTAAATTAGGTAACCAAAAAGGTTTCCTTTTGGTTATGTTGAGAAGACAGATGAAGTGTATAAGTGTGTGTGCATGCCTGCATACGGCTCTGCTAATATAATAACGTGGGGAGAGCAGTTGTCATCGGTACAGCAAAACAGTTGATCATTTCTTTGCTATTCTCCATATAGTACCTTTGAAGTTCTTGTTTAGGAACTTTCAGCATCAGTGGTGTGGTTAGAGATTTTTAAGCAATAGAACATTCTCAGATTATCATCTCTGTGGAATATTAGAGATTGTTGAAAGATGCTTCCGATGGGTCAATGATAAGCTTGTCTCTGTATTCATGCAATGTTAAGATTATGAATCTAAATGCACGAAAGTCGGGAAATGAAAAAAATAGGCCCTCTTCTGTAAACACACAGATGGACTAGCTCCAACTCCCATTGGAGTCAGTAAAAAGCATCCCATTGATTTCAGGGGGAGAAGGATTAGCTCCTGACTCCTTTTCACATTCTTTTCAATAAGTGTTCAGCTGATCTGGCAAATAAGAAAGTATATGATTGTGCATCATATCTTGCCTATTTGGCAGGAAATCAAATAGCTGATCCCACATATGTCTCAAGGAAAACTTTCTTTATAGCAAAAGAGGGCTTGTCTCTTGGTTTGTGTACTTAGAAAAAGGCCTGGGAATAATAACATTTGGCATTCCCTCTTGTTTTTAACTCATCATGTCAAATATGAAAGTGGCATGATGAATTATTGAAATAAATAAAATTGTTAATTCCACTGTTAATTTAAGTGAAGTGATATTGTAAATAAAGGTTTAACATATATAGTCACAATATAGCATATGTTTAGAATGTCATGAAAAATAGTATGTCATCAGTGCCTTTTAGGCATTATAAAAAGGTCAGCACAAAAGACCTTAATCTGTTTTACTTCAGCCTTGACATAGGGAAAACACCCATCAAAGCTTGTATCAGCACTGACGAAAAACTGAGCCTGCAGGCTTGGCGCTATTATATTTTATTAGGAAGTTCTCATTAAGATTAATTAAATAAAAGAATGACTTTAAATCCCTTTACCACCTAGCTACAACTGGGATAATTGGTTGTAAATATTTGTTTGGATAATTGGAGCTGAAAAAGATTTCTGACACACCCATAGTTGCCTTGCCATTAATTGTAGGAAAATGATTTGCTAGGGCTGGGTGGCCCTAACTAGTGACCTTGCTTAGAAAATTCAGTATCATCCCGATATTTCTTTAATTGGCTGCGGTCTTCTAAGTCTTTTTTTCTGTCTTCTCATTATTGTTAACTTCCTTTTACCAGCATTTGAGTTAGAGGCTTATGTCAAATCTGTCCTTTCTCTCCTCTTCTTTTCTACTAGTCCCATGCACCATTAGCAAAGCACAGTTTTTAAATGACAAATATTGAAGGAGTAAACACTAATGAAAATATGAGAATGTATATGCTGATGACAGTTCTTAACCCTTAGGAACCCTTCCTCCTTGTTCCCATTGCTGCAGTTGCTAACTGATTCATTAATTGGATCAAATCACTTATAAAGAACAGCCATGGTTCTGTTCATTCTTACATCAATTTTACACCAGGGTAAACAGAATCAGATCTTAAATCTCCAAAAGACCTTGAGCATTTTCAACATTTTCTTTTTCAAATGTGTAGTGAGTTTTCCTGCTTGGGTATAAATATATACTCAAAATCCCCTTCTGTGTCTGAAAAATCTTAGCAGCAATTTTCACTGAATAAATAAGCTTATTTTACATTTTGCTGACCTGATTCAACACTGCTTTACACCAATGTTATGCTAATATAACTCCACTGAAATCAAAGGCATTAGAATGATCCTGTTTGTCCTTTCTCAATTCCATTAATTTAAGAGAGCAACTCTCCTGTTCCTTAGCTTCCACTGGAACCCTTGTATTCCACTGTTCAAGATACTGCTGCTTCTCTTTACTAAGGAAAGCAGAATGGATTATATATGTCATGACCATAAAGGACCTTTTGGGGTTCAGGGAAGTCTGTACCATTCAGTCACAGCACTCTAGTCAGCTCATTATAATAAAATATCATTACAGATATCAAAAAGGCATTTGACTTGGTTGAGTGGGTTACTCTACCCTTGGAGACTGGAAAATCTGGATTTGGGCCAAGTTTTAGAAAATAGGTATCTAATCTTTCTGAACATCCTTCTGCCAACATAAAAATTACTGTTTCTGTCAGAGATAGCTTAGAACTTAAAAGAGAGAGTAGGCAGGATTATTGTTTATTGTTCTTATTTTTTGTGCTAGTCATTAGGATGCCAGTTCAGGAAAACATTCCTGTTCAGGATAGCACTTAAACACGTGCTCAACTTTAATCACATACTGGGATTTAGGCACATAATCAAAGTTAAAGATGTGCTTAATTGTTGTCCTGAATAGGGATGAACTTAAGCACATAGAATCATAGAATTGTAGGACTTGAAGGGTTCTCGAGAGATCTTCTAGTCCAGTCCACTGTGCTAAAGGCAGGACTAAGTATTATCTAGACCACCCCTGACAGATATTTGTCTAACCTGCTCTTAAAAACCTCCAGTGATGGAGATTCCACGACCTCCCTAGGCAATTTATCCCAGTGCTTAACTACCCTGACAGGAAGTTTTTCCTAATGTCCAACCTAAACCGCCCTTGCTGCAATTTAAGCCCATTGCTACTTGTCCTATCCTCAGAGGTAAAAGAGAACAATTTTTCTCCCTCCTCCTTGTTACAACCTTTTATGTACTTGAAAATTGTTATCATGTCCCACCTCGGTCTTCTCTTCTCCAGACTAAACAAACCCAATTTTTTCAATCTTCCCTCATAGGTCATGTTTTGTCGACCTTTAATCATTTTTGTTGCTCTTCTCTGGACTCTCCAACTACCTTCCCTCTAAGGTGCACGCCTAAGCAGCCACACAGGAGGGAACGTAGGTCTGTGGACCAAATTAGTGGAGCTGCACAAGCATGGCTCCAGTAATTAGGTGCCTCCTGGACCCTGGAGAGGATGTGGAAGGTGAGGTGGTGGGGGAAATAGAGAGTAGGTGGGGGAAATAGGGGGTAGGTGGAGGTCGGTGGGGTCAGGTGGGGGTGGAGACTAACTTTGGGGTGTCCTTCCCAGTCCCAGCTGGGCTGTGTGTGACAGCCAGGGAGAGATGCAACCCTCTCCCAGCCCCAGCAGCTGCCTCTCTGCAGCCCCAGCTGCGCTGAGGAGGCAGAGAGAGAGGAAAGTCTGACGCTGTCTCTCCCAACCCCAGTTTTTCACCCCAAACCCCTCATTCCCGTCCCTACCCCAGAGCCTACACCCTCAACCAGAGCCCATACCCCCTCACCCCAACCCTCTGCCCCAGCCCTGAGCCCCTCATCCCCAGCCCCATCCCAGAGCCCACACCTCCAGCCAGAGCCCTCACCACCCCTGCACCCAAACCCTCTTCCCCAGCCCTGAGCCCCATCTAACACCCCAAACCCCTCATCCCCGGCCCCATCCTGGAGCCTGCACCCCCAGACAGAGCTCTTACCCCCTCACCTCAACCCTCTGCTCAGCCCTGAGCCCCCTCCCACACTTTGAATCCCTTGGCCCCATCCCAGCCAAATGAATTTTATTATGTGCACCAATATGGAGGTGATGTGTCACACATCACCTCCATATTGGTGCACATAACAAGATTAATTCCGCACATGAGTGGGAAAATTTAGAGGGAACACTGCTCTCCAATTCATCCACATCTTTCCCAAAATGTGGCACCCAGCTGGAGTATTCTGTCCAATTCTGGGTGCCATATTTTGGGAAAGATGTGGATGAATTGGAGAGCAGTGTTCCCTCTAAATTTTCCCACTCATGTGCGGAATTAATCTTGTTATGTGCACCAATATGGAGGTGATGTGTGACAAATCACCTCCATATTGGTGCACATAACAAAATTAATGGGGTGGGGGCCGAGGTGTTCAGCGTGTGGGAGGGGGCTCAGGGTAGGGCAGAGGGTTGGGGTGTGGGGGGATGAGAGCTCTGGTTGGGAGTGAGAGCTCTGGGGATGAGGGGTGTGGGAGGGGGCTCAGGGCTGAGGAAGATGGTTGGGGTGCTGGGAGAGGGCACGAGGGGCTGGGCTCTGGCTGGGGGTGCGGGCTTTGGGGTGGGGCCAGGGATGAGGAGTTTGGGGTGCAGGCAGGCTGCCCCAGGGCTGGGACCAGAAGACTCCCCCCAGTCCTCTCCCTGCCGGCAGCAGTGAGCTCTGGGGGAGGGGCCCTTCTCTCCCCGCCAGCAGCACAGAGCTCCGGGGCTGGAGGAGAGGCCTGCAACAGCCCTGCATGCCCCATCTTGCTCCCCTCCCAAGTGCCCGCCTACCTCTCTCCTCTCCAGGCCCCTGCTGCGCAGCCCTTTATAGCCTGCTGCATGGCCGCGCAGCTTAGAGGGAACTCAGCTGTTGACTCATATTTAGCTTGTGATCCATTATGACCCCCAGATCCCTTTCTGCAGTACTCCTTCCTAGGCAGTCATTTTCCATTTTGTATGTGCACAACTCATTGTTCTTATCCAAGTGGAGTACTTTGCATTTTCTTTATTGAATTTCATCCTATTTACTTCAGACCATTTCTGCAGTTTGTCCAGATCATTTTGAATTTTAATCCTATCCTCCAAAACACTTGCAACCCCTCCAAGCTTGGTCCGCAAACTTTATAAGTGTACTTTCTATGCCATTATCTAAATCATTGCCATTATCTAAATCATCTAATCATCATGAAGATATTGAACAGAACTGGACCCAGAATGGATCGCTGAGGGACCTCACTCGTTATGCCCTTCCAGCTTGACTGTGAACCACTGATAACTACTCTATGGGAACAGTTTTCAAACCAGTTATGCACCCACCTTATAGTAGCTCCATCTAGCTTGTATTTCCCTAGTTTGTTTATGAGAAGGTCATGTGAGACACTATCAAAAGCCTTATAAAAGCCTTACTCCATTATCTTTCCAGGTACTGAAGTTAAGCTGACCAGGTTCTCCTTATTCTGCTTTTTATTGATTGGCACTATATTTGTCCTTTTTCAGTCCTGTGGAATGTCTCCTGACTTCCATGACTTTTCAAAGATAATCGCTAATGTCTCAGTCAGCTCCTTGAATATTCTAGGATCTATTTCATCAGCCCCCGGTGACTTGAAGACATCTAACATGTTTAAGTAATTCTTAAGTTGTTCTTTCCCTATTTTAGCCTCTGATCCTACCTCATTTTCACTGGCATTCATTAAGTTAGATGTCCAGTTGCTACTAAACTTTTTGGTGAAAACTGAAACAAAAAAAACCATTTAGCACTTCCACCATTTCCACATTTTCTGTTATTGTTTCCCTCCCTCATTGAGTAATGGGCCAACCCTGTCCTTGGTCTTCCTCTTCTTCTAATGTATTTGTATTTGCTCCTTAAGTATTTTCCTGAATTGAGGCCTAACCCTTTTAGGGACAACAGGAAGACAAGTGCATATATCTTTGGTATTTAACTGAATGGAAAGACCCACTCATATAGGCTTTATTCTTCACTCTTGAAAGTCAGTGGAAGTTTTGCCAGTAAGTAATAAAATATTAAGCCTATGTCTGCAGTTTATGCAGATGATTTACTATTATATTGTACACAAGCCAGAGACTATAAAGACAGGTTAGAGAATTATAGTGAAGTCATAAACTAGAAAATAAATCTCCAGAAATCTGTGGAGCTTCCAGTTTAATAGAGAGACTCACATATAAGATAAGCTAAATAGTATTTTGCTTTTGCAGTATGCTGGTGGCAAATGCTTGCATCTTGGAGTGTATATTCCACCTTCTATTGAGCATATTTGTAGGGTAAATGTCATAAAATTAATCTCCAAGGTCAAAACAGAAGCCCAGATTTGGGATAAAATTTACCTAAATTGGCTGTAGAGATTGCATTCAGTTAAACTGTTTGCCTAGGATTTTTTATTTCATACATATTACAATCCTGTCTTCATTTTTAAAGAAATAAACTACATTTGTGTTAAAATCCTTTGGGCATTTAATCCCCCTAGATTGAAATTCCACACCCACTAAACTTAAAGATCTAGAATAGTGATTTTGAACTCCTCGACTTTCATCATACCATGCTTACTTATTGAAAGTACTTGCCTATTGGTCCACAAATACTCCGAGCCAATTTTAGAGGGAATGGAGGTCATGCTGTTTGAGACCAGTTGTATTAATTTAGATGGAATATATGGGCCAAAGGTGTTAACAGAACCAAGTCACTGTCCAATATTAAACACAAGGTTTGGGGTTTGGTGTACAGAGACCTCAGCCTGCCTAGTACCATGACAAACACACCATCAAACATCTTTTTAACCTTTTATTAAAGATCCAGTAAAGAAAAAAGAACTGTTAAAGAATTTGAAATGCAAGGTATTAAGTAACAGAGGGATAGCCGTGTTAGTCTGGATCTGTAAAAGCGGCAAAGAGTCCTGTGGCACCTTATAGACTAATACACATATTGGAGCATCTGACGAAGTGGGTATTCGCTCACAAAAGCTTATGCTCCAATACGTCTGTTAGTCTATAAGGTGCCACAGGACCCTTTGCAGGTATTAAGTAAGGCTGTCATTTTAACAATATCTCTTGTTCCCATTCCTTTTAGCTAGAGTTTTTAGAAGGAAACCCACTTGTTTGAAAGTCTCTTAAATGGTATTCAGTACCATAATAACTGTACTTTTTGGGGAAAAGAAACGAGTTAGTTGAAATGGGCTGGAGCTGTGGTTGTTGCTATTGTTAAAGTCCGATCACGTTTCATCCCAGGTGGTGTTTGGGATGCAGCTAGAGCCAGTAGAGGTGTCGATGTCTTCTGGGGCCTCTGTCTGGCCTGATCAGATCAGGATATCTTTCCTGATAAGTTTGACGAAGGCATGGGGTCTTATGAGATGGTGGGAGTGGCAGCCATGATAGTGAAGCTTGATCCAGTAGCCATTTTTTTTCCTCCCAAAATCTCTTTCTTTAAGGACTCCAAAAGGGTGTGTTGGATAGACTAGCCCATTCTCTCATTATTTTGTTCACCAATTAGGCCTACTTTCCAACACGCCAATTTTGGTTAATTGATTTCTGTTTCCATGCTTTTCTTGATTACTAAGCATGATCTTAACAGAGTCCTTGAGTTATATAAGTAGGCCTTTTTGTTTGGACTAATTCAGTCTTTCTGTGTCCCTTCCGTACCTTTTCCCATCACCATTTGTTGTTATAGGTTATTGTGACATCTTAGGAATTTACCCTCACTTTTTACAGTTGAATGCACAATTGGGGTAAATGTGTAGGCCCAGTTATTACAACATACCTCCTTAACACCAAGACTATCGTGGTACTTCACACATCAGAGAAACCTACACTGTCAACTGGTTATTCAAGAAAGGCCTAATTCTGCACTGGTGAATTCAATGGGAACTTTGCCATTGACTTTAATGGGCACAGAATCAGACATCAAGTTATCAACATGAAAGATCAGATTCACTGGTTCATTAATATGTATTGTTAAAATAGTGCAAACTTAAAGTTGGTTTTACTGGCTGCATGGGGATTCTCTTGGACTGGGGGAATTCTTGAGCTGCATAAAACTGGCTTGACAGCCCTTAACCCAGATCCCTCCAGGGCCCCACTCTAGGGAGCATGGCTGGTTTTAGGTATAGGAATTGGGCAGTATCCCTTTAAATAATTTGAGCATCTCCTGGTAAGCCTCCCTGTCTTCTTTTGCAGAAGCCACCAGAACCTAACAGAGTAGCAGGATATAGCTGTAGCTAGGCCTTGTATGTTTGTACATAGTTAAGCAATCATGGTTATTTGCAAACCAAGTGTATCCATGTAGTTTTGTAATATTAATGTTGTGTAGAGACCATAGACACAACTACTCAGGAAAAAGGCCAGGGAGCTGCTATGTCCATCTGATTATTGGGTACTTTAACATGTAGGTGCCACAGGAAGCCAAGGCAAGTGAGAGCAGCCTAATGCTTAATGTCACCTTCTCCCATCTCGTTCTCTGGTCTTGCAACTAAAAACTAAGGAAATTCCCAAACAAAAAACTTTAAGATACAGTTAAACATTTAACTAGTTATCAATCAAATTAATAGAAGGCTATTACAATGTTGTAGTTATAAAATAATAGTTTAAAAGTCACAAAATTCACAGTTACAGTTCCCCAACGAATGATTACTTTCATCCTTTCCACCTAACTATCATATTAACAAACCACCGTTTCTCACCTACAATTCCAAGAGCAGCCACAAACCCTCAAGGACCATACTGTATATAAAGATAGAACTTGAGACATCCCAATTACCTGAGTATTGGAGTTAGATGTTTTTGGTTTGGTTTGTATCAAAAATAAATCATAGACTTTAAGGTCAGAAGGGACCATTAGGATCATCTAGTTTGACCTCCTGCACAACGCAGGCCATGGAATCTCACCCACCAACTCCTGTAATAAACCCCTAACTTATGTCTGAGCTATTGAAGTCCTCAAATCATGGTTTAAAGACTTCAAGGTACAGAGAATCCTCCAGCAAGTGACCCGTGCCCCACGTTGCAGAGGAAGGTGAAAAATCCCCAGGGCCTCTGCCAGTCTGCCCTGGGAGAAAATTCCTTCCCAACCCCAAATATGGTGATCAGTTAAACCCTGAGCATGTGGGCAAGACTCACCAACCAGACACCCATGAAAGAATTCTCTGTAGTAAGTCAGATCCCACCCCATCTAACATCCCATCACAGGCCATTGGGCATATCTACCGCTAATAGTTGAAGATCAATTAATTGCCAAAATTAGGCTACCCCTCATATCATCTCCTCCCTAAACTTATCAAGCTTAGTCTTGAAGCCAGATATGTCTTTTGCCCCCACTGCTTCCCTTGGAAGGCTGTTCCAGAACTTCTCTCCTCTGACGGTTAGAAACCTTCATCTAATTTCAAGTCTAAACTTCCTGATGGCCAGTTTATATCCATTTGTTCTTGCGTCCATATTAGTACTGAGCTTAAATAAAAGATGAACTTGGGATACCCTAAAGGCCAATAAAATGAACTCAATTTTTTAAAAAAATAAACCACCTCATGATTTTTAAGCCAAACTCATGGTGTTTTGAGGCCTGGCTCATTAATTTTGAATGTTTGAATCTGGCAATACTGAGCTATATATTTAGGGAGCTGAGGAACGACCTTATAGCATGCAGGTCTTACTGAATGTGTCCAGGGTGAGACTGGGGGATCTTCTTCAGCTGATTGAGGTTTGGGGAGCCTGCATGGGATGTATAGCCCAAAACCAACTCTCCTTTTCATTTCAGACTTTTAGTGGATGGGCCATAATATGCTAAACTCTAAACACTCAGGATCTAATCCTGCTGCCCTTTCAAAGGTAGAGTCAGCCAGTGAATAATATGGCATATCAGAATGTCTAGCAGGATTTATACCTAACATTAGAACTGGTTGAAAATGGTTTATTTTTTTCTGTGGAAAACAGACTTTTCAGTAAAAAAAAAAAACATATAAAAAACTGAACATCTTTGTCTCCAAAATGAAACATCTTGATTTGGAACTATCACATGGTGCCCTTGGGAGTTGTAATTCAGGTGTTTCATGCCCGTGTTCTCCTTCATGAGCTGACCTCTCTGATTGGACTACATCTCCCATAATGCACCACAGCCTGCTCCACCATGTTGCTGAGCTACCACAGTGTATCAAGGGAGATGTATTCCAGCTGGGTAGGGGGTAGCTGTGATAGACAACTGCTTCCTCGAACCAGGGAAGGGGAGGAGCTGCCCTCTGCTTTTAAAGAGGAGAGGGAGCTGTGTGCTCTCCCCACTTCCTTACATTAATCCATTGTTTCTGCCCTTTCCCACTATGGTGAGGTTGATAAGTAAATATTAATTTTCCATTATTTCAATATGGGCTGTTTCTCCAGGCATTTTTGCCCCATAAAAGTTCAGCTATGTCTGCTCCATGTACATGTCTTATTCCTCCTTTTATACATCAATACAGAATCACTTATCTTCCCAGCCCTGCCAACACACATCTACCTTGTTAATCTCTCCAGTTTACATATCACACTTATGAAGCAGTGAAAAATGTGACATATTTACCCCATCAGCATTAATTGCTGCAGGAGTCCCTTCCCTCAGTACCTTCAAATAGTGTACCTTTGTAGGTAAGGAGGGATTGGGAGTTTGCTTGTGAAAGATGATGTGCTGCCATGGGGAGCAGAGAGAGCCAGGAAATCTCATATAAGGCCTGGGTATCTGTACAAATGTTCTGCAACCTAAGGATCTTGAAATGTGTGTAGGACTGGAGAACCACATTCATGCCCTGTCCTTTGGCTGTCAAACTGCTCTCATAGGTGGAAATGATGTAGCAAGAGCCATGCTGTTTCAAGACTTTAGAGTTTTCCTCTTAATTATGATTGCCTCATGGTTTTTTACATGGCGGGGAGGGGTGGCAATGGTCTGGCCTTTTTATTTTCTGAGGTATGTTATGTTGCTCAGGGTGGAACTCCTTTGCTATTTTCACAACTGTAATTGCCTGTTGGGTTTCCTGTTAATGGAAAGAGAACCTATTTTTTCAAATAATGCTATGGTTCCATCCATGGAAATGTCCTATAAACTGCCAACGTGGTCACTACTGCCATGTCGTTTCTCTGTATCAAATAGAAAATCCAGAGGAAATTCAGAGAGAGAATCCGGAGTTAGCAAAACTGTCCCAGGTGCAAAATGGAATGGCTTTTTGCAAGCAGGTGGCATGAGAAAGAATGCAAACTAATGGCTATTTTTGGTTAAATTCCAGCATGGCTAGGATTGAAATGTTGATCTAATGGACATGTGAGCTGCATTTAAAAAAATACATTTGGATTTTTAAAAATAACAGAATTGTATTAAGTGGGCCCAAATACTCTGAGTGGGCTTAAGGCAAGGAGATGGAATGTTACCAAAGTGGGCAATTCAGGCACTGAACTGAAGCAATTAAAGGCAGAAAAGTAGAGGGTCTGAGGGGAGAATTAAAATAATCAAATCCTTGGGAGGAAAAACCAATAGTTACAGAAAATTTAAAGAACTCCATTAGTATCAATTTAGGAAACCAACAGAAGGTCAGCAACAATATAGCTGGAATTGTGAAAAGTCACAGTTGTATAAATAGTATTAAGAATGAATGAAACAGCTGTAAACTGTATGTATTTTTGTGCCTCTAGAGAGCACTGTTGCATTCCCCCACCCCATCTGTGGTCATCAGCCAGCTTTTCACAAGGAAGAACAGCAAAATGTTGGCAAGTCTGATCTTTACACCAGCAATAATGCATCATTGACAGGTTTTTCTACGATGCCATTAAGCTTTGTTATAGCAGCAGAACCAGATATTTATTGTCCTAACTAATGGTGCCAAGGTCTAGGCTACTCCAAGATTTGTTTTATGTTTCATGACTTTGATATTTTAAAGGGTACAAGTTTGTCCAGATTTTTAGAACATCAACTTGTTGTGTACTTACTGGATAAGAAATATGTCCTTGCCTGTGTGGGTTGTTCACGTTTCTTTCTTCATGAACATACTTCTGAATGCACCTATGTGTCTTTTTTGGAGTTAAGGTTAAGTAGCCAGTTGGTCTGTGACTAACCTGCAGATCTTACAAATTCCACTGTAGTTAGTGGACCATTTTCATAAACTCCATGGCAAGAATTCCTGCAGAGTTTATGATGTCTGCATGGATTTTTATTTTTAAAATAAGGAACCCTATTGATTTTAAAGAAATGGTACAAAATTATACATATGAATAACATAAATTATAACTGGGCAACAAGCAAACAAAAACAATAAGAAAGTCCTGCACCTCCACCCTAGCAAACTCATGTACCTCCCATTTGCACACCTATCATTTCCTTTAGCTAAAAGATCAATTCATAGATACTAAGGTCAGAAGGGACCATTATGATCATCTAGTCCGACCTCCTGCACAACGCAGGCCACAGAATCTCACCCACCCACTCCTGCAAAAAACCTCTCACCTAGGTCTGAGCTATTGAAGTCCTCAAATCGTGGTTTAAAGACTTCAAGGAGCAGAGAATCCTCCAGCAAGTGACCCGTGCCCCATGCTACAGAGGAAGGCGAAAAACCTCCAGGGCCTCTTCCAATCTGCCCTGGAGGAAAATTCCTTCCCGATCCCAAATATGGTCATCAGCTAAACCCTGAGCATATGGGCAAGATTCACCAGCCAGATACCCAGGAAAGAATTTTCTATAGTAACTCAGATCCCACCCCATCTAATATCCCATCACAGGTCATTGGGCCTATTCTTCTGATATCACATGAAATTCTTGATTTTGGTCATTTATTATAGGGGGAGCTGGTATTGCTGGCTATCCTTCAGGTTGCCCAACTCTTTCTAATATCAGATCCTGTTTCCAATTGCTCATAACTTCCAGACTTTAACTGTTTGGTCTGAAATTTTCCATGCTGAGTGTCAGCCTTAATTCTGGCATTTCCTAACATTTTAGTGCTTGACTTTGCCACTTTGACATTCTGTTAATGTTTTATGGATCTAATCCTCTAAAGAAGATACTTATATGAAACAATATTTGCAAAGTTAACACCCAAGCCCAGATTCTAGTTCCCGCCACAATGCTTATATGCCACTCTAGCAGCATAAAGGTGCTGCAATAGACCGAGAGAATTCCTCTGCCGCAGGAGCAGCATAGAGCTGATGCAAGCAGCCCTACGCTTCCTGTCCTTCTACTCCCTGATGAAGGGGATATGCTGGGGGTAAGGCTGGCTGAGGATGCACTTGTTGTGTGCCTTTTTATGGAAGCTTGTGGGTAGGCTGTTAGGGTATCTCTACATTACGCTGGGGGGCGTTGGCCACATCTCTTCCTGGGCTGTGCCTTCTGTGCAGTGTCTGAATTGACACAGCACATAATGTAGCATTTTTGCCTTCACAGGGTCATGCTTTTCACCCAGCAAATAGCAAAAGCAATCTATTTTAAAATGCCTTCTAGTCTCACGAAGCAATGAAAAATAAAGCAGCAGATACAGCTCCAACGCAGCAGGCAGCCTGTGGTTCCAACTATTTCCATTACATTGTTCATGTTTGACCAAAATGTTCTGTTAGTAATATGTTGCCAAAAAGTAGGTGACAAATTACTTTCTTGACTCCGACTGCTAGGACAAATCATCGTCCACGAGGCCACACTTGAACACAAGTGTACAGGAGACGAAAAACTTCACTGTCTGATTTGAAATGGTGAGAGCTGAATTTTAGACTCACCCTAGCACAGTTTCATATAATCTTTAATATTTCAACCTTTGTTTCTCATCAGAGCAAACATTTAGTGCTCATCTCCACCTCTCTTTGATAAGCTGCAGTGCACAGGTAGGATGAAATAGTCAAAGAAAGCAATATCGTCTTACGTTTTCAAACATTCGTTTATTGTTGGAAATTTGAAGTAACAATTTCAGTGGAATAGTGGTGCTTTCTGTTAATTTAGGGATAAATCATGTAATTACAGTCTCCTTTGTGTAAGGAGCGATGCACAGTTGTGACATCTTAGAAGAACTGGAAGGGAATTATGTCTCAGAGAAGTAGAACTCCAGGTGGCACAAAGGTGTTGTGTCTTGTCACCCAGTGTAGGGTGGGTCCTAAGAAAAGGGGGCATGGCTCCCATATTTCAACACCTCAACTATTCCCAGCTGTTGGGAGTGGCTCTTGGGACTGTGAGCAACCATGTGCCACTTTAAGTACCTGTCAGAATATTGGCAAGACAAGCCACGATCTCCCAAAAGATACTTCATGGCAAGAGGTTTTGGGAAGATGTTGTATTAATTTAGATGGAATGTATGAGCTAAAGGTATTAACAAAACCCAGCCACTGTCCAACATTAAACAGTGTTAAACAAGGTCCAGGGTTTGGTGTACGGAGACCTCAGCCTGCTTTGTACCATGGCAAACACACCATCAGACATCATTTTCACCTTTTATTTAAGATCCAGAAAAGAAGGAAACACAGTTAAAGCATTTGAAATGCAAGGTATCAAGTAAGGCTTTTGTTTTAACAACATGCCTTTTCCCCATTCCCTTCAGCTGGGGAGAGTTTTTAGAAGGAAAAACTCCTGGTTTGACAATCTCATAGATGGTATCAAAGATGGTAATACTGTCCTTTTTGAGAAAAAGAAGTTAGTTGAGATGGGCTGGAGCAGCTGTTGTTGCCAAAGCCTGATCCCGTTTCTCCCTAGGTGGTGTTTGGAATTTGGCTAGAGCTGCTAGAAGTGGTGATGTCATCTGCATCCCTGTCTCTGGCCTGGCCTGGTCTGGTCAGGACATTCTTCAGAATCTGAATGATGAAGGTTCCAGGTGTTCTCAATATTGGTGAAGGTTCCCAGCGTTGGTGGATTTCAGTAACGCTGTGGAAGTGAGTGGTATGGGCCATTAGGGAGGATGAAGCTTGCTTGCTATTTACCACTTATGGTTAGTCAGACTCTGAGTTACTATCAGAGAAGGCTGCTGCTCACCGCTCTGCAAGTCTGAGGAGTAACACCCTATGATGGTAGCTGTCAGGAAAATAGAGGATAAGTTGAATTCAGCTCATTTTAATTTGATCTATGGTTAGATTTTTCCAAAGGGCTTAACAGCCAACAGCTCCCACTTGAGAACACTCAAGCTGCTGGGAGCTGAGCTCTTTTGAAAATAGCATCTTTCATACAAAGCATCTCTAAAACTTTCAGAGAGAAGAACTGAAGCAGTAAATTTGCATCCTTGAGGACCAGTTCTTGACTGGTGGTATTTGGAGCAGGCTCACTGGTTAACATACTTTGGCCTTTACTATGTCTTTACCAGCCATTACTGCATATTATGAGGTGTGGATGTGCACCACATCATTGACAATTCCCAGAGGCATTGGACAGAGATGGACAGAATGACTCTGAGGGTTGTGGGGAAGTGCATGTAGTAGTGGCAACTCTTCCACCCTGCAATGGGAGTGCAACGTATAGCCCCCAGAAAGGCAGCTGCACTGTGTCCATCCATGCCCTGTTTAGGATTTTGGTGTGCTCGTGGCACCAGAACCAATCAGGGAGCACAAGGTCTGGGATTCTGTCTGCTCCCTGTGTAGGAGTATAAGCATGGGGGAGGGCTCTCTGCCTTGTGCACTCATGAAAGAGAAGAGAAAATATTTTCCTGAAAGAGACTCATATTAGGGAGCTCTGTGGGGATGCTTATTCATTGCGCTGCAGAGGAAGGAAGCAGCAAGCACTGCATGGTCACATCTTCCCCTGAGATTTCAAGACTCTCTGGCCCACATTTTAAAAAGAACAAGTAATTGTAATTGTAATTTGGGGGCACCTCCATTTTTGGGTGTCCAACATACCACCTATAATTTGGCGCAGCCAAGATTAGCAACCACTTTTTAAAAATTTGGCCTATGATGTTTGTTCACCTAGCTGCAGAATGAGTGCAGCTCTCAGCTGTTGCTGCTGCTAAGTATGGAATTATACAAGAAAATAAAAAGTCAATTGACTGCAAAGTCAATTCTGGCTTCTAGACACCATTCTGATGGCACACCGAGGCATAAAAGAATAGCAAAGGGCTGGGAGAGAATTCTCCCAGGGTGGGAGCAGATCATGGCTGGTATAAATGGCCCTATGCTACTCCCTCTTGTAGGCTCTGGAGAGAGGGGTGTGCCAGAGGCATGGCTGCAGGATTGTGGGGGCGTGGACATAGCAGTGCTGGTTAAAATTTGTAAATTTCCATCCCATGGGAAATTCCAAGATTTTGAAATTTGGTTTCATATTGAATTGGGACAAAAAAGTCAAAATCTTTGAATTGTGCCTGAAACGAAATATGCCAGATACTTATCATTCTGACCTTATCAAAACTGTTTGTTTCGATTAGGTTATGATGAAACGCTGTGAAAATTTAAATGAAATCAGTTTTTCTTATGAAATATTTCCATTTAGTTGAAACATTAGAGGAAAACTCTTCCATCATAAAATGTTTGGCCAGTTCCAGTCATAGCATTCAGCAGTGCTGCAGCTGAGGGAAGGCTGCCATAAATTAGAGCAGTCAGTGTTGGGGCCATTTTGGCCCCCTGTTGCAGCACAGACTCTGGGCTGTGAAAAAGGTGGGCTTAAAGCCAGCTTTGCTGCCTACTCCTCCCTGGGCTGTGCATTTCAATTTAAAAGTCACAACAAAATGGCTGCTACAAGACGAGGTAACTCAGATGAGTTGCATTCAGATAAGGGCTCCTTTGGCATAAATGATTAAATTTAAAGCATAGTTATTTGTGCTTATTTGTCTGATTGCTCTTGAAAGCAAAATTTATGTTGTTTCTGTTTCCGTGTTTCTTTTTAAGTGGGTAACTTAAGTTACCTCTAGGTGTCTTAATCATCCCTTCGAGGTACAGTACTTAACATTGCCTTTGTTTTGTTTGTGCACAGAGCCAAGTACTAAAATGCCTTCTAATGAATCACTTTAACGAGTAGTGTCTCAAGGAGCTGTTTGAAGTTATGCATCACCACAATAACTACAAAGAGAAAGTTCCTCCAGGAAAGCAAAGCCAGAAAAGTTTTACATTTTATAATTTGTTTGCCTCTAAACGTACAACCGAAGTGTTGGGTAGAAGGAACCTAGCTAGCCCTGTTCCTGGATGGCTGAGTTACTGAGGCACTCCATGTTGAAATGGGATGTTCTGGCCTTTTGCAGGGGTTCCCTGCTGCTAGGAATATTTTGGTTTTTCAGTGAATGAGCAAGGAGAGGCAAATGAGACCCATGAAAAGTTCTAGGAAAGAACAACAAAGAAAAAAAGTTGCATTTCTTTTAGCAAAGGTGTCAGGCAGAAAAAGTAGTGTGAGGGGCCACCCAGCAACCTGATTCTTCATAATGGCTTAGCCAGACATCTTCTAACCACCTCCTGTGCCCTCACTCCCTTGGACTGTCAGCTGCACAGATAAACTAAACATGAGGTCCGCTATTGTAGAATTACATGCAAAATAGTCCATGCATTCCCACCCTTCCTGGTGGTGGTCAGAAGTATTTTGAGACCAAGCAGTGGGAAAGTCAGGAAGTTGGGATGCTAGGTGGCTCCATGAGGGGGATCCCTTTCTTGCAAACTGACATGTAGAATGGAAAGATTGTGTTGATCCCAAAGGCAGGAGATGTCCAATCTTCCTCCGATTTCTGCTCAGTTGGATAAGGACAGCAGGCTGCACCAAGAGCCAAACAAAAATCAGGAAGGCCCAAATTCTAGTCCTGTAGTCTGTGGGAGCTTTGCCATTCTGTATTTGGTGGAACTCTTTACATTTGGTTCTTAATAAATATATAAACTGAGAATTTTGATAGTGTAGCACAGTGAGAGATTTTCTCAGAAAGGAGCTGGTTGTCCCCGGAATTTGTGTGATCCATAGGATGAGGCGAGGGCTCAGCAAAAGCTGAAATTCACCCGCACGCAGAAGGCCATCCCACAGCTCAAGCACCACTTAAGTCTTAATGGGGCTTACATGGGATTCAGGTAGTGTGTCGGCCTCGCACAGGCACTGGACTTTGAACAGAGATATATGCCACCCAAAGTTTGCAGACCTATCAAGTTACATTCAAAGGAAGAGAATAGATGTTTAACTCAGGATAGAAGTAATGACACCACTCCAGGCAACTGTCACCCACTGGCTTACTCCAGAGACACAACAGAATTACCTTATGAGGTTTGGGGAGAGTCAAAACTAGTGGTGAGGAAGTAGCTAGAAACTCCAATTATTGAGCCACAGAATATAGAGCAGATAGTCAACAATATTAATAAGCATCCAAGAATATTCAAATTGTCAGCAAAGAAATGTTTCTTTTCCTTACTTTTGCTGCCTGTCTGGCTGCTGGCATTCTTGGTGATGCGAGAAACTGCTGGGCACTGCCAACACTTGTGTTTTTGTAAAATATTGTTTTAAAACTCCCCCGTCGTCAACTATAAGCGCATGTCTAGGACTTACAGTATGTGGCACTAAGGCTTGCAGCAAATCCTTTAAAGCAAGAATATTCTACCATCCACCATTTTTTCCACTCAAAATGTTGGATTTGTGTGATTGTCTGTAAGGGAGATATAATAAAATATTAAAGGACGAATAAATGAAGTACTTCATGTGTAGTAATGGGATACCCCTCCCCGATAAGCTGGATATATATGTCTCTGTGTGTATTTGAATTACATCAATAAATATTAACTTTCCCAAGCTGCCCTTTCAGCCTAGCTACTTACTTGGCTGATCTTTTTGTAGGTGTCCTGGAAAGGAATCTGAAGATCAGCAGGACCGTCAGTAGATAGGGATAGGTTCAGTAACAACAGGAAGGAATGAAGAAGTATCACACAGTCTCTCAAGGGAGCTATTTTGGAAGTATTGAGGAGTCCCCTACAGTGAGCAGAGTGTAAGTGATTGGAATCTAGGGACTGATCTTCCACTGTGTTGTACCTTTTGTTTTCATTTACACCTGTGCCAAGAGGGTGCATGCTGCTACCATTCTGAGTTGATAGTGTTGTTACGCTTACTTTGCACTCATTTTTACACAGGTGTAAAGCAGTGGAAAATCAGGTCCTGTAAGCGGAGAAATGACTTACCAGGATGTTGAAGGGATTGTGGAGACATTGGAGTGTGTCTTAGGACAGGATAATCTAGTTGGGAGCAAGTACATCTGGAGAAATATGAGAGAGAGGCTCAAGGGAAAGTTGACTTGACTGGAAGCAGGGAGGGATGAGGAAGTATCAGGTAAGTCTCAGGCAGGAGCGGAGTTCAGTGGGAAAGGATTACGTACAAACAGTCTCAGATTTTCCTGGATGCCGAAGTACAGTGTTATGAAGACTGTTTAGTGTGGCCATGCAAATAAGGTTTTGTCAGGAAATATTGCTTCTGTGCTGATATGCTGAGCCTTGTTACGGTCACCTCAGCTAGATTGGTTTCTCAGAAACAGAGTCATCTGACATGCTTTCAAAGTGTATTCCAGCCAGGCCCTTAGGGTGAGGGATGGGTTCAGTGCATGACCAGAGGGATCGTGACAGGATTAAGGAGTCTCTTCTTGTAAGGGATGGGCTCAGAGGGAGCAGGGAGGGTGCACTTTGGGACTTTTAGATGGAGAGAATAGAATTATATTGAGAGTCTAAAAGTGTGATATGTCAGTAATATTCACCACATGATGCTGTATGACCGAAACACTGAGAGAACCTTGAATCTGAAACAACAGTGTACTTCTGCTCAAACCTGCTTCAAACAGCAATAATATTCATCAGTGCGGAACAGTTAAGAAACACTACGTGTATTTTTCTACCTCTCAGAGGGCTGGACTTCATGACTTCTCAAGGTCCCTTCCAACCCTATATTTCTATGATTCTGTGAAAACTAGAAAACTATGATTTTAATATAGAAAAGTTAATGACAGGCAGAAATATCCCATTTATCACTTGAGGGAAGTACTGTTCCAGCAAATGCTATTGGAAATGAACTCAGGCCTGCTCTTAGGGACTGAAACATCACAAGATTGCCACCGTTACCACATTGTGGCTAATTGCACTGTTGCAAATTGAGAGAAAGTTCTCAAGACCAATTAGTATTATCTTTTCATTATTTAAACGGCAATAGCCTCTAGATTTAATTGCACCATTTTCATTTCTTATGTCACTACTTCATACTGACAGTCAATGAGACATTCAGTAAGTTTTATGGGGTGAGGAAGCAAATGTTTTATAGTGAAAGTAAAAAGCTCTTATGGAATGGAGAGAGATCCCTTAAATGGGTTGTATATCATCAAGATTTTACTAAATTAGATCAAGGGCCCGATTCTGCCATTCCCTCTACATCCAGAACTCCCACTGAAGTCAATGGGAGCTCCACAATCGAAGGCTTTTGCAGGATTGGGCCCTAGCTTCAAGGGGTATGGAGATCTTATAAAGTTCCTGACTAAAATATGGAAGTAGGTGACATTTGCTTTTTAATGGGAATCATAGGTAAATGGCTGCAAACATTCTAGATACTTTTAGGAAGGTATAGGGGGACCTGTTGTTCTTACGCTGAAATATCTCACTGGAATTGAATTTCTTTGGGTGATGTAATCAAATATTTTAAAAAATCTCCAGCTTTATTAATTTCCAAGGTTGAATATCATCTTAGCAAATGGGCACACAAAAGTTGCTTCTGCTGTTATGTATTATCTGATTATTAACACATGATGTTTATAAAGAGTTTGTGGCATTACCACTGATGTATATTAATACGTACCTGCGGACTACCAACAACATTGCTTAGTGTACTGCTCATTCAGTATGACTCACTTCTGCACCTAGGGCCTGAGTCAAAGCCCCCTGAAGTCAGTGGGTTTCCAGTGGGTTTCCATACACTCCAATGGGCTTTGGATCAGACCCTTACTTAGAGTTGGTGATGCTGATTGTAAAACTGATAGTTTTCCTCATTCTCATCCTGAGCGTATAGCAGCTGCACTAAAAACAGCTTATATATATCTAAACATAAACCTGTTAGGTCCTGATACTGAAAATGCCTCTGGACTTGCTTAATTTTTCCTACCATGAGTAGACCCACTGTTTTCAATGGGACTGCTCTCAACAGTAAAGTTAAGCATGCGTGTAAGCATTTGCAGGATCAGGGCCTAAGATTGCTATGAGTTAGATCAAGAACTGAGAGAGCCTAAACATACCTGATTGAGCCAATTTAGTTTTAAAGAGTAAAACCAGCAAAATCAATAGGCATATGATTTGGAACTTATTGTTTTCTGATTTTCTTTTAAAAAATTAATTAAACTTTGTTCACGATGCCCTTTCTATGTAGTGCTGTTCTTGCAGGTAAGGATTTTTGTGTGGTAGTGGGGTGTTTATAGCAGGGAAAGGAATAGCACATCTAACAGGTGTATTATATCTCTGACTTCTAAAATTATATGAGAAAAAGGGAATTGGTAATGAGGAGAGAATCATTGGTTTATTATGGGGCGGGAGGTGGGGGATAAATCAGGAGACTAGCACTCAGGAGAGCTAGGTTCTGTTCCTGGCTCTGCTGCATGACGTTGGGCAAGTCATTCACTGCTTCGCGCCTCAGTTTTCACAACTGTAAAAAGAGGAAAGCACTTTGAGATCGATGGGAGAAAAGTGCTACGTAAGAGCTATCTCATCATTATTTATTATTATCTCAGGGGTGGCGGTATACTGAACAGCTCTGTACAGTGCTATATTCAATGTAGACAGTATGTGTGATCTCTACGAAAAAAGCCAGGTAATACCTAGTGTCAGAATGAGGCTTGTTTGCCATATGTATTCTGAAAGTTCCTTTGAATGATTCCATAACTAGAAAGGTTACGTTGGTTCAATGTGTGTAGTGTTGACATGCTGTCACTGAGGTTTTGTCTACACTGGCAAGTGAAAGACAAAACTTTTGTCATTCAGAGGTGTTAAAAAGAAACACCCCACCAAAAGACAAAAGTTTTGTTGAGGACAAGCGCTGGTGTGAACAGCGCTTCGTCGGAAGAAGCACTCTCCTGCTGACAGTGCTAACTCCACTCATTGAGGGTGGAAGTTTTTTGTCTGCGGGAGAGCTCTCTCCTGCCAACAAACAGAGGCTACGCTGCGCGCCTTTTAGCAGCATGGTTGTAGCAGCACAGCCGTGTCGCTAAAAGCTGCGTAGAGTAGACATAGCCTAAATGGCCACTTAATTCATGCACAAACTGAATGAGGAGCCAGAGCCTTAAAACAGTCTAGCCTTTCACTATATTCTCAAGTTGAATAATAAACATCTTCATTTTAATAATTTCACCAACCATAGGTATTTAAAGAGCAACAAAACCAAAGTGCCAAAAATGAGCAATGAAAAAGTAAACTATGGACCTAGCCTTTCAAATACTTACAGATGAGTTTGTCCCATGAGAAATCAGTGGGGCTGCACGCATGAGTAAAGTTACTTATGTCCGTAAATATGTACAGGATTGAGGCCTTAGAATGTTTGAAATTCTTATTAATGCACATGTGCTCTTTTGTGGATTTCTAGATCTTGGACTAATGCATTTTCCTTTTGATCTGAGTACAAAAAAAAGCCATTTCTCAATGATCTGCCAGTAAACTAGCTCTGTATATTTTTATGCTGCCACAACCCAGTATGTTGTCTGCAAGTGTTGACAGCATGTCTCATTTTAGCAGACCATTATTTGCAAATCTTGGACTAAATACTTTAGTCTTTACTCAGACAAAATTCCCAGTGAAGTCTACAGGACTACAGACTAGTAGGGCTAAGTCAGGGCTACAGGATTTGGCCCCCTATCTAATAAATATAACCACATAAATGAAAAAAATCCACAACAAACAATCCACACATGCAGCTCCTTGCACACTTGCAGAGCTTCTTTGAAATCAAGGGGCAGCCTGTGTGGCTCCACCTGCAGGATTGGTGTGAACATGGCTTTGTTTGTTTGCTGGAAATGGCCCAATTTGATTATCATACACATTGTAAGGAGAGTGATCACTTTAGATAAGC
This sequence comes from Natator depressus, assembly GCF_965152275.1. NCBI lineage: Eukaryota > Metazoa > Chordata > Testudines > Cheloniidae > Natator > Natator depressus. The sequence goes on along the minus strand of NC_134234.1, from coordinate 218,638,701 downwards.
TATTACCAGCAGGAGAGTGGGGTGGGGGGAGAGAAAACCTTTTGTAGTGGTAAACACCCATTTTTTCATGCTTTGTGTGTACAAAAAGATCTTCTACACTTTCCACAGTATGCATCCGATGAAGTGAGCTGTAGCTCACGAAAGCTTATGCTCAAATAAATTGGTTAGTCTCTAAGGTGCCACAAGTGCTCCTTTTCTTTTAACATGGCTTTGTGTGTGGCTCACAGAACATTTTTTTAAGCTAGATGATTTGTAGACCAGAAAGATTTATCTGGAAATGGTAATTTTCTCTGTGGCTTGGAAATTGTTAGGAAAACCTAAATGGCTGTAAAGCTGTTGAGAATGTCTAGACCACAATAACGTGGTGGTTGTTGAAAAGAGCCCACTTGCTCATATTTACACGTGGCACAATCTGAGATACTTTGAACAGAAAACAAATGTGGTATGGGGTAAAAAAGTCTGTTAGCCCACCACACTCCTATGCTTCAGTGGGACAGCCCCACCTCCCAAGCCCACTTTCCATAGTGCAGCTCAAGAAACCCCTGTGGGGCTGTGATCTGTGCCATGCAGTGTGTGTGAACCATGTGTATTGGCTCCCATACCATGTGTGTTGGGAAATGCCACATAGCAAAGCCATGTGATACATTATCTTTAATTGTGGGCCAGTCTCTCTCTCTCTCTCCTTCTTCATCCCTCATTTGTTTTCTCCTTTCTCTCTTTAACACTTTACTTCCTCCTATGCTTCTTCCTCTGTCATTTCCCTGTTTGCTCTATCCCTTCTCTCTCCCCACTTTCAATTGTTTCTATTACCTCAGAAATTAGATCTTAAAACCCCAATCTTGCACATACACACACGCCCAACTTTGTCCATGGGACGAGTCCTATTGATTCAACAAGAATAAAGTTAAGTATGTGTGTGTTTGCAGGATCAGAGGCTAAATTAGCTCCTAATTACATTTTTGTAACTGATCATTCAGTGGAAAGAAACCTAGCTGCTTTCCTAATGCTGCCGGAAAAAAAGTAAAGGGGTAAGCACGTTGTTTTTTTTCTAAACCTCAGAAACTTAAACCATAGGTGGAACAGATGACTTAAGACCACTTACGTGTGTTATGGGACAGGTTTTGTATAGAAATTAAAATGGGCCTTTCCCCCCCCCCTTGAAAGGGTATGTAAAAGATGGCATCGAACTTTTTAACAGTAACAGGAACTACATTTTTCACATTAGAAATATCAGGTCCTCATTGCTGGAGACACTGTGCAAGATCTGTGGAGGAAATGCACAGAGATGCTGCAGGAGTGTGTACCTTGAGTGGCAGCTCTCCCCAACCCTCAGCCTGAGAAGGGAGGGTTTCTTGATTGAGCCTCATGTGAGCTAAGACTGAGCATTCCCTCTCTTCTCAGTCGGGGGCAGCGAGAAGTGCACCTCATTTACACCACTACATGGTATCGCTGTGAGATCATCCAAATTTTGCCAAGTCCTGCAGAGAGGGTAGTGAAGATCTGATATCATGGGGTCAGCTGTGAATCTGCAGGGCCCCAAGGGGGCTTCAGGAGGGACCGTGCCCCTGGAAAGGGATCTCCTCTCTCCTTCATGGGCTGCACTGACTTCTAGTTTGTTTGAGGTGCAATTAAAGTTCCTTTTAACCAAGTCTCTAATGGGGTGGGGAAGTAGTGGTGTTCTCCCAAGCACCACTCATTTGAGGCAGAAACCAAAAGGAGAGAGACAACCTCTTGCCTCAGACTCCACTGAGCCAGGCTTATCCTCAGTGGGACTTGGTAGCCCTGGGCTGTGCTGTGCTGGGCTCATTCCTGGTGGGCATGGCTTCTGGTGGGGCTCTGAGTCACGGATTATGCAGTTCTCCTTCTGCTGTGCTTCCAAGGGGGCTGTTGCTGCTACTGCACCGTCCACCCTGAGTCAGGTAAACAGGCAGACAGAGCTCTTAGTGCTGTGCTGCCCAGCAACCAGTACTGACTGGTGAAAAGAAATATGTCCCTTTGCTCCCCTCTTGGGTGTTGTGGGTGGTGGCAAGGGGACCCTGCAGATAGTGACAGTAAGTGGTCCCCCTGGGCTTATAGCCAGGCTTTTAAACCCAGTTGTGTGTTAGTATGTGGCTGTGATTGGCTAGTGGTGATGACTATAAGGTAAAGTAAGTCCATGGAGAGTTCTAAACACCAGGAACTGGATTCTCAGCTGGCTAGGATGCTAATGAAAGTGATGGAGTTTGACATGTTTCTGCTTCCGAGCATGAAAGCAGTCTGGATGCAGTGTTCTGGATCTCTTGTCGTTGAGAGCACAGGGATGTAAGAAGGCCACACTGGTGGGAATTGCAATACTCACAATGACAAGTGAGGAAGGCATGAATAAGGATTTCAGCAGAAGCAAGGACAAGGTAAGGCTAAATTATGGCAAGTGGTAAAAATAGAGTAACAAACCAGGGATTAGTAGGACAAGAAAGTAAGTCTGAGGTCAGGTGTGACTTAAAGATTCCCATCCTTAGAAGCAACCTATATTTCTCTCATGCAATACTAATGTCAGTACACTACGGTGAGTATAAATGGCTCAGTGGCCAGAGAAATAAAGAACTAAATGGGAGTAATTTTATGTTGGGGCTAAAATTGACAGTTACTTTCTATACTAAAGTGAAGCTTTGCCTAAGTAGTAAACTATAGGGCTGATCCTGTCCCCGCTGAAATCCATGGGTGTTTTGCGATTGACTTCAGTGTGAGCCCTGAATTGGAAATGAAGGATCCAGTTCTGTCACCCTTACATTGAGTCCTCCCTTACATTAGAACTAATCCTGTTGATTTCAAATTAAGGCACAACTCATCATAAATAAGGGAGGCAGAACTTGGACCGAAAAAGCAAAATCTCTCTGTTGCAAAGAGACACATGGAAGAAAATTTTCCTTGTGCCAGACACTAACTTGTATCAGGTCACATAGTCACACAATGCTCCCTCATGCACAATGTATCTTTTATCAGAGAAATGGCTGCCATTAATCAGACAGACATGTATTTTTCATGAATAATTGAATGAGAGATAGAAAGGTCAGTGATTTGTACAGCCTCCTTACATAAGGCTTGTGGGAGTAGTGCTCTTTGCTTATTTGGAGTACCTTCTGCAAATAGTGAGACCAAAATGTTCCTTTTTTTTTTTTTTTGGTAGCACTCCTATTGGTCTGCTAGCCTGTAATAACCAGATTTCCCTGTTCATGTGGAAATATGTATCGGATGAGAGACTGAACAGAACTGCCTACTAGGTTCACTGCCTTGTTTTCTACCAAGAGAAGATGCAATCAGACTCACTTAGTATACTTAGGTATAACATCCATAGTTGGAAAAACTGAGTAGAAAAACATTCTGCAGATCCGTTGTTGGAATGTTTTTGTACTCAGTGTTGGTATGATAAAATTTGATGTAAAAAGAGTCTTGTCATCAGAGATAAACAACATTGGAATACCATTTTATATGTATGTGTAGCATAAGGGAGGATTTGCATTTTTCAGTCTGCCTGTTTGGCACTGCACAAGTATGATATGAAATACCAGGAAAAATATGCACAATCTACCTGGTAACATGCCATTACTTAATGGCAAAAATTACTGCCTTCATTATTATAGCTGAAAACACTTAAGCTTCTGGGATGTGTGTTGATTTTTACAGTGAAGCAGTAAATTTATAGTGGTGAGATTTGTTATTCCTCATCCCTCTTGTAACATAAAATACAACTTGAATGAAATTCGGTGTGTATTTCTAGAAGATAGGACTGTATCCTATTCTCAGATGGCACACACATCATTCATTATTTAAAGATGAAAAAATGTGTATTGCGACAAAGTCAGGCCACACAGCTGCAAGAGGGTGGTCCTGTTGGGTTCCGAGGAGGTGGGTGGGCACAAGCCCACCCATGGCTAAAGGACCCTCCCTAAGCCTATGGGGAGGCTCCACTGTGCCTGGGATGCAAGTAAGTATGGGGGACAATAGAAAAAATAACAAGGACATGTGTGAGGGCCAAACAGTCAAAAGTAGGGAGCCTGAAGGAGACACTGAGCAGAGAACCCCAAACAGCGCCCACTGCTCCTCAAAGCTGTCAAGGGAGCCAGCAGATGTGGCCCAGAGGAACTCTGCCCGGATACATGATCAGAGATAGGAATGGAAATAGGCCCCACAGTCGCAGAGCACCCTCTGGGCCAACATCCTCTCCCCGGTATAATAGATAGACACTTTGGCCATCGCCAGGAGGAGGTTGATGAGAAGGTGTTGCGACTTCTTGGGGCCATGGATGGGGTGTGCATAAATTAGAAGCTGGGAGGAGAAGTGCAGCCAGAACTGCAAAAGTAGGTCCAGGAGGAGCTGGAAAAAGGGCTGCAACCTGACGCACTCAAGGTAGGCATGCACAAGGGTGCAAGAGGGTGGTAGAAGGCAGGTATGTTAGCTCTAGAATGATCAAGGCCCTTTTCCCTACAAGCTGAGAAGGGGTTACCTCAGGTCCGTTAGGGACACCTGAGTCACTTAGGGCTGCCTGAGACCTTTTAAAACCCTTCGGCTGGTGAGGGGTGTGGGAGAGAGACAAGTTGCTTCAAGGCTAGTGGCAGCAGGGAGATAGGCTTCTCCAGGGTGAGAGGCTGATCTCCTCCCCAGAGGGGAAACAATCTTCTCCAGGGTAGAGGCTGCTCTCCTCCCCAGAGGGGAAACAATCAAAACTGAGTGCCTGTTTAGGGGAAGGACTGACACCCCGGGCCAACAGGATAATATCCTCCCAGTGTGGGGGCAGAGAAAGGTATCCCCCTTTGTTTTTGTGTTTGTAAATTTATTTTTGTTTGGTGGAGGTGCACTGCTTAGACCTGCCCCAAGGCCCACCTTGAAAATACTGACAAGTAAACACAGAGGGGGAAGACAATGACTGCCCAGGACCCGCCACTGGTCGGGGGGGAAGTGCTAAGACCAGCGAGATGGAGGAGGTGCCTTGCCACACTATTAATCAGTTTGTGTCCAATTTGGTATTCTTTAAGGAACAGATGTGCTAAATAGTCGTATCTGCCTTACAGTAGCTTTCTGAGAATGACAGTATCCCCGTGGTGTAACTCTTTTATAAGAAGACTTTGCTTGTCCCTCACGTGCATAGGTTAGTCTGTTTAGATATGTATGTGCAATTCTGAGAGAAGAAGATTGCATATAAAATGCATTTGTTTTTAAAGTATATTTTCCAGTTAAATATGGTATTTAATTATGTGCATTGCATGTGCTTTGTTCTGGTGTTACAGTGCAGTAAGTAAATATATCTGAGCATTTGTACTCTATCTACTCCTAGGACTGTAGTCATCTATTTGCCCAGTCTAACTATGGCTGAGCCCATCGCCATGACAACAAAGCACTGTGACCCAATGTTAAATAACTGTCCTGTCAGGTCACAGTGTTTAGATGCCACAGTGATGGGTTAAAGTATCGTTAATCATACATATAATGATTAAACTTGGGTTATCACATCACACATAATATAATGAAAATGAAGCCATTAACAATGATGACCTTTTATTTTTAACTGAAGATATTATGTCTTTTAAAACATGGCCTTCAGTAAAGAAATACTGTATGGAACCATATTGTTGTAGATCTGGTGTATGTAAAGGGTTCATATTATTGACTCCTTAATACTGCACGGGGATTTTTGTGGCGTCACCACATTGGGTAAAAAGTAGGTATATAGGCCACCTCCAGCACCATCTACCTCCCACCTGAGTGATTTAGGCTACCCTCCAACATGGCACTGGTGTTTTCAAGACTGATCTTAAAGAAGGATATACGTCCCCTATTTTGGAGGAAATGTTATCATTATTTGATCTAAATTATATAAAGTAGTGGGATCTCAATCATTTCATAGGGTGGGCTACCTCTTAACAGTGTGATTGTCTCATGGGTCCATCTCTTCTCCCATTTGCAGCTGATACCCCCACTCCCCGCCAAGTGTGTATAATTTTGCCATGGCAACTACAGCAATTATTTACATGGAACAATAAGATTAGGAAAGTATTTAATATATTTTAAGTTTCTGTTAATACATCTTGGCAGCTGGAATCACAGATGGGAGCCAGTACAATGTGATCATTTGGCTCTCCGTAGACCACAAATGGCCTACAAAACACAGTTTGGAAACCACAGACCTAAAGATTGCCCTGACACTATAGTGATGGATGCTTTAATGTGTGTAATAATAATAATAATTATATCTGTCCCCAGAGGATTGTCCTGACTACATGGATTTCCTAATTAAGCACATCTCAGATTCTGAAGTATATTGTATATTAAATCATTAGTAAATTATGTGCTGATTCTACTGCCCCTGTAAGAACTGCACATTCAGGATTGTTGAAAGTAGGGGAGGCAAATGCTAGCTCCTCATCACCAATATGCTGTCCCCTCCACTCATTGGGTTATAGGATTCCCCATTCTGTCATTATTATGCGGCTCTACCCCATCATCATAGGGACTCTTTCCCCCCCCCCCACGGTTTGGAGGTGGGGGTCAGTCTTTCTTCCTCTTCATGTACAACCAACAGAATGGAACTTCATGTGCCAGCAACAAGTTTTTCCTGTGTCAAATACCATATGTGAAAATATTTACATGTACAACCAAAAGAGCAACAAAGAGTCTATTTTCCTCCCACACAGAATAAGGTGGCTTTGAGAAATAGCAAAATGACAAATTGTGTTCTAGTTTTAGTCATAATATTTGCAATGTCATTGTTTTTTTTAAATATTTAAGCAAAGTCACAGACAAACTTTACCACCATGTGGTTGCTTATAGGTCACTGCTAGTGAAAGCATTTAGCTGAAGCAGGTTATTGCTTTTGATAAGTTGAAATAATTGCAATCTGCTCCAAGTCCGGATACGTATAAAAACTAAATGAACATTATTAACCTGTCCTCTGGCATGCAAATGTATAACAAAATGCCCAAAGACTTTCTTTTCTCTTTTTGTTTTAACATTTTAAAGAGAAACTGTAAAACAATTTTAAAAGTTAGACTTAAAATAATAGGCACTTCCAGTAACAAGGGTGATGAGGTTTTGACAGCACCCTACGGCAAAATGGAATGAATACAAAGAAGACAAATCACTGCATGGCCCAGATATTTCCCTTCAGGAAAAGAACTCTAAAGAATAATTTGAGTTTCTGATGTGCTTTTGGCAATGATTAAAATAGCCAGAGTGAACATACTCAGAACAAATTGCTCTATATTTAGGGGCACAGTGTTGCCCTCAGGTCCACTGAAAAAAGGCATAATCCTTTTCCCATCATTCATAACCCACGAGAGGCCCATATGGGTCTGTGTACTTAATCGAAGATGAGAGGAATCTGGGGTCCTACGGACTGTAGGCTGACTTCTGCTGCTCTAGCATAGGTATGCTGGCTGGAGGAAAGAGAATGGAGGGAGAGTCTTGTCTAGCTCCCAAGGCTCTGGTGTGTAAGGCATCCATAATATTGCTGTCTGCATTCCTGGAATACAGGGGATCTCGATCTGAACTTCCTTAAAATTTGAGGTTGTTTAGATCCACATCTTTAGTTTAGGCTCATCTCCAGTTGGGACTGACTGAATATACCAGGCTCAAAAAATGTAGAAAAGAAGAAGCCCTCCCGTAGCTGCACCTGAAACACAGAAAGGACAGGTCACAGTATATAAATCACAGGAGCTGCTCTGATAATGCACAAAGATCTCTGCTCTGTTCCCAAGACTTCAATATTGAATTCAGAGTGTACATCTACATTGTCTTGAACCTGCAGAGCAGGGTGATGGGACATCCCAGTGCTGAGCCACCGCTAGATCTGATAAAAATGGTGCATTGTTAATATTTTATAATGTGAATTGAGCTGAGGATGAAGGTGTTATAGCTGGCGAGCCAGCAGTAACAGTGTGCTGAATGTATGTCCTGAAGCATTCCATTGATACTGTGAGGGATACTCCATCCTAGAGTCCTCAGATGCATCAGTGTTGTCAACTCTTAGGGTTTTATTTAACATCTCATGATAACTGTTTTGTTTTTTTTAAAGTCCCAGCTCCTGGAGTCATGTAATTGTGTGAGAATTTCAGCTTTCATTTACTTATTCTTAAAGTAAGTTTCTAGCCCTCATGTTTGCCAAGAAAAGTTGGAAAATGTGACCCCTTCCGGGCTCACAAACCAGGAGGCAAATAAAAATAACTCAAAACATCTCTCTTCTTAAATCATGATATTTGTGCCAATCTCATGATATTTTGGGGACCTGGCTCATGACTTTTGAACATCTGACGTTGGCAGTATTGCATTTCTTTGTCAATTGCTGGTCCTCCTGGCTGCCCTTGCTCTCAGTATCTTCTAAACCCAGCCTTAAGCCCACTTGAGTAGCATGTACCCCAGCTGGCAGCAGAGTAACTGGAACTCCAAAACCATGGCCACCTGTAATATCACTGCATTCACTGGATTTCACTTAAGCACTTATACCCTGGGCCCACATCATGTAAGTCCTGCCTTTTACCATCATGCCCACTTCCCCATTGCTCATATTGCTGAGCTCTTTGCACATTTCTTTGCCTCAGATCTCTCTCTGCACAGGTGCTGAGACAATGCTGAAGGATCACTCTCGTGCTTTAGCTCTCCACACTTTCTGCTGCAGCACTCAGCAGCCTACAGGAACTTGATGCAGTGGATAAAAGTGTAACAATTAGATAGATCGATGGCCAACTATCTGGTTATTGAGAGAGGCAAATAAGAACTATTCCCTCTTCTCTATTAATATTTTGCTGACCTCATACTTTTTCCGGTGTCAAGCATTAACTATTAATGCAAGAGTTATCAAACTATAAAGCACAGACTCAAATTTTTGCCCCAGACAGGGTATGATATCATAGTTCACAGTGCTTTTTCCAGAAGGCCAAAAAATGTATTAATTATAGTAAGGTGCATGCGATCTTCAACAGAGGTTCTTTGGTGGGTTAATTGTTACTTTAGTCTATGTATTATGCTAACTATAAAAATGTAGAAAAATTAAATAGAAGCTTTCAAATGAATAGTATTAGACTATGGCTATCTATATAAAAGCCAGATTGTGCATAGTTGTTCTGCAAGGGTTGGATGCCACAGCACCCATTGAAGTCATTGGCAAACTACCATTCACTTTAATAGTGCTGGATCAGGCTCAAGGTGTGCAAGAGAGTGAAAGTAGCAACTGGGAAAATTGCTGTCCTTTGAATGCAGGGGCATCTCCTCCTGGAATGCAAGACATTCCAAAGGAGATTCATAGATTCCGGGGCCAGCAGGGATCTTTGTGATCGTCTAGTCTGACCTCCTGAATAACACAGGCCATAGAACTTCCTCAGAATAATTCCTAGATTATATCTTCTATAAAAGCATCTAATCTTGATTTTAAAATTGTCAGTGATGGAGAATCCACCATGACCCTATGTAAGTTGTTCCAATGGTTAATTACTCTCACTGTTAAAAATGTACATCTTATTCTCAGTCTGAATTTATCTAGCTTCAACTTCAAGCCCTTGTGTCATACCATTCTCTGCTAGATTGGAGAGCCATTATTAAATTTTGTTCCCCACATAGGTACTCAAAGACTCTAATCAAGTCACCCCTTAAGCTTGTCTTCGTTAAGCTAAATAAATAGACTCAATGAGCTCAATCACTAGAAGACACATTTTCTAATCCTTTAATCATTCTTTTGGCTCTTCTCTGAACCCTCTCCAATTTACCAACATCCATCTTGAATTGTGGACACCAGACTGGACACAGTATTCCACCAGCACTCACACCATGCCAAATAGAGAAATAAAATAACTTCTTTGCTCCTACTTAATATCCCCCATTTATGCATCCAAGGATTACGTTAGCCCTTTTGGCCACACTGTTGCATTGGGATCTCATGTTCAGCTGATTATCCACCATGACCCCTAAATCTTTTTCAGAGTCACTGCTTCCCAGGGTAGAGTCCCCCATTGTGTAAGTGGGGCCTACAGTCTTTGTTCCTAGATGTACATATTTACATTTAGCCATATTAAAACACATATTGTTTGCTTGCATCAGTTTACCAAGGCATGTACATCGCTCTAAATCAGTGACTTATCATTATTATTTATCACTCCTCCAATTTTTCTGTGTCCTCTGCAAACTTTATCAGTGATGATTTTGTTTTCTTCCAGGTCATTGATAAAAATGTTTAAGTAGCATAAGGCCAAGAACTGATCCCTGCTGGATCCCACTAAAAACGCATCTCTTAGATGATGATTCCCTGTTTCCAGTTACATTTTGAGATCTGTCAGTTAGCCAGCTTTTAATCCATTTAATGTGTGCCATGTTAATTTTATATCTTTCTAGTTTTTTAATCAAAATGGTGTGTGGTACTAAGTCAAAAGCCTTACAGAAGTCTAATATATTACATCAACACTATTACCTTTATCAACCAAGCTTGTAATCTCATAAAAAGAAGATATCAAGTTAGTTTGACAGGATCTATTTTTCATAAACCCATGTTGCTTGGCATTAAATTATATTACCCTCTTTTAATCCTTTATTAAATTAGTCCTGTATCAGCCACTCCAGCATCATGACCCCATCTCTTTTTGGACCAGCTCATGGAGCTGGAGCTGGGCATCATAAAGTAACATACTGTGCCCCTGAAAGTGAAGAATTCCCCACAGAGCTCTCCTACTGGGCTGTTCCAGCATCTCACAATACAACTCTCAGGTATCTGTGGACTGCTCATTGCCATGGTATCTAATGTTATCCAGGCAGGCTGTTGAATGTTCACAATTATCTGGGTCAAATTAAAATTTACGAAAAAGAGTTGAATTTTTAACTAACGTGATATAAAAAACAAGCACCCTGTCTAAACAGTTGAAGCCACAGATTTCCCAATTTCCTCAAAACCATGTCATGACTCGGCACACGGTTATAATGATTAATTGACTCTCTATTCCTGAGCATGAGGAAGAAATGCAGCGGTAATAGATTCTTTAGCATAGCCCTTTAATGAGGCATGGAATTTTAACTGCACAAAAATCAGGAAACTCAGAGTTAAGGATTTCTAATATTATGATACACTCTTTTACTCTGCAATTATACACCTTTGGAAAATATGTATTTTAAAAATAATTTAATACAGTAGAAATAGATTTTTTTTTCTGTACTGCTCCTCCCTTAATAACATAGGAAGCTGAATTTGTCCTAGCCTTCTTTCCTGCTGGAAATTTTGATTTTTGTGAAAGCTATATTCACCATCAAACGCTCCTGCCATTTTCATGCCAAGTTCTTGACCAGCTCTAATCCTTCCTTCCTCTCACCCTTTGTCTTGTCTGTTCAGCTTATATGCAGGGTAGGGAGAAGCCTGGAATCAGCCACACTTCCTGTCACAGTCCTCTGTTGTCCTGTCACATTTCTGCCCAGAAATCCAGCTGGAAATTAGTGTCATAGAGCTTAAGGTCAGAAGATCATCTAGTCTAACTTCTTGTATACCACAGGCTACACAGTACCACACACTAAACCCAGCAGTATCAAAGCCCACTGGAGAATAAACTATGTGCCACAGACAGAGAATAGGAGTGACAGAGGTGCACGAATGCCTGAGGCCTCTGCAGTGGCAGGAATTGATTACATTAGATATACCCAGATGATGCTGGTGAATGTTAATAAATCTCAGTGCAGTATTATTTCTCCTAGTCAGCTGTATACCTTGGATGAATATGGCTGGCAATGGGGCATTGGAAAGAGGTGCTGGTTGGAACAAGAACTCTGTTTTCCGAGACTGATGGTGAGGCCAGAGAGCTGGGATGCTTCAGAAAACTAAACCAAGGGAAGCACTTCCTTCTAGTGCACAGTCCTTCCAAGAACTGCCAGGCATGTAGGGGAAAGCATGCCTGCTGCACTGCCCAGTACGAAGATGCAGCACGGGTCCACTTGAGGTTCAGCTAGCATTGCTAGATGTTGTGGAAGTGGGGTCAAGCTACAGTCTTGCTTCTTCCCCATTCCCTTTGAGATAGCTACCGTCCTAGCCACTGCAAGGCGGGTGCAATGTTCGGAGAGCACAGAGGCTGCATTTGTGCCTAGCTTCTGTGTAAGGAGCATGAATTGGGGGAAGCATCTTGTGCCTTCTATTCCAACAAGCACCTGCTCATTGGTCAGGCACAATCTGGCCTTTCACACTTGCATAGTAATCTGAAAACGTAAAGGACTATATAAGTGTGGAGTGTGGTTATTAGTGTGTAAACAAGAAACTGAACAAATCTCACTCAGATATCCTGCTCCAAGCTGGCTGGGAATTTTCCAACTAAATGTATTTTTGTCAGAAAATGAGGATTCATCCAAACTGAAACCCTTAGTGGGAAAGGGTCACTTTTGACAAATCTCTCGATTCACATTTTTGTGTAAATGTTGAAATGACCTACTGTGACATTTTCTAAACAAAAAGTTCTGCTTTCCCGTTTGAAATAACTTTTCATTTTGAATGTTTTTGTTGATTTATAATAAAAAGTAAAAATAATCAAATAAAAGGTTGAAATTGAAATGACATATTTTTAAATTATCAGAACAAACATTTAAATTGACACAATAAATTCGATTATTGGTTCATGAACATTTTTGAGGTTTTGACTTTTCACCTCAATTCGGGATGGGAAAAAAATTCAAAAACTCTTGCAGGCTGAGAAAATAGTTTCTTACCCAGTTGTACTATGGATACTGTAGTGAAATGCACATTAAAAGTGCCCATGATATCCATCCTTCTCTTTTAGTTCCATCTCACAACAAGCTCTTGGTTCCCTTATTTAACTATGGATATAGTCGAGGGGGCCCCAATGGCCCATCTGCTCCATTGCCCTGCTCCTGGTGTTCCCACCCCACTTTACAAGGGAATCAAGGTGGTTGTTTTCCTACCACCATTGTTGTTATTATTAAGTAGTATTGTGTCTATGGCAAGAGTGCCAAAGGTTGCCAATCGGGAATCAGGGTATTATACTATGCACTGTACATACAAATAGTACAAATACAGTCCTTGTTTAAGAGAGCTCACAGTCTGAGATTTAGACAAAACACCACTGGTGAATAAACAGGCAAATGAGTGGAGGGAAGGAGTGAGAACAAGCTGCTAGTAAAGACAAGTGTTTGCTTAAATAGTTGTAAGAGTGGTCTCAGTAGTCTCCAGTGGCCATCAGCCCAACCAATGACAGTGACAGCAAAGGTAGGTTTTAAGGAGGGATTGCAAGTTTTTGTGGGGACTTCTTCCCAAGCGGAATGGAGCAGCATGGGAGAAAATATGAAAGTGTTTGTAGGAAAGTGGGCAAGCAGGCAATCAAGGGCAGCATCACAGGCAAAGGGAAGGCAGAGGTTGACGTGAAAATGAGAAGTTAGATTTGATCTGGAGGGAGGAGTTATACAGCAGAAGGCAAGAAGCTTGTATTTGATATAATGGAGAACAGAGCGCCGGGGAGGGATCCCAAGAAAAGAGTGAGGTGGTCAGACCACCAATTGGCTGTCTTACAGGCCTTCTCTATAGGGATGGCTGCCCGCAATTCACAAAAGTCTTCAGTTAGGAGCAGTGTGGAGGATATGCCTGCCACCTCTACCCTCCTCCAACGAGAGCAGCAGGAGTGGAGAAATGCTTCCTCCGGTAGTTCAGGGACAGGTACCTCATAGTCCCTAAAGTAATAGAAACCATGGGGTGAAGGAGTATGACACAGTTTCCTTCTGTAGTTGCTAGGGAACATCCTACGCACTCAGCCCCCAACTGTCATCATAGATTCAGGGGTCAACAACCCTGAATGGTTTGTTTGGGGTAAAGAGCAGCCAGGTGGTATCCCTTGAGGACCTGAGGATGGGGCCATTCATCAAGAGAGAAAAGAACAGGAGTGGGAAGTGGTCATTGAATTCCTCTGAAAAGTATCTAAATTAAATATATCAAGTCCCATGTTTTGAGGGGATAGCAAGAAGATGGAAGCTGAAACATTTTAGTGGGAGGGTCTGTGGAGGAGGGAAGTGAGTTTTCTGAACTCTATCCTCCATGTGAACCTACAGGGGGTTGGATCCCTTCCAGCCTTTCCCAAGCCAGATCTTAGGATTTAGTTGGGCAGCCACACACAAGCCATGCCCCTCAGGGTTAGCACAGTTCTAGTTTTCACCTTCTTTAAAATACAGAATAAATAGTTCATTTTCTTGAGCAAACAAGCAAACTGTTTTCTCTTTGGCTGTTTCTCCCACTGTTTGATGAAGAGTGAAATATTAGAAATAAATCCCAACAGAAGAAAAGACATCTTTTCTTAATAGCCCTGCACATTTAGTTAAATTACTTAAAAGGTTCCAGATGCCTAATCTGTTGCTAATTTGTTCATCCTTAGTTGGATGCAAATGAAATTTTATTCGTACTAAAGGAATGACTCCATGTTTTCATTCACATAAATACTCGTTTGTTGAGGTTTGTTCTAATAAAATGTAGGATGGTTTCAGAAGACACCAATTCAACGTTTGCAAGGCATTATTTTTTAACTGATGATAACATAATTGAAATTTTAGGTGGCTTGAACCTTATTGCTGCATTTGTTGGGGCATATACTTGAATGATTATACACGTGATATGTCTTGTTTGCAGTCTGGCTCTTATTATTCTGTTGTGCACTGGCTTCCAAGACAGCAGGATCTTCACTGTGATATTATCTGGCATAATTCCTGCATTTCTTTTGTGCATTCCTCCTCCTGCATATGTACTGTATACTGAATATATACTGGTATTGTAGCATCATCAGACACTATCTTGCCACTCCCCGTCCATCTCGTCTCACTGACACCAAGTATGTTTAGATGATTTTTTTTTTTCATTTCTCATGTAACCTGTGTCAGCTGTCCCATAGAATACAAAGTATGTACATTCCATGTGCCCACTTTTGTTACGGATTTGGTCATCAGGATTCAATGACTTCACATCTCAGCTTCCTTTCATTGTTCACTGAGATGTGTCATACCTGTGTTTTGAGCTGAATCTACACTTACGGTCGATGACTAGAATGGGAGTGGGCTTGCCTAGTGGTTAGGGCAGGAGTCAGTAGCCAAGAATCAGAGTCTGGGGTCAGACCTGGAGTCAGAGGCCAGAAGGCTGAGCCAAGGATTACAGCCAGAGTCAGGAATCAGGAGCCAGAGGCAAATGTCAGAGCTGATGCCAGGAATTGGAGTTGAGGGTCAAAACAGGGTTACCTAGAGTGAGGCGAGGCAAGGGCAGGGCTGGGTCCAACATGCAGGCACAGGACCTATTGCAGCCATTGGCAAATGATTTAAGCAACCATTAAACTGCTGCTGCTGGGCTTAAGAGCCAGTCTGCTGATTCTTCCAACCAAACAGACAGTGTAGCCAATTAGGCAGCCTATTACAGGCCAGCTGTGCTAATCAGGTGGCCCTGGGGACTGGCTCTGCTGCAGGCCCTAATTCCTGACACCTACCATCCTCAAGTTTTGGTTTAACTGGACTGTTTCTGTTGCAATAAGGTTTTACCTGAATGGGTCACAAACCCAGCTGCAGAATCCTCCTTCTTTTGTCTGGGTTTTGGGCTGGCACTGTTGCTAATAGTGACAGAGTGGTCCCAGTGAAAAGGATACATTCTGCAAGCAGATGCAGCAAGTGTTGGATGACATGCCTAACCATGACATCAAGTTGATGATAGGTGACTTCCGTGCACAAATTGGCAACAATTCTACTGGCTGGTAAAGAGTCATGGGCCCAGCAGCAGAAGGCATCCGAACTCTTGAATCTCTGTGGCACAAACACCCTAAAGACAGGAGGCAGTCTCTTCCAGTGCAAGAGGATTCACATGCTCACATGGAGATCACTAGACAATGTGGTCATTGACCAAACAGATCATGTGTCTATATCTAAAAGATGGGCATCTTTGTTGAGGGATGTCAGAGGAGCAGATGTTGGCTCAGTGGCCACATTACATCTTAAGCTCAGAAAGTTCATGAAGATGGACAAAAAGAGTGTTATAGCAATAGTAAAGTTCAAGGACAAAGACACACAGATCAGATTGCACTCAGCAACCATTCCAGTGTTCTACAGGACCAAGTTGATGAAAGTCTGGAAGAAGATGGTAGTGGGCCACTGCAGAGGGTAGAAGAAAGATGCATGGAGTACATCTGGAAAATGGGCAGCAACTGATAAGCAGAAAGCTCTGAAGGAAAAAAATGGAACAGTGCAAGACACAGGCAGAACTATTAGGTGGATGCAAGATACAGAGAAAAAGACAAAGTAATAAAAAAGAGATGCAGGCAAGATAGAAATGCCTGGGTTCAGGAGAAGGCTGTAGATGCAGAAGAAGCAGCACAGAAGGGAGACTTCAGACAGCTCTATACAATAGGAAAAGACGTCAGGAAGAACGAGACCATCACAGGTAATGCCCATCAGAAATTTTTACAGACAGATCGTATTATGACCAGATATTCACTCTTTGAGAGATCACTGAAAAAAACTACTGCTTGACAAACCCTGCATCTTAAGTAACTTTACTGGTTTTTAAGTAGTGTTCACAGGGAGACCTGTGGAATGTTGCTAGAAGCTATGGGATACTAGACAAGCTGATGAACATAATAAGTATTTTATATGATGGAAGTAGATGCATTATAAGATCAAATACAGGCCTAGGTGAGTGGTTCACTTTTGTGACTGGAATTAGACAAGGGAGTGTATTATCACCCATCATCTTTGCATTAGCAATAGGGTGGGTGATGAGGTGGGCAACAACAGGCACTGTGGACACTGTAAAATGTGTAGCAGAGACGACTTACACAACCTTGACTTTGCCAACAACATTGCTTTACTAAGGATGAAGTGGAATGGAATGATTGCCCATATATCAGAAGTAGAACAGGAAGCATCAAAAATTGGATTGATAGTAAATGCAGAGAAAACCAAGATTATTAAGGTAGGAAACTGGACAACAGATTCAAAGTTTACAGAGATGGAAATGAAATGGAACAGGTAGAAGAATGATCCTGTCTGGGAAGTCTGATAATATTGAAGGTGGCTGCCATACAGATATTCATATGAGACTAGGAAAAGCAAACACCGCTTTTGGACAACATCTAGTCAAACAGAGGTTTCCCCCACCAAATTAAAGGTCGGATGATGCCATGTGATTATATTGAGCATGCTACTATATGGAGCAGAGAGTTGGCCGATGAGAGTGGTTAGCAAAAAGAGACTGGAGGCTGCCCATCACAGATGAATGAGGAAGATACTAGACATTTCATGGAAAACAAAAGAACAAATGTGAGAGTAAGGAAGCTGACAGAGCGCGACATATGAGAAAATATAAAAAGGAAGGCCTATGTGGCTGGGACCTGTACACCATACGGCAGATAGGAGACATGCTAAGCAGGTATTGAATTGAGCACCTGAAGGAGGAAAGAGAAAGTGAGGAAGGCCGAGGAAGAACTGGCAGACAATAGTGCCGGACAATATTCAATGTGCTGGGCATCACCTGGGAAGAAGTACCACAACTAACAAGCAACCATAATTGATGGAGGAAGTACAGTCCAAGGTCAGGATCTCTATGCCAGATCGTATCAGCCGAGTGGTGCTGAGGTTATTTAAGCAATAGGGAATACAGTAAAAATACTTTGCCCTTATACAGCACCTTCATCAAAGTATGTCAAAGCACTTTGCAATTACTGATGCATTTTACCTACCAACTCCGTTGTGAGGTAGGTAAAGTAATATTATTTCCAATTTACAGGTGGGGAAAGTGAGAGGGCAAGTAACTCAGCAACTAGGCTACACAGAGTCTAAGAAATGGAGCTCCATAGCCCATATTGCCTCATAACCACAAATGGCTTGAAATAGGAGGGGGAAACTCACCAGTTCTGGTGGGTGTTGTGGCCTGGTGTGCCTAGGGCAACCCTCACTGGAAATGCCAAGGTCAGGGCACGCTGGAAAAGGGAGAGCAGATATTTCCAAGACTGCTAGGAAACACGGAAGTTAAACTCCCCAGGCAGTCACAAACTGTGCTTCTGATCCCCACACTGGTTATCAAGAAACAAAAAAGAAATCACACCGCCCTCTTTATTGCATTTCAGTTCTCTGGTTCTCAATCAGCACCTAGGTGCAGTACAGTGAGAAATTATTTTAAAACTCTGCTTACATATACAAAATGTTCTTCTGACCCCAAAAGGGTCAGCCACATTACCAGGTCAATATGAGTTTGGAGCTTACCCAAAATACAACGCTGACAGCCAATCCTTTAGCATCTAAAACTAAAGCATTATTATAAAGAAAAAAGAAAGGACAAGAAGAGAGTTGTTAAATGGTAAAGCAGTTATATACATGCAAAGATTCAAAGTCCATGTATCAGGTTCTTAGCAGTATTGGTGAGTTTGCTGGCTTGAAAGTCCCTCTGGAAAACATCCACAGCTTGGATGGATCATTCAGTCCTTTGTTCAGAGCTTTGTTTGTAGAAAGGTTACTCCAGAGGTAAGAAGCAGGATTGAAGACAAGAAGCAGGACTGAACACAAAATGGAGATGATACAGCTGCCCTTTATAGTCCTTTTGCCATGTGTCTGGTACATCATTTGTTTCAAACACAAACTCACAGCACACTGCATTGAAAAGCCTTCCCTGCATGCCTTGCTGAGTCATAAAGTGTAATTCCTGGCCCTTTCAATGGGTTTACTGTACAGTTGATGTCCCTTGATGGTCCATCGAACAGGCCAGGCAGTGCTGATGCCAATCTGTCTCAGGGTGTCACCCAGAAACACAGCACAAGTTTTTAAACACAGATATGCCATACATATCTATAACTCATAATACAAAAGCAATACAAACATATAAACAAGATTATCGTACTTGGCAAATTATAACATTTTTGCAGATAACATGCATGGCATATCTGGCATAATTCATTGCAGTTTTACAAAATTGGTATTCGCAGTATCCTAAAGTGTCTCCCATATTCCATACAGCGTCACAGTTCCATGTTGTCGTTTGATGAAGGGACATTGCATCATCTTGCATGAAGTGACACTGATACACATGTATCTGAAAGGAGTCCTTGTCCCCAAACAGGCCCATAGCCAGCCAAATAAGTGTGGGTGTGTTTGTGTGCATATGGAGTGTGGAATTGTTGATCCAACTGATACTGGTGCAAGGGACACAGCTTTATGAGGTCATTGAACAGAAATTATCTTGTTGGGATGATATCGAGGAGCAGGCCTTTGAGGCGTTACTGGCTTAGCACTTAAAGACTCCAGGCCTGATTTTATGGGACAGGCTCCTGTTAGGTCAATGGGCTTATGTGAAGATACAGATCTCTGTGAAGTTACTGGTCAGCAGCTCCTCATGCTGGCATAACTGTCCTGGAAAGTTATTAGCTCAGCACCGCTGGCTTCATGTCAAGATGAAGGCCTCTGTAATTGCACTGGATCAATATCTTTAGCTTGATAGGGGTATGTCAAGGAACAGGCCGTTGTGAACTCACTGGCTCAGCACATCTAGGTTGCTCGGCCAGTTTCTCGACACGGGTTTCTGTGAACTTAGTGTAACACCATGCCCCAAAGTGGGCTATCTGCAGTGGGGACTGAACCCGAGACCTCTGGATCTGAGCACCTGAGCCTCTATTGCCTGAGCTTAAAGATCCAGCTCCATTAGCTGAGGCTGTAGCAGACTTATTAACCTCTATATGTGTCTCAGACACCACTAGAGGGCACAGAGTGCCACACTGAAAGGGTTTGGGTAACAATAGCAAATGTACTTGCTGGGGTAATGTGAAAGCACAGTCTTTGCGAGGTTACTGGACTAGTATCTCGAGTTTGCTGAGCTTATTTCCAAGGCAACACCACTCTGAATTCACTGGCTCTCCACCTCTAGCTTGGGGTCTGATGCCAATGCAAAGGCCTTTATGAGGTTATTGGATCTTTGACTTTTTTCCTTATGTGCTCCCCTGAATTGTGGTCCAATTGAGAGGAATGAACAACAACTGGGGCGGGGGGGGGGGCTTTATTTTTTAGTTAATTAATTGAATTGAATTTCAAGCTTTTGAAGCCTGTAAGTCATTGGTATATACAGCATATAAACTAGGCTAGAATGATTATTTCCTACTGTCAAATTCCCATACTAAAACGATTCCTGGGTGCTGCACACCGGGAGCAGAGGTGGCAAATACAGTAAACATTTTAATCCTGGAGCTAGTTCCTTCGCTTCTTCCCATGATTGGTATGGCTTAGTACTTCTCAGCCCAATGTTTTTGCCTCCATCTTCCCATCGGTTCAAAATTCCCAAGCCATGCAGACAGCAAGAGAAAATGTTTGACCACACGCAAATGTTGCATTGGTATCTTAGTTTGCATCTAAGTTGAGTCAGCTGTTTTTGTTCTCTTTTATGCTGCAAATAATAGGTCTGCTAAGACCAATGTTTCTTTGAACTGGTCCTGGGGTTGTCGGGTCGGGGTTGTAATATGATTTGTGCCTCTTATTTAAGATTTGGCTAGAAAAGATGCAGGAAATAAATGACACTGTTTGGCAAGCCATAGTATGGCAACTCATTTCTGAGCAGCCACCATTAAAATTTTGAGCTGATGTCAGTCTCCATTATTTGAAGAGTGTGAGGGAAATTTACCAAAATGTAGTAGTTCAGATTTTTATCGAGACCAAATGATAATGATGAAACCCTTTAAAATTAATTTAAATTAGAAAAAGACCTAGTTAGATTCATAGATTTTTAAAGCCAGAACAGACATTTATGATCCAGTCTGACCACTTATATAACACAGTCCATAAAATTTCACCAAATGATTCCTGCATCAATCCCATAGCATCTTGGTGAGCTAGAGCATATTTTTTTAGAAAGACACCCAGTCTTGATAAAGACTGCAAGTGGAGGAAAATCCCCCATATTTCTAGGTAAATTGTTCCAGTGGTCAGTTAGCAAACTGTTCCTTTTTCCCTCCCTCTGAGTCTTCACTATTCTGTTCAGCTGTTCCAGTAAGCACTGTAAGTTTTGCAAAAGGCAAATGGACCGCCAGCCTACCAGCAAAGGCCTACATTAGTGGAACAGAATTTTACAGTGTGAGGTTTCTACAAATGATCTCTCTCTCCCTCTCTCCATGGCAAGTTTTCATTGAATCAGAGATTTTTCAAGACTAAATGTTCTTTTCTCACCTGCAAAACAACCCACTACATTGCAATGAAAATGCAGAATCTTAATTTCATTAAAAAAAATGTATACCAAATTCTGAGCTCAGTTACATTGTGGGGTTGCATCGATGCAACTGAGAGTGGAATTTAACTCTAAAAGCTAGATTTGCTGCTCCTATGAATGGGTGAAACTTTGACATGTAAAAGGAATTTGAACAACCTTTTAGGGTCTGTAAACACTGCAAACAAATCATGTTAGTGGACTCTGTTATAACATGATTGCCTCCCAACATGGTTATAATACAGTTCTAATTTAAAGTGAAGTGAAGCTCACATCAGCAGAAAAAAAATGGCCCAAAATATCCCAGTTTGGCTTTAATCATTGGTTCTCAACTTCTTCCACATTGGGATCCCCATTCCTTCTAGCCAGGATGCCCTCCCTGCCAATTTAGCATATGGGAAGGGCATAGTGATAGTGACCTCTCTACATCTATAGGGAGGCATGGCCCCCAGGTTGGGAACCTCTGACTTTCACAACTGATTGAGAGGCTGACAGAAAGAAGCTTCCAAAATACCAGTATTGTAATACAGAGCTTTGAAGTGGAATCATTGTACTCTAAGGTCTTGTCTACACTACAGTTACAGATGTTCTGGGAGGCCTTTGCAATATGGTTCCAGTTTGTAATGTAGAACTTGTGGCATAAGTCTATTTTGTACTGCAGATAAGACCGTAACCATATATTTGAACAATGTGGAAATATTGGACTGTCCAAGGTTTTAGCTTGGTTCAAGAGCACAATTAAAGTCCCATCCACACTACAAATGGTGAATTGCATTGTACCCAGGTTGAGGGGGAACCAGGTAGTAATTGAAGCTCTGGGGCAGTGTTAGTGTGCAGTAGAGGAGAATAAAGTACAGTGGTCTAATGCCTCCTAACTTTCTACTTTTGAGCTGCATATCATCACTTGAGTGCTAGAATGATCTGACATTAAGAGCTGGTCAAAATTCTTAATTTAACTTTTTTTGGATAACAAAAAGCTTTGTTTTCGAAATGATTTTTTTTCTGCAAAAGTGTTTGTGTCTTTTGAAATTTTCCAGTTTTTCAACCAAAAAAATTAAAATAAATAAATAAATAAAAATAAAATAAAATAAAGGTAAAAAACCCCACATTTAAAAAAAAATAACCCCAAATTCAAGAAAAACAATATACTGCCCTGTAAAATTTTAGGAATTCTCTTATTTAAAAAGTGTTCACAGAACATATTTCCCATTTTCCTGACCAGCTCTACTTGTAAGTAGCTTTAACTGCTGAAAAATGTGATTTTTTATTTTTTTTTCGGTCTTGTAAATTTAACTTGTTTTCGGAAATACAATGAGAGGTATGGCTTGCAAAAAAGAAAACCTAGACTACCCTAATGTAGATGAGCTTTGAAAGGAATAGGCATTAGAGAACAATAACCCAGCAATTGAAATCGGTACACTCAGCTAAGGTAAGCCCTTAAAATAACTTTTAAAAAAACCCTGAACTCACTACCTTGTTTCAGTTCTGTTTCAATGGTCCACTGCTATCTTACTATCCACAAGATATATTTTCTGGTTACTTGAAAAGGCTAGACATTTCTTCCCAGTTTAATGTTTCTATATGGATCTCAGTAACGCACAGATTGAGCTGCACAGCTGGTGTGTTGAACAACTAGTGCTTGTTAGTTAGTAGTAAAATGTATTGGCCTCTGTGAGAAAAGATAAGTTTATTCACAACAGGTCATTTATGCAGCATTTATGTAGTGAAAGAGGATACAAAAGGCACATTGTTTCATGTAAAATTTGTGTTTGGTTGAGTGGGGTATAAGGAAGACAGGCTATCTTTGGGTTAGGTTTTCTTACAAGTTTATCATTGTGGCAAACACATTAGAAAAGCCCTGTTTTGTGATAGTTCTTATTGAACACACTTGAAATGCTAAATAGCATGAAAGAAAGAGACTGAGTGAAAATCAACCAAACAATCCACCAGTCAGCCTATTGATATATTTTTTTCATGCTATCTGTTTTTGTGATGTAAAAGTAATTGCTGATAGGTCATTATTTTCAATAAGGCGTTTGTAGGGCAGCAGTCAGACCATTAGAATGTGGTTAATCAATCAGAAAGTAAGTTTTCTGTGAGCAGGAGGATTATTGATGTTGAAATGATCATGCATATATGGCAGTAGTCCTCCTAGCCATATATATAAATGAACATATCCACACCTACGACTGCTGAAAGGCAATCTTTGAACACAATGCTCTGGATGAACTACTTACATAATAGGTCATGGGGAGAAGGCAGGTATATGTGCAAAGGTAGCATAAATCTCCACTGAATTCTCTCAATGCTGCAGCTGCCCTGCTAAGGGCCAGTTCCCTGTGTCCATGTACACAGAAGGCTAATAGGCCCAAGAGGCAACAACTCCACCCAAGGATTGGTGCAGTGTAGGGGAGCATAGCTGCATCCATTCCCTTGACACCAGCCACACCCCTACTCTGCCAGAGGAAAGGGGTGTGTGGTAGGAGTTTTTATGCCAGGTCTGTGCCCCTGCCCTGGAGTGATCCTTCCATATACCGGCAACAAAGGTTTATAGTGAGAATTTGACAGCAGTGCGGTGCAAAGTGGCTGCACCACACCAGATGATCTGACCCAAATATTTCAGGAAGAACTGGGGAGATGCTGTGGGATTGACTCTTCACAGGGAAATCTTTTCCAGAGATAACTCTAACTTTCCCTTTGGGCGAAATACACCTATGGTATGGAAGGCTAGAGTAAGGCACTCCATACTGCCGTAAGCCACTGACCACTATAAATAGCTAGGGCAGCATAAGGAGACCAGATGTGAAGCGGCTGTGCAGAGCATCTCTGCTCCCCCACACACTACGGAAGAGGCTCTGAGTCCATCCTGAATAGGCCATGAGGCACAAGCAGAGTGTGGTGATGGCCATGGGTGTCAGGCAAGGGGCCAAGGGATCTGAATTTACACAGATCCCATGGCTCCAGCAAACTGTGCAATTGTCCAAGGGGTGGTACTATAGCCCAGCAGCCTGACCACTGGTTGGTGGGTATAAATTTCTCCTGTCCAGCCATCCCCTTCTCCACACTTCATCCTCACAAACCTTAATTACTTGGACTTTATTCTGAGAATTTCCACCATAAGTTGTTCTTGGCCATTTTCTATGCCAATGCCAGGGGGTTAAAAAATCCCAAGCTTGGTAAGGTGATTGTCTCTTCTGAATGCTCCTCCTATTGGAGTAGAAACACTGCTCTGGAACCAACCCATCCACTGCAGAGGTGGATGCTGGTTTTCTGAACCCAACCCCCAAATGCACAGTTGTACAGATGCCAGAGCTCTGAAGCTGATGCCTCACCAGCCTGTTGAGGCTGCCAACCTTCTGAACTCAACTCCCTCCTCAGGTGTGGAATGCCAGTGTGTTGTGCCGACCCCCATATGCAGGGTTTGTGCTTCCCCTTTGGACCCAGTCATCCTCCCTACTACTTGGTGAGGACCCTACAAATCCAAACCATCTGCCCTTTTGTCACCTTGTAGCACTCAAAGCTCATCTTCAGTTCATAGATAGCTAAGTTTCCCCGAGCTTTTTCATTGTTGATGCTTTCTACCTCCTATTCAATATCTGTTTCTAATTATTTCCCCCAGTTGTAGTAGTCTTCATCTGTCCTATTTGAAACTCATTTTATTTCATGCTTATATTTTCAATCTCTCTGTACTCCTATGTTTGATTCTGTGTGCTCCCCAGTATTCACAATATCTCTTAATTCAATATCAGCTGCAAATTCAATTGACATGCTTTTTTCTCCACCCACATTCAGATCATTAGTGAAAATGTTAAATACAGGCCCTACCTAACACTGATCCCTGCAGTACACTACTAGATAACATCATTTTACAACTTGATACCTTGATTGCTATCACAACACGGGGTGATACAAACATTTATCCCTTCACCAGACTTCTGTCTGCTCTGTTCCCATAACTCTGCCTAGAGCTTGCCTTCAGATTTTTGGGAGAGTCAAGTGGTATATTTTCTTGCCACTCCACCAAACTGAAAGGTCTCATTTAAACTATATGGGAGAGATGGGGTCTTCAGGTCACCATCAACGTTCCCCAGTGCAGCTCACTTGTGCTGGGGTCCATGCACAATTGGCAGTATTGGGAAAAAAATGTATTCAGAAGTAAATTCTCCAAATAAACTGGGATGTCTGTTGGCAACTAGTTCCCTAGAGGGTTTTGTGTGCATTCTGTATAATTGTAGCATATATGTAGCCCTTTACAAATATTAACTAATCCACATAAGACCCCTCTGGGTTAGGTGTTGTTTTCCCTGTTTGGAAACTAGGAAGCCATTGGGATTAGAATTCAGGAATGCCTTGCTCCCAGGTAGGGTTGCCAGGCGTCCAGTTTTTGACCGGAATGCCCAGTCGAAAACAGACCCTGGGGGATCCGGTCAGCACTGCTGACTGGGACATTAAAAGTCCAGTCAGCAGAGCAGCGGAGCTAAGGAAGGCTCCCTGCCTGCCCTAGCTCTGCGTGGCTCCTGGAAGTGGCAGGCATGTCCCTGTGGCCCCTAGGCACAGGGGCGACCAGGGAAGCTCCGCGTGCTGCCCCCACCCCCCAGCGCTGCCCCCACAGCCCCCATTGGCTGGGAACCACAGCCAATGGGAGCTGCGGGGGCGGTGCCCACTGGCGCTGGCAATGCGCAGAGCCCCCTGGCCCCTCCGCCTAGGAGCCAGACATGCCGGCCACTTCCGAGAGCCACGTGTAGCTAGGGCAGGCAGGGAGCCTGCCTTAGCCCTGCTGTGCTGCCGACCGGAAGCTGCCTGAGGTAAGCGCCGCCCAGCTGGAGCCCACACCCTGAACCCTCTCCTGCACCCCAAACCCTTGTCCTAGGTCAGAACCTCTTCCCACACCCTAACTCCCTCCCAGAGCCCGCACCCCCCTGCCCCAGCCCTGATCCCCCTACCAGAGCCACACCCTCTCTCACACCCAAACCTCTGCCCCGCACTGCACTCCCTCCCACACGCAAACTCCCTTCTGGAGCCTGCACCACACATGCCCTCCTGCACCTAAACCTCCTGCCCCAGCCCAGCGCCCCCTCCTGCACCCCAAACCCCTAATTCCCAGCCCCATCACAGAGCCCGCACCCCCAGCCAGAGCCCTCACCTCCTCCCTCACCCCAAACCCCTGCTCCAGCCCAGTGAAAGTAGGGTAGGGGAGAGCGAGTGACAGGGAGGGGGATGGAATGAGTGGGGGGCGGGACCTCGAGGGAAAGGGGCAGGGAAGGGGTGTTCAGTTTTGTGTGATTAGAAAGTTGGCAACCCTACTTCCAGGCCAGGGTTTAGTCCAGTAGACCAGACAGCCTCTCAGACAATTGAAGTGTACCTCATGATCAGAAGCCATGCTAGCTTAGCTGCAAAAAGCTGTCTGGGAGCAAGCTTGTGGTTGTCTAATGTAGCATAGTTGGGACTACCTTTCCCCCTCCATTTTCTCCTGCCACCCCCCATTGCCATGAATTGGGGGGGATTCTCCCCCCAAAATCAAGTGACCATTCACCATAGTTTATGGATCTCAAACTTCAGCCCTGGCCAGTTTAAGGAGTGCCTGATAAACCAATAAGCTTTAGAATAGACAACTTTCCAACACCAGAAACTAGTTTTTCAAGGTTAACTTTGCAAGGAAAAAGGCTAGAAATATACCTTTTTAGGAATATAAAAGTTTATATTAGCTCTGACATTTCTAAGTCCTTAAATCAGAGGGGGCCAGGAACCACAGAGTTCTCAGGGCTACAAACAGCTTGAATGGCATTGTAATCTCTCCTGCATTGACTCTTCCTTCCTCTTCTGTGTTCTCCCATTCTGATGAAGCGTTTCCCTCTTACCCACCACAGTTTTGTGCTTTGTTTCTTGTCTCTCTTGCTTCTCTGCTTTTGTTTCCTACTGCCCCTCTCTGTTTCATTTCATGTTCTAGCAGCAAGGTGATTTATATTATTATCAAACAAGTAGGTCATGCTCAAGTAGGTGCTAGTAAATTTCACTTTCCATTGCTAAAGAACAATCAAATTGAATGGCACAACACAACAAAAACACATGGAAGAATTGTGAGCAAAAAACCCATACATTTTAAAATCAGCCTTTTGCCTGATTCTTCACTTGCACCTTTGTGTGGTCATTTATGCTTGTGTAAACTAAGTATAAACCACTACCAGATCAGAATGGTAGTTCCTAAATCTGTTCCTAAATGTAAACCTCTAAAGGCTAAAGATGGAATTCTGGTTCAATTGAAGTCCATGGGAGTTTTGCCATGGACTTCAATGGGACCAAGATTTATCCTAGATCCTTCAGCCTGCTTTAATATATGTCAAGATAATAGCCTAGCAGTGGGGCAGCCAAAGTTCAGGAAAAGGGTGCACCTTTTGCCCCACCCCTTAACCACAGCTGTAGACTAAACATAACTTGACCAGACCAGGAAACCCGACCCTCTCTACTGTGTTTGGTATAAAATCTTTAATTCTGTATTCCCTCCACATTAAGATCCTATCTGAGAATAATACATGCAATTTAGGTAGGTAACAGACTATTAGATGTTGCTAAGAGACTTCAGCATAGGGACGGTAATTTGAGCATTACAAATTGCAATGTAAATTTGCCAACTGGCTTAGTTCCACTGGGCCAAAGTTGCTTATATTCAAGTGTATAATAGTGGCTGAATGGGTGATTTTACAGATAAATTTTGGATAAACTATTATGTGTCTGGGATGAAGACAATCAAAGGATTTGACAGTTAAAGTAATGTAGCTAGGGTTGAGGTCCTTGAGAGAAGCTCTGCGGGTAGTTGGGCATGTGAATATGTATCTGACAACTTACTGAAGAGCACAGGTAGGAAAAATAGCCCAATGCATAAAATAATTTCAGAGAAAAACTGTTTCAAAACACAGTGTCAGTATTAGGATAGTGATAATGATCCACATTAATTAAAGCACAGTTTTGTCTGAAAAGTTACTCTCTAAATGGCTTTAGATGTATTGTATCAATAATTTTCCCATCAGATGTTCTAGGTTTATAAGTGATAGTATGGGACCAAATTCACTAGTATGCTCCAGTTGCTCTGTGCTGCCCCAGGGATGCAAAGCAGTTGCCAACACCATTGAGCCAAATTTATGGTTGTTTTGTGTTGCCAGAACAGTACAAAGCAGAGAAAGCATATCTGGCACATGTTTTTTTCTGTCTGCCAATGCCAACCCTTACAAACTCAACCTGGAATCTGAAAATCAATCTGCTCTCTGCCTGCATCATATAAGGTGTGATTGAGCAGGTACTTAAGCACATGCCTAATTTTAAGTACATGAGTAGTCCTATTAATGTAAATGTATCGTATATGGGACTGTCTCTCCATGTGCATGGTAGTATCCATTTCTACAAGATTCTGCAAATATTTATATAAGGCAGATTAAAGAACTTTGTATGACATTTCATTGTATTATTTGAGAATGACCATGTGTCAAACTGAAGAGAATTGACCATGTAATAAAATATTAAGGGCCTGATTCTCAGTTACATTAAGGTCCTTGTGATGGGGTAGTCTGTTTCCTTAAGAGTAGTGGGACTTAGGGGTTAGCCCCTCCTGTCATGCGGTGTGGCCTATTAAGATTTTGAGAGATCTTAGGAACACAAGGACCTAGGAAATAGAGATGGGGAGGGAGGAATTGGTCCCGGAAATCAGTAGTGTTTAGGGGGAAACCTGTTATTGATTCTTCCAGGGCTTGGAACTAGAAGCATGGAAGAGTGGGTGGGACAAGGCTCCCCCCTCTCCCAGCCAATGGGGATGAGCTCTGGGAAAGAGACCAGTATATATGCTGCCTCCTCCCTCAAGCAAGAGAGATGCCAGTTGGAGAAGTCATGCCTGCTGAACCCACTTAGCCTGCGGGTAAAGTAATTAATTGAGGGGAAGGGACAGTTGGCAGAGAAGCTGACTGAGACCCTACAAGTGACCTAAATTACAACCTAGCTCTCAGAAGGAGAGCTGTGGACTCTTGATTAAAGGAGAAAGTTAGTAACAGCCTGAATTACCCAACTCCAGGAGGGATGGGGGTGTGCCTTCTCTTAAGGAGAGAGAAAGTGACGGTCTGAAGTACAGACCAGTTCCAGGAGGAGAGTTAGGGCCTCCTGAATGTGGAAAAAACACATCTATATGGACCCAAAGTGGGCATGAAATCAAGAGACGAAAGAAGTTGCTTTCACTCTGTAAAAGAGTTAATAAGCTAGATTCCATGTAGTGACATTTGTCTGAAGTAATCTGGTCTGAGTAATCGATTGAAAGATCCTGAGTGGGCACTGAGGGCAATATACCTATAGGGCCGCGAAGAGGTGTGCCCAGTTGCAGTGCCTAGTCTTATTCTTTTACATCGTTAAGGCAGTGCAAAGTTTTGGAAAAGTAAGTGTAATTGATGCTTTGCATCACCTTCCTGCTGCCAGAGCAGTAGAAAGGGGCCATCCGTACACAAAGAGAGCAAGTTTACGGTTATCTCCTTTAACAGCTTTCAAGTTCTTTTAATATAGTTTAGTGTGTGGCATTTTCATCTAGTTTTCTGAGATATTAGAATAATAATGATAGTAGCGGTAACAATGTGCTGCGCTTATGCAGAGCTTTTCATCTCAAAGCACTTTACAAAGGAGGTAAGCATCATTACCTCCATTTTCCGTGTTTTTCTGTTCATGAATGGATTGTTTTTATGCTGTGCTATATGCTCAGCATAAATAGTCACTGTGGTGTCCACAAAACATATATAAAAGCTTTTAATATATATTCAGTTATCTCCTAAAGGGCCTGATGTTGATAGGGGCTGAGCAACCTTGACTTGCATTGACTTAAATGGGAGCTGTTGGTTCTCAGCACCAGACTGACAAAGGTATTCAGGAACCTAAAGATGCAGATAGGTGTCTAGTGGGTTTAACACAATGGCCAGGAGGATTAGGCCCCATATCTGCTTAGATGTCTTGGAAAATCCCACTAGGTGCCTAAATACCTTTGTAAACCTGGCCCTTAGCCCATCTCAGGATCAGGCTCTTCATGATTTATTAATCACCTTCAAAGAACATTGATTAACCTAATGCATATTTATGACTGCAGATGTAACCCTATTGTTTCCTTAAATAGTGGGTTTCTGGTAGTGTTCTGAACTGCTTCTGGTCTATATAAATAATGCATACAAGCCATACATTAAACTACTGTCAGAATAAAAACATAGCTGCAAGTTGCACCCAATCCATATGCAGATATCAAGAAGCTGATTTTATGTAGCATTTTGAAGACCAAACACTTTACTCTTATGCTATTTATGCAATAATGTTTGCTTAGTGCCCTACACACATGATGGTAAAAGTGCATACATAAGTCAAAGCTAAAGCAAGAGTTAAATATGACAGAAGTTAGAAACTTTGTCATTTCCAGAATAATTAAATTGAGTTGGATTAACTAAATTTATCTTTAAAAGGTGAAGTACAAGAACAGGAGTGGTGAAACCTTTTGATATTAAAAACTGAGAGTAGAGTAGTTTGCAATACTTGCCTAAAATGCCTTAAAACAAAGGGTATCTGACAATGTAGAGTGATTGAATGACTGTGGGGCGTAATCTTGGGATTCTGAGGCCTTGTGCATCCTGGGAATTTTCATCATTGGTAGCCAGCCACCATTGTAACTGCTCTGGTAAAAAAAA
Organism: Natator depressus; assembly: GCF_965152275.1. Classification (NCBI taxonomy): domain Eukaryota; kingdom Metazoa; phylum Chordata; order Testudines; family Cheloniidae; genus Natator; species Natator depressus. The sequence goes on along the minus strand of NC_134234.1, from coordinate 218,607,813 downwards.
CCCTAGACTTTAGGCAAAACAATAATAGCCAGAGTTTTCCATGGTGCAGCTTACTCCAGTTTCAAGCACCTGTGGAAAGTAGCAGTGCTCAACACCTTATTAAAATGGGGTGGATGTGACTATGTTGCTTAGTGAGAAGCATCCCCATGAAGTGTGCTCTGGATAGAATATCAGGGAGCATGTCTACACTGCAATAAAAGATGCATGGGATGACTGCGGCTGGCCAGGGTCCGCTGACTTGGACTCACAAGGCTTGGGTTGCAGGGCTAAAAATTGCAGTTTAGACATTGGGGGTTGGGCTGGAGTCTGGGATCTGAAATGCCATGAAGGGACAGGGCCTCAGAGGCCAGGCTCCAGCCCAAGCCTGAATGTCTACACTGCAATTTTTAGTACTGCAGCCTGAGAATCTTGAGCCAAGTCAATTAACCAGGGCTCTGAGACTCGGTGCCATAGTTTTTTTTTATTGCAGCATAGACGTACCCAGGCTTGCTTCACATAGGTGTGCTATGCTTCTCCTCTGTTGCTGCAATACTAGCAATCAGTACTGCTATTTATCAAGGTGTGCCTACCCTGCATGCATGTGGTGGGCATCCTTCACCTAACAAAATTGGAGAGGGTTCAAAGAGCCACTACTATGGTTAGAGTGAAGAACATGCTTTTATAGTAATAGACTCAAGCAGCTCAATCTATTTTGCTTATTAAAGAGAAGGTTAAGAGGTGATTTGATTAATCTATAAGTACCTCCATGGGGAACAGAAATTAGATAACAGAGGGCTCTTCAATCTAGCACAGCAGTTCTCAACCTGGGCGCCGCGAACCCCTGCGGTTCCACAAGGGTACTCCAGGGGCTCCGCAAGTCATGTCTGGCTCCAGGGGCTCCGTGAGTCATGTCCGGGGCCACCAGCCCTGCTGATCAACTCCTTCTCCTCCCTCCTAGTGCCTCCTGCACACCACAGAACAGCTGCTCAGCAGCATACAGGAGGCACTGAGAGGGAGGGGGAGGCGTAGGGATGGGGCATGCTCGGGGGAGGGGGCAGAAAGAGGTGGGGAAGAGGATGGGCAGGTGTGGAGCGGGGATGGGAAGAGGTGGTGTGGGGTCTTGGGAGAAGGGGTGGAGTGGCGGTGGGGCCTGGGGTTGAGCGGGGGTTGAGCACCCCTGGGGAAAATTAGAAGCTGGCTTGGGGGTCCGTGAAAAATTTTAAATCAAAATGGGGGTCCTCGGGTTGCTAAAGTTTGAGAACCGCTGATCTAGCAGACTGAGCCAGTGGCTGGAAGTTGAAGCTCTAAACATTCAATCTAGAAATAAGATGTGACATTTTAGCAGTATGGTAATTTACCATTGGAACAGCTTACCAAGAGCTGTGGTGGATTCTCCACTATTGGAGATTTTAAAATCAAGATTTGGTGTTTTTTTCTAAAAGATATTCTCTAGTGCAATCGGAGGTATTGGACTTGAAGCAGGAATTAATTCAGGGAAGTCCTGTGGCATGCGTTATGCAGAAGATCAGAGTAGATCAGGGGTCGGCAACCTTTGGCACATGGCCCATCAGGGTAATCTGCTGGTGGGCCGCGAGACAGCTTGTTTACATTGACCATCCGCAGGCACGGCCCCCCGCAGGTCCCAGCAGCCGCAGTTCGCCTTTCCCGACCAATGGGAGCTGCGGGATGTGGTGCGGGCCACAGGGACATGCTGACCGCCACTTCCTGCAGCTCACATTGGCCAGGAACAGCGAACTGCGGCCACTGGGAGCTGCGCGGGGGCTGTGCCTGCGGACAGTCAACATAAACAAAATGTCTCACAGCCCGCCAGCGGATTACCCTGATGGGCCACGTGTTGAAAGTTGCTGACCCCTGGAGTAGATGATCACAATAGTCCCTTCTGGCCTTAAAAATCTACTGTGATATTAGTGCTGAGGGCTGTATCACAGGAGTTCCATGTCTACAGTCACTTCTCATAGTTTACTGTTTTATGACTATTGCATATAATTTGTAAGGTGTCTATTCTAGTAGCATCTTGGAACTGCTTTTAACTGATGTTTCTGAAAGCAAGAGTTTCTTTATCCCTGCGGTGGGCAACAGACTCTCACATTCAGAGCATCAGAGAGACCTATCCATAGGCAATGTAGAGGTTAACTACTGTGACCAATGGGTTCACAGTGAAGTTTGAGTATGGGAGAATTGGGTTAGTTCCAACTTAGACCATTTCAAAATTTCAGCATAAGTAAAATGGTTCTGACAGAAAAGTTTGTAACCCATTGCAAACCACCTTAGGAGGGCTTCCTGCAGTCACGCTTGGGCCTGTTTAGAAGGAGCAAAAACGTTAATCACAAGGTTTGCAATTCCACAGCCCCCATCCAAATCTTGCTGGTTTAGTTACTGTGTTTAAACCTGAAACCAAGCACTGATCAGCCTAGAAGTGATACTTTTGCCCTTGAAACCCTGTTACTCCTGCTCAGTTGTGCAGAGCAGGGCCTGTGGCTTTTTCTTGGAAATGCTCTCAGTGGAAAAGCTAACTCATGTTTTGTTGGAGGACAGAATTTGAACTCCTAGGGCTAAATTCATACTGGCACAGGCACAAGCTCAGGGTCACAGAGGCAGCAGCCTGTGCCTCCCTTATTCGGGGAATGGGGGTTAGAGCAGTCCTCAGAGGTGCCCTAAATTGTGCTCCTGATGCAATGACCACTGCAGGGTCCCAGAACTGCTGGAATGTAGGTCTGCCTCGGCCATACCTCCTCCCGCCTTCAAACTGCTCCCGCTGTGTCCCTTTCCTAGAACACCACCTCCACCACCAGCTATTTCCTGGGGAGTGAGTTGTGCCTTTTTCCAATAAGCTGGCACACAGATTGGAATGTTTTGTGTCTTTTAGACATGGGAGGAGGACACTATTTGTAACCAGAACTCTTATTTTCAGATGCTCGTTTTGAAACCAAACATAATTTCTGCAGAATTTAAGATATGTTTCCACTCTGGCAAGTGATAATATAAAAATGGCACTTTCATACTCAACAGCTCTGCCCTGTGGATTCATTCAGAGTAAATCATATTGACTTGGCAACAGAAGTAAAATTTTATTGTTTTCTGCTGCTGTCAGGTTAGCAGGAGGAAGGGGAGCCAAGAGAGAGGGAGCTGGACTCTGTTCTTCCCTGTGCAGCATTTGCTAAGTTTTCGTCAAGTATCATTGTGAAAGTCCGCTGAAGTCAATTGGATTCCACAGGTGCATCTGCATGAAGAATCTGAACTGTGGGTTTTTAGTTATAAGTGAAGATGCACTAGAGAGAAAGTGTGTCATTTTACTCCGTGTGCAAGCTGAATTGTCATGGCTGGCAGTTAGCGCTTTGTAGAGGTGTTCTCTTGTGGATAAATAGAAATAAATAATATAATGAAATACTTTTGAGCTGAACAACATCTGAAACACAGGCAGCATAGAGCGCATCACTGATCATGGAAGTGTAACGGGTTTGGCACCTACCTCTCACGAGTGCCCCCTTCTCTGGCGTGTCTATGTTCGTTAGTTCTGGTGACCCCTTTTGGGGGTTCTCAGATGGGTTTGTCAGTGACACAGTGCTCCAGCCAAGTCACACTCTCTGCATGAGCACAAAACCCTTATAGGGTATACGGTCCACCAGGGTCTGTCTCTTTCTAGCCCTCCCTGGGCTTTAGTCTTTAAGTAGTCCAGCCCTGGTATGGGGTTGTATCCCCAGGGCATCCTCCCTGGAGACACTATCTTCCTGCAGACCTCCCCAGGCTCAGTCCCAGCAACCCACCAGGAGCTCCCTCAATGCTTCCCTGGTCCCTGCTAGTAAACCATCTGTGGCCTTGTTGCTCTTTCAGGCAGCCAGGTATGCAGTCCTTTCTTCTCCTGCTCCAAGCAACAATGGACTACTGCTCTGCTCTGCAGCTCCTTTTATATGGCCCTCCTGGGCCCTGATTGGCTGCTTCCCCTGCAGGCACTCCAGCCTGCTTGGAGGTCCTCTCCGCTGTTCCTTTCCTGGGATGGGAGTGACAGAACCCTGAGGCCTACAGCAGGGGGCCTTTGAGACTAGTCCACCCCATCACAGGAGGATACAGGCTTCTGTACAGTATATGCCATAACATGGTAGAAATCTCTACATTCCATACTTTTAGAGTGAAATCAAAGACTACTATATCATTTTGATCATAGAAAAGGTCCTTATGATTGTCATACTTCAGGACAACTGCACCTGTATTACCCCTCTGTCCCTCAAGGGCATCCACTCTAGTCTTCTAGCTCCTCAGCCGTCACCTCTTTTGGGTGGAGACCCATGTCTTTTTCCCTCCTAACCATGTTTTTTCCAGGCTGCACAATTCCCTGCCTACACTGTGTTATTCCCCCCAAGCAAAGCTGCCTAACCAGGCCAGCGTCTGTGCTTTGCTTACACTTTAAAGGAGTGCTAAAATACCATACAACTCTATATAAGCAAGCACACTTATTCTTAAGGTGAAAGCATTACAGAGAAAACATATTCAAAACAATAAAAGAACCTACCCTCATGATAATAAGCTTACCAGAGGTCACCCCAGCTCCTTTTGTGGAGTTCTGGTCAGTGTCAGTCTTTCCAACCCTTCCCAGGAAGGACTGCCTCACCCTGCACCCCCTTGGACAAAAAGTTCTGTCCATTTGCTATATCAGAAAGAAGGCCCTGAGTCAGTTTAACCTCAGGCTATTTATCCAAAAGCCATTTCGTCTGTTGGTCTCCGGAGAATACAGTTTAAACCAGTGTATATGGTCCTTTTCAGGTACCTCTCGGGTTCAAACCTGAGTGAATTTGCCTAATCACCTCCTCCCCCGCCCGTTCTTGGTTTCTGGAGGGCTGTGTTCACCCTCCTCCGGGGAATTAAATACAATGATACATACACTTAATACAGTAAGACCTCCCAAAATTATTGCAGGAAATTGCCATGTCTATCACACTGGTACTTTACAGTACAGTCTTTTACTGGCTAGATGGCACTATTGCCAGAGAATAAAATCAAGTGTATTATAAAATAGCAACTGAACTCACAGATTTTGCTCAAGAAGATAATAATAACTTGCAAGTGCTGTAAGAAGTATTAACGTTCTACTGTCTATCACAATATATTGATAAAATTTGTGATACCAATTTTCTTTAATGGAATGTCTTTATAAACTGACTCCTTTGTCTAATAATTCAGTAGTATCTTTACAAAATACATTCTTGCTTCTCATAGGTGCAAATATGAGCCCAAAGCTCCCCTTCATTGCATGCTGTAGAGAGGAGCAAAATCATGGTAAATCCATGCAAAGTAGAGGGGAAGAGGCACACAGAGGAGAAAGGTGACTAGACGGTATCCTGCCCCCACAATGTATTGTACATGAGGAATTGGGGCAATGCAGACAAGATTGTGAATTGTTGGGGAATATACCATGGCAGTTATGCTGGCCACAGGCGTATCAACTGCTGCTGCCCAGAGAAGCAGTAACTTCCGCAGGTGCTGAATGATCCCCACTGACAGGGTGTCACACGAAGAAGCATCCAGTGGCATAATGGCAATTGTGCAAGTCATGAAGTTGGTGCTGGAGAGCTGAAAGAGGCACAGAGTCTGTACCATTACTCAGATGGCCAAGATTTCTGGGTATTACTAGCTAATCCTGCAGATTCTTGACCTTTCTGCCCTCTAGAAGCCACACATCCAGCAACCAGGAGCCCCAACTCACACAGAGGAGCATGAAGTGGATTTTAAGAGAAAGAGACAATACCGATTTCTTTTTAATGTAGGAGGGGGATGAAATCCTAGAATATTGGAATCTAGAGAAAGATTGGTGTCAGTTGAGATTAGCTTTAAATCGTTTAAGCAGTGAGGCTTCCACCGCTTCCCCTGAAAGTCTGTTTTACAGCCTAAAAGATCTCACTGTCAAGACGTTTTTCTTGATTTTTCAGGTTAAATTTTCCTTTTTCTAATTTCATCCCATTAATCCTATTCCCTTGTATTGTCTTAAATAGATTCTCTCTTTTATTGGCGTTTACACCCTTCAAGTGTTTATAGGGCTTATCATACCCTTCTCTCTTAGACATCACTTAGAGAATGCATCCATATCTGACTATTTTAATCTTTCCTCATAAATCAGTCCCTCCGGCTCCCTAATCATATTTCTTGCATTTCTCTGAACTCTTTCCAGTTTGGCAATATCTTATTGCTAGCATGGTGTGCAGAACTGAACACAATGTTCCAGGTGTAGTCAGATGAGGGATATGTAGAGAGGGACTATTTTCTCCCTGTTCAGTGAGGTGATATCTCTGAGGTGCAGCCGAGATTTCATTTTAATTGCTTTTGCCAATGGCCAAGGTTTTTAGAATTGGTTATGCTTCTAAATCCATATTTCAGCACTTAAATAAGTGGCCTGGATTTTGAAAAGTACTGAGCACCCAGCAATTCTCATTGAGGTCACTGTGAGCTGCTGGGGTATATTGCGTTAGTAAAAGAAGTCATTTATTTAAATGTCAAAATAAGGGTTTACAAGTCCAAAATTTCAAATATGACTACTGACTTTGGGTGCCTCCACTTTTTGGATACCCACCTTGAGACACACTTGATTTTTGAAGGTGCTTAACATGTTCTGGTAATTGAGACCCTTAAAAAGGTGTCCGGTTAGAAACCCAAAAAATTGAGCCACCCAAAATCACTAGCCACTTTTGAAAAACAGATGTTTTGGATATATTCAATTTTCCTATACATGCCTTTACCTGCTCTTTATCAATAAGTATGTTTAAAGGTCTTCCTCACTTTCTCAGTGTCACCATCTCTTGAGATTTTATTGTCTTGTTTTTCTTGACTCCTGAACTCAACTGATTTATTTGAGAATCTCAGCTTTCATTGTAAAATAAAATAAAATCTCTTGACCTCATGGTTGTGCAGAAGAAGCTTGAAAATGTGAAGCAAACAGCAAATAAAAAGAGCCCCAACTTTTTTATATTTTTGAAATCTCATGATTTTTAATCCAATCTTATGATTTGGGGTGGGGGGGATGCTACTCCTGATTTATTAATGTTTGAGCTGGGTCATATTGCATTCTAATTGTCCAAAAGTCTTTTTGTTTGACAGATTTAGAAAAGAAGTTGTGTCTTAGCCATTTTTGAATTTTCATTCACTGCCTCCTATATGAGTGAGTTTTCTCTCTTTTCCTTGATATTGTTATAAAAGCTTTCCTTATTTCCCTTGACTGTTTTGGCTAGTATTAACTCATTCTGCTGGTTTGCTTCCTTAGTGTTTTTCCCCTAGTGAAATAGTTTGATGTGGTATCCTTCATGCCTTTTCAAAGTGTAGTAGCGCAGAACTTTTTATGTCCTGGATAACTGCTGAATGGTAAATGCCAAAACAAAATGAAATGCATCTGTGCTTTCCCAGAAACACTTTTTAAAGTTGCCTTCTGGCTAAAAGGTGGACTCAGATATTTGTTCTTTATACTTTGGGCCTGCTTCTCCTTGGGTTTGCTATGGTCCTGCCCTCTCAGCACACTCGTGCAGGAGACACCCTTAATTTGACTGCTCGAGCCGTGAAGGGGTGTGTGTGTGTGTACACTCCTTCTGCAGTGTTAAAAGCACTGGTGGGACACTTCTAACCAGGGTGGGCACAGGATGATGCCTCTTCCCATTCCTGCACCCAAGCAGGCACCACCAGAAAGGTGATGCTTACACCTATTGTGGAAGTACAGCAAATTCTGCGCTTTCCTTACCATCTCAGGAGGTGCTTTTGCCTTTTGAAGTGCATAATGCCTCCAAGTAATTTCTTGTCAGGACAGTATTCTTCTCAGGATAGTAGTGCCTAAAGAAAAAAAAAAAAAGCTTATTTGAACCCTTTGAATCAGATTCTGATCTCATTTACCTTCATATAAATCTCCATATAAGCTCTTGACTTTGATGGAGTTACTCTCGATTTATACCAGCATAAAAAAGGACAGAATCTGGCCCCATTGTGTAGCACAGATGTTAAGACTAATGAGAACAGCAGCTGATTTTGAATTCACAGTTAATTCAATTGCATATTTTTGCTTTAACTTAACCATTGTGATCTTATTTTTTAATAACCATTTTTGAGGGGTGGAAATTACATGTTTCATGTAAATCAATTTTAAAAATTCTTTTCATATGAAAACATTTTATTTTTCATTTTAAGAGCAGGGAATTGGGTTTATTTGAGGGCAGTAATGCTCCATTATTTTTCACTGCTAGGTATCAGGTGGAGGGAGCTACCTTTTGCACCCAGTCGAAAAGTCATCTGAGCCCTCTATAAATAGGGTTTGCCTTCATTATTTCTCTGATCTTTGAACCAGATGCCATGAGAGAGTCTGGGATGCCTGGAATACAGCAAGGGGTGAAATTCTGACCCCAATGAAGTCAGTGACAAAATTCCCATTGACTTCAATGGAGCCAGAATTTCACCTAAAAATGTTTAATCTTCCAACTGGGAATAATGGGCCAAATCCCCAGCTGGTATAAATCAGCAAAGCTCTGTTGAAGTCAATGGAGCGAAGAGATTTACTCCAGCTGAGGTTCTGGAACAAAATTAAGAGCATATAGCAACACAAGATGTAAACAAATGTGTCATAAATAGAAAGTAGAAGATGCTTCTGAATACTTTACAGTGTGATTGTGAATAGTCAGATGGTTATTTTAACACTGAGAGGGTTCAGTTGTATAACAGCCACACTGGATGAAGCAAAGCTTACAGGAGACATCTGAAGTAACTGGTGATATACATTCTATCTTATTATGGTTTCTCACCTAAAACATCACTCTTCTGCGCTCTTGCAAGAAGCAAGGTTGTGGGGTTTGTTTGTTTTTTTTGTTTTTTGTTTTTTGAATGAAAGTACTTACTTCTACAATTGTTTAGGGTTAACTTTAAGTCTTTCTATTAAGACTTTGAAATTCAGTAGAAGCTGGTTGAAATTTTTCACATTTCAGATTTTCAATGAAATTTCAAATTTTGAAATTCAGGGGAGATAGACAACAAAATTTTAGAGAAATTCTCCCTTCCCCTCCTCCCATTTTTCTACCAATTTTAGAGATGGTTGAACATTTCTGAATTTTAAAATTACGTTTAAATTTTCAAATTCAAAAATATAAATGGGGAGAAGGGAAAATCAATAATATTTTTAATTGAGCTTTTTCCTTTTCTTTTTTCCCAGTTCTAAAATTCACCTTTTCCCAGTTCTAAAATTCACCAGTTCTCTAACGATTGTCTTGACCTTTGTGTTTTGCAACAGGATGAAAAGGAGAAGTTAACCTGGAGAGACCGTATGCCTGGCTATCTAGTGAACGTTGCATCCATTTTATTTATGGTAATTTTATTTGTTTTTTCTTTCACATTCCTCTGGGCTGTCAAGATCTGTGAACAACATCCTCCTTAAAGCTGAATTAATGCTCTCAAAGATGGAAATGACCTTTCCTTTTTTATACCTTAGGAACTTTCCTATAGACAACAAAATACATTAGCGTTGAGCTGCGAGGCTTGATAAAATAGTATTAGGAAAGTCTGGCCAATAGACCTGCCAATAGTCAATGACACCATAGGCTGAAAACCATGCGTGGTCTCTCTAACTACATATAAACAATGAAAACACATAGCCTGACCCTCAGCTGGTGTAAATCAGCAATGGAAATATGCCAGTTTATTACCAGCTGTGCATCTGACCCACAGAATTTACTCAAGGAAATTAATGTAAAATACTAATATGGGTATAACATTTTAATGGACTTGAATGGTGCAAATACTACAAAAACTTCCCCAGAATCATTCATTCAGAATTTTAATTGGGTATGCTTCTGCCACATTCACAGCAATTTTGTGTTCACTTTCACATTGTGGGTATATGTATATCATCTGTATAATTTTAAATGGCTAAGAGCTTCCTAGGCTACAGCAGGCCATCGTTTTTGAGACAGAACTGACTGATTTCAGTGTGGACTTCTGCTTAAAAAGTAATGACACAATATGTTCCATTCCGAACAAATAACTAAAAAGTATCTGTTTGTTAACCTGTCAAGCTCTTGACTTATATCCAAGTTGGGATCATGTAAATGTCAACATATGCTGTTTTTAATTCAGGAATTAACCAACCCAACAAGAGAAATTTCAGCTCAAAGACAAAAAAAATTGAGTGAAAAAGTAAAAAAAAAAGAAAAAAGAAAAAGAAAGAAAAGAAAAGAATTAGAACTGACTAACTTTCTCAAATGTAACTACAACATTACTAATAGCAATGCTGTAATATATCTCAGTGTGGCTACAGAATAAGGCCCTGGTTTAGCAGAGCATCCTCTTTAGGATGGGTACTTAAACATGCACTTAATTTTAACCCTATGTTACAATCTCATTTAAGCATGTTCTTAAAGTTAAGATTGTGATCATTTTCTTGAATCAGGGCCTAAATGTTGTATCCCACACTTCGTGTAATATCCTAGACAGATTTATAAAGGTAAAATGTAAAGCACCAGATTCTCAGCAGTTGCAAACCAGCAAAGCTTCATTGATTTCGGTGGAGCTGGCCCAGAGAGTTTTTCTAGAATATTGTGAATATCATTAAGCAATGAACATATACAGGGCAACTGTTGAAAAAAATTCTGCTGTTTGAGAGCCAGCCAGATCCCATCTGCCATGTGCAGATTACAATCTGGGCTTTACTGAACAGAGTCCTTTTCCTACTAGATTAGTTAAACAGTGATTGGGGACACTGGGCCAAATTCTGCGTTCAGTTTCTGCAGTTGTTCTGGTGCATATGAGATTGCACTCGTGTAACTAATTTTGGCCAGTCCACCTCTTTTATCACTACCCACACAAAAACTAAATACATTTTTTTTAGAAGCATGATCACTATTTAGATACAGTGGGCTAGAGTCTCAGGCATGCAAGCGCACACATAAGCCGCATTTTCCAGTGCTGCAGAAGTGATTGTGGAATTTCTACCACCACCTTTTCCAGGCCTACACTATCTGGCAGGCACAAACCCATAGGAATTTTCCCTTCAAATGTCTGTATTGTTGTAGAATGATGATGTCAGATGCTTTGCCTGACCTCCCCCCACCTACCCTCACACTGCATACTTTCCCTGATATTTCTTAAGGCTGCTGACAATTTCCTCTTGGTAGAACCTTGCTCTTTATTTTCTATTCTGTGCACTTCTTAAATATGAAGCCCTTTCAAGCAGAAGCATTCTACCACTTTTTTCTCTATCGAGCTCTTGCTCTCTCTTCCTTTACTTAACCAAGTATATTATTTGGGGGCTTTTTTTAAATGTAGGTTTTACAAAAATCAATTTTTACTTTCACGCCCAATTAGACTCTGCACCAGTCTTATTTTACATCAGTAATAATTATAATCATGATGAGATACATTTCTAAGTGCATTAAAGTCTGTATACACAACCACTGTTCTGCATGAAGACCTCTTGCTGTGCAGTCAAAGGGCAGTTTGTATGCTTACTGGGAACAGGATATCACCAGGCTTAAGCTATTGAAAATTTCCTTCTGAAGTGGTGTTCTACAAAGTACACATCACAGCAAAGATTTCTGCATTAACCATGAAAATCTGTGCAGTTGCCTCAAGGGAGCAGGATGGGGCTACACATCAGCATCACCACAACCCTCCTTTATAGTCCCTGATTAGCCTCTGCTGCTGTTCTCACTATCAGCAACCCTCTCCACTTTCCTACAGTGGATTTGACACATACAGGAGAAGAAAATCAACTAGTGTCACAGCACAGGGCTTCAGCCTGTTCTTCCTTTAAGGCCAGATTCTCATACGTTTACACATACTCAGTAGTCCACCCTTACTCTGGGAATTGTCTCACTGAAGTCTGGGGAGCTATTTGTGGAGTAAAGTGCTACCCAGCTTGAGTAATGGTATCAGAATCTGGCCCATAACTGCCACTCAAGCCCCTCCATCTCCCAACTCATCAGTGTCGTCTGTTCCCCTCAGGCTCCCTCCTGCCGGCTTCCCACATCCATCTCCCCCCTCAGCCTTCCTCATGCCCTCCCACATCTCCCTGCACCCCCTAAATCTGCCTCCTGCTCCCCTCATTCTCCCCACCCTCCTTTCACAGTGTCTCTGCTGCTCCCTACAGTCTGTGTGCCCTGTCCAGCCATGAACCATAGAATGGCAGCCGTCTTGCCAGTGCACAGGGCTTCAGTGTCCTAGAAAGAAGTGGCAGCCCACTTTTTTCAGGGCAGCCTCATTTCCACGTGAAGACAGAGAAAGAGCAGCCATCTTGTTGGCTTCAGCCCCATTGGCAGTAACGGGAGATGGGGGCATTTTAAACAGGAGAAAATTCATGAGCTGGCACCTCTCATCATGTTTCCATGTGAAAGGTAAAAAATCATACCAAAATCATGAGAGTACCTCACCTTCAGCACCCACTGTACTCTACACAGGGTCCCTAGAAAGCACGAGATCAGATTTAAGGTCTCTGCATTAATCTTCAAGGCATTCCATGGAAGTGGCTGTAGATACTTCAGAGAGCTCTTCTCTCTTCACTAGAAGACCTTCTCTGTCAACTGTGTCCCGCAGGTGCTATGAAGCTATGTCATCCTTAAGGGTGAAGCTCGTGACAGCAGGAGACAGGGCTGTCTCAGCAACTGGAAACTCATTGGCTTAGTGTTCCATTCAATACACTAAAATATCGAAGGAAAACAGAGGAGGAGAAAAAAGAGAGAGTAAAGGAGTAGTAGGAGAAGAGGGAGTGAAGAAGGAAATAATTTACTAAAAGTAAAAAAAAAAATAATCCCCAGCTGCCTCTGGAGAAAGTAAACAGAAAAATTAGACAACTGGCCAGCTCTAATTGTGATTTTTGGCTCTTATTACTTGGGAGGTGCTCACATATTTGTGGTGATTGGTATCACAATGGGCACCTACATGGACAGGTGAGGTAGAAGCAGGCCCACCGATAGCAATTCCGGGCCCCAGAGCAGAACAGTCAATGGGGCCCCTCACGCACGCACAAGCCTGACATTTGGGCGGTGCTGCGCCTGCACTGGCTGGTGCCCAGCGAGCTGCCAGCTGCACTGCTGGGCGCGCTCTTCCGGCATGGCCAGGGCTTCCACATGCCCGCCTGGTAGGGCTGCCAACTGTCTAATTGCAAAAAGCCAAAGACCCTTGCCCTGCCTCATACCCCGCCCCTTCCCTGTGGCCATGCCCCTATCCTGCCCCTTCTCCAAGGCCCCGCCCCCTTCCCTCTGTTGCTCACTCTCCCCCACCCTCACTCACTTTCAGCAGTGGGTGCGGGCTCTGGGAGGGAGTTTGGGTGTGGGAGGAGGTGAGGGGTCTGGCTCTGGGAGGGAGTTTGGGTGCGGGGGAGATGTGGGGTGTGGGCTCTGGAAGGGAGTTTCAGTGCAGGAGGGTGTACGGGGTTCAGGCTCTGGGAAGGAGTTTGGGTGTGGGAGGGGGTGAGGAGTCAGACTCTGGGAAGGAGTTTGGGTGCGGGAGGGGATATGGGGTGCAGGCAATGGAAGGGAGTTTTGGTGCAGGAGGGGGTACAGGGTGCAGGCTCTGGGAGGGAGTTTGAACGCAAGAGGGGGTGTGGATTTGGCTCTGGGAAGGAGTTTGGGTGCAGGCTCTAGCCTGGGGCACAGTGTTGGGGTACAGGAGGAGGTCACGGGGGGTCGGCGCTTACCTCGGGCGGCTCCTGAAAGCGACCAGCACACCCCTCTGGCGGCAGCTCCTTGACGGGGGGCCCAGGGGGTCTCTGCATGCGGCTGCCCACAGGTACCGCCCCCGCAGCTCCCATTGGCTGCAGTTCCCAGTGAACGGGAGTTGCAGATTCAGCACTCAGGGCGGGGGCAGTGCATGGAGACCCCCTGCCCTCCCTGGGGACGTAAGGCCGTTCCGTAGGGCAAAAATTCATGGGCTGCACCACCACCCATGAATTTAACTGTAGCTCCTTGAAAATTGTGGTTCTTCCTGCGAGTGGAGGGTGATGTGTGGGATTAATTCTGTTGATGCTGATCCTGACCCCTTTTAAAAAAATGATTTTGGCCTTTATTAATTATGAAAAGATTACATTAAAAATAGTCAGCAGACTGAAGTGCTAAACTTCATTAGGCCTGTACTGTGAACCTAGGCCCCAGGCCAGCCAAATAATAATTATAACAATCTAATCCTTTGCACTTATATAATCTCTTTCATCAGAAGATCTCAAGATGCCTTACCAACAATAATGAATTTACTTTGGAATTTTTGCTAACGGCAAAAACAAAACAGAAACACCCACCCTCTTTCCACTTCCTGCTGTGACTCCCTGTTTAGCCAAAGACTGTGTTTCTGTGTGAAATTTTATCTTTAAAAATTATTTCATTTTGTGTTTTGAAACTGGAATAACACAACCCCGTGAAATACAAATTCTTCTGTTGGGAAGCTGACCTTAAGTGGCATGGGTGATTTGCCTGATTTCATGGGCAAAGGTCATCTGCTCAGAGACCACAGAACACCCTTTGACTTCTGGGACAAAAATTTACAATGAACCCTGAATGACTCTGCCTTAGTCAGTATCAAAAGATTCATGCATATTCAGACACAGCAAAATGTTTCCATCTATGGCAAAAGTTTGTAGAACAGAAAAGGTTTTACACCATTAGGTTCCAATTCTCCTGTGGGAAGCATATGGGTGGGTTGTTGCAGCGAGCAGTCCCATTGACATTGATGCAGCTCTGTGTAGGCACAGCAATCCAACATGCATTACTCACTGCATGATCAGAGTGCTGGTTTCCTGTCTCTGACCATAGGCAGTAGCAGATGTTTCAGAGGAATGCTTACAAACCCTGCAACAGGCAGATGTGGGGAAATCTGCCCCACATGGGTGTCATCCTTTTCTCTATTAGTTAGAGACTGGCTTAGGCCCTGAAGTACAAGGATGAATATCCCTTTCCAATTTTTCTTGTCATTAATTATAACTCTGAGTATTCTTGATATCCATAGAAATGTCCAATCTCAGTTTCAGTCTTGTGAAGTTCTTGGCCATAGTCAGAGCTATAACTAGGGTGAGGTGAAAGGGGCAGCCACCCAGGGCGCAGAACCAGGGGGCACAAAACTGGGGTGGCACAGGATTGGGTCCAGCAGCATCAGTACTTCCACCTTCCACCCCTCAAGATTGGATCCAGCAGAGTCAGCTGGAGCCCAGGGTGCTCAGTGTCCTCCCACCCCACAGGATCATAGGTCCAGCGACCCCAGCCTGAGAAGGCTTTCCCTGGCACTAGGACCGCAACAGCAGGTGGGCAGGAATGTGAGTTCTGGCTGGTAGGAAGGGCAGAAGGAGAATGGGCTGCATGGCTGGTTCCATCCAGGCGCTGGAGGTCAGAGACCAGCTGCATTAAATACCTGGAGGGTGCTGAATGGGGAGGGGGTACAGGGGGCTAGGACCATGAAGGAGTGCAGGGGTTAGGGCAGAAGGGGGCGCAGGAGGGGAGTGCAGGGTTAGGAGAGAAGGGGTACACAAGCGTTAGCATAGGCACTATGAGGATAAGGGGTGCACAAGTAGGACCGTGTGATGGAGCATACATAAAATGTGCTAGGTGCTGTACGGATCTGTGCCATGAGGAACTTTGTCTGCGATTAGCTCAGGATGGAGCTGTTTGCCTTCCCCAGACCCGCTGCCTAGCCATGCTCTGCTCACACTCCCTAACCTGTGTGCAGGGCTGAGCCCTGGCAGAGCAGTGTTGCCAGCCTGGGGCCTGGCCCTTCCCAGCGCTGGGGGAGAGAGGGCATCTGCAGTTAAAGCTCTCATTAAAGTTGCTAATCGCCAGCTGTACCCACTAGAGGGTGTTTGGAATTTAAACAGACTCAACCTTGGTCAGGGTTTCTCTGTTGAGGAGCCAGCGTGCTGAGTTGCACAGCCATGGCTCTTGGGAGGCCTGGCTGAACATTGCACTGACACACCCCCACAGGGCACTGCTCAGGGGCACTGCTCAGGCCATTCACAGGGTCAGTGCCATCCTGGGGCCTTTGCTGCACACAGGGCTGACCTCTGTCCCTCGGCTGTTGACAAACCTTTGACCCTGACGCAACTGCATGGCGGTGGCAAGGAGGAATGGCCTGCTAGAGCCCCCCATGGAGGCAAGCACCCCTGGGCACTCATGTGCGCTCAGCTCCATGGAGCTGGGGAGTCGCAGGCTGGAATTCCAGCTGAGGGACCTGGAGACAAAAAATTTTCACAACTGCAATGATGGCCCCTGTCACTCACACATGGATTTCAAATTACAGTGGCCAGCTTTTATTTGACCCTCTTCTATTCTGTAACAACCTTGTCACTGCACTGAACAGCAGGCGAAGGAGTAACTCAGGGAGATACTGCTCTGTTGTGACAGTTCCACAGCCCGTTAGAACCGCCGGGTACCACTGTGTTGCACACAACAGCCTTAGAGAGCTTCACAGCTCCGGTTGGGGCAGAACCCCTGTCGCCTGCGCCAAAGGACAGGGCCCTGATGCCTGAGCTAACCTAGAGTCTCTGTTATCTGTTAGCAGTGTAGGGCCCATGACAGCCAGGGGAACCATGAGAGTTACATGGGCACATATACACCAGCCTGTTCAGTACACACTTGCCTAGATAGACAATGCTTGCCTCAGAACCAGCTGTTCAGATCTTATATTTGACATCAGTGTAAGAAATCTCCAAGTGCTTCCACCCTGTAACTTCCACCGTCTTTGCTCAGGCTTGTCTGAGATGGGATCTTGGGACCTGTCATTCCCAAATCCAGAATTCTCCACCGAGAGCAACAAGTCCCCCAGTGACTGCAGCACCCTCTCCTCATATGGGTTACAGCTGCTCACCGTCTGAGGACCTCATATTTATCTTGGCCATGGGGATTGAAACGGACTCCTCCTATTCCCAAAGTACGGGCTCCTCACCACCACCAACTGAGCTGAAAGAGGGTCTTAATGGTTTAATGGCAGGACATAGCCGAACAGTTCTGACTCCACCTCAAAGTTACAGATTCAGAATATTTTGCTATAATATCTCCTGATTGTTCAAAATTTACATAAACATTTAAAATATGGCTTTAATTGGAGTTTGTATATATTTTTCTTTCTTTATATAGGAATTAGATACAGTGCTCCTGTCAGCTAATTTCTAAGTTATTATCTGCAAAAAAACTTAGCATTTTCAGGTGCTTAGTAGTCCCTGGAATCACAGTTAAAGTTGCCCCCGCCCCAATCTGAAATAGCGCCCATGCCCAGCTGTGGGGATGGGGAGAAGGCCATAGGGAGGCTCTGACCTACGGCTGGTGCTGCGGCCGGGCCTGTGCCAGCCACCCCTCCACTGTGACAGGGAGTGACACTTCTCCCCATCTCCAGTGGGTACCCCCCGCAGCAGGTCCCTCCTTCCAGTCCCTCCACCTCCCCTCCAGCTCCCCCTCTCCCTGGCAGTGGCCTCTATTTGGGAATTTGAATTGTGCTAACCCTAGCAGTTGCTCCATTCTCACGCCGTCAGTTTCTGGAGCTGGTGGGAGTGAGTCTGCCCTGCCAGCAGCAGCTGCCCACCCCCAAGGCCTGGGCTGGGCACCAGGCTTGTGTGGCCAAGCTCAGAGCTCAGGCAGTTCAACCGCAAGCCCGGCAGCCACAGGACTGGGGCAGGGCAGCCAAGGGGAGCAAAGGGTTCTGCTCTATATGCAGGGAGTATGGGGAGAGTGACCCAGCTGCAATGGCAGGTCCCTAGGCAATGAGCGGGGTGTGACCAGGCTGCTGAGACACAGGTGCCCAAGTGGGATGAATAATGCAGGGAGCACCTTGTGGAGCATCTCATGGCAGCCAGGCTCCATGGGCAAGGGCCAACTCCAGGGGGCATCGCTGGCCGGAGCTGGGCCGCCTGCCCTGCCTGGGGAGTGCCCAGCAATGCAGAGGCAGCTGGCTTGGGGAACAGGGCAAGGAGGGCTTCTGGGTAGCCAGCCAGTGCCCTGGTTTCCACAGCATGGAGAACCAGGGGCCCGAGTGGGCCAGGTGGCTTCTGCCAGCTTCTGATCTTCTGGCTCTTGGCAGGAGGTGACAATTTTCAGACTGTGGGGATGCATCCCCCTAGTGCCCCACGGTTTGAAACCCTCTATGTTAAATGGAAGGCAGAAATCTGGTGGGCATGTGACCCTGCATGCCCCCCCACTCATCACCTCCAGGGAGTGCAAATATCCTTGCTCACTTCAGGTGCTAAAATGCTTAGTTAGGGCTCTGGCCTCAGTGACTTCTTACAGCAGCGGGTTCCAGAGTGTAATCACCTGCTGTGTGGGGAAAAGTATTTCCTTTTATAGGAGTTGAATTTCCCACCACTTAGTTTCATTGTACATCCTCTTGTTCTTGTGTTACTCTAGTTTCTAGTCACTCAACACCAATTCGGGCAACAATTTTGAGATATAATTAAACATTTCTTTTTAAGCTCTAGTCAGATATGTGCACTGATATTTCCATACATTTCTTTGCAGATTACAGTGACATTTTCAGCAGTTTTTGGTGTGACCGTGTACCGAATTATTACAGCAGCTGCCTTGTCCATCAGCAAAAATGAGTCAACCAGGTCGAACGTTCGTGTGACTGTGACTGCAACCGCTGTCATCATTAACCTGGTTGTGATCCTTATATTAGATGAGATTTATGGAGCTGTTGCCAAATGGCTGACAGAAATGGGTAAAGCTCTCCTAGCCCTCATTACAACTTTGTATGTATTTCCAATAGAGTATGCAGGAAAGTTCTAAAAGGAGGATTTCCTGTAAAGCAGTTCTGTAAAAGAGGAAACATTCAGGCCCAGAGGATAAAAATGTGTCCAAGTGACTAAGGGTCCCAACTCCAATTTTCAAAAATGACTTCGGGCCAGACATTAAAGCATATTTAGGTGTCTAAATACTTTTCAAAATCTGACCTTAGACACAGAGAAGCCTAATTCTCATTGAAATCAGTTGGACTTTGGCCTTGTCTGCATTAGAAAGAACACTGGTAGAGCTCTACTGGCAAACCCTCCTAGTGGATGGTTCCTTTACTGGGACAGTTTATACCAGTTTCCCAAACAAAATAAACCATACTGTCAAAAGGATTCTGTGTCTCGATTTCGTCACATATAAAATTAGAATAATGGGTCAGATCCTCAAGTGGTGAATGTCAATGTAGCCCCATTAAAGTCAAGGATCTCAGGATAAACTCTCTGCCCCTACCGAGGCTCTGGGGCCAGACAAGCTCTATGCTCCTGCCACCGCCACAGGGCTTGAGATGTCAGACGCTGACCCCGGTGGCAGGGCTCTTTCACTATAACGCACCCCTGGCTATAACAAATAAATGGCTTGGATCCCCAGGGGTTCATTATAAATAGGGTGTACTGTACTATTATAAATAGCATCATTTTTACACTTCTGATAGCATACTAGCATAACAGAGGGCCAGTCATAAATGGGTGAGATACAGTAGAATGATTTCTATTGTTAGGGGCAGCCCAATTGTTTCAATTTGACTCCAATGAAAATTTAAAATAAAAAGAGACCAGTAATACATTTAACATAATGCCACCTTATTATATTTTCTCTCCCTTTTTGCAGCGAGTCTCTTGGCAAAACGTAGCCCTGGTGCAAATGGGCATAATTCCATTAAGTTCAGTGGAGATGTACCCACTGATGCCAGTTGTGCATTTGGTTTTCAGAGCTGTATGGGAAACAAAGATGAAAAATACAGTCAGTTTTTTAGCTTTCACATAAAATATCCCTCTGTTATTCCCCCCCTGAGCTTCAAGTCACATTTAGAGCCAGCCCTGCTGCCCTTACTCAGACAACACTCCTATTGAAGTAACTGGGTGTTTTGCCTGAGACAGGACCCACTATGAATTCTAGGCTTTGGCCCTTTTTGAATAATTTCTAGTGCCACAAATTACGTCATGGTTCATTCAGATGGCTGTCTCTGCTAATATGCTCAGATGCCAACTGTAATTAAAAATGTTAAAAAAATTACAATTCATTCATGCTGATAAATGCTTCTTACCTTGTGAACTTTCATATTGCTGAGCTGAGCAAAATGGATGCAATTTTCTTTTCACACTGCAATTCATAGACGTGTCTGGCATCATGCTGCATTCTTCCACTTTAAGGGGCAAATTTTCCTGCCCTGGTGTAGGAGCAGTGGAGGGTTCATGGATCCCCTTTCCATCCCTAAGCTCATTTGGGCTGCTGTTCAGCAAGGGACTTAGGCATGTGAGTAACTTTGAGCACATGAGTAGTACCATGGAAATCAATGAGATTAGTTTCATGCTTAGTTATGCATGTACTAAAATATCTGGCTGAATCAGTGCTTAGGGCAGGAGGCAGCAATAACCTCGCCCACAGGCACTGTGAAGGGCTAGAAGGCGAATCACTAGGTCTTCAGGCAGTGCTTGTGGCCTCAGCCGGGGAATATCTGTGCAATGCAAAGGAAGGACATTGACTCCCCCGCAGTACCGGCAGGAGTGCAGATTACACCTCTTTCAAAGGGTCATGTTTCCTGATGCTGAGTAAGTCACCCTATCCCCAGCACCCAGGTGGCATTAGGCCTAATTCAGATCTTATGTGTGTTGGTGTAAACTGGGGTATCTCCCCTCAAGTCATGGGGAAACAAATGAAGTGTAAAACAGTGGTAAAGTGAGAGCAGAATCACCCCTGTTCATGCGTTACAGGGGCATAGTCTCTCCCTCAGCGCAATTCCTTGGCCCAGCCTCCATGTAGCACTACCTGCAAAGAGCATAATTCAGCTCTGGGGTTTTGGTGGTATGTATTCAGGACACCGTTGGATATTTTAAGTTGTATAAACCATATGTTAAAATGTCCTCCTTTTCTTTTATTCATTCATCCATTCTATTCCTGTTCTGACTGTATGCATTCTTGTCTATCAGACCTCACTAACTAAGGGACAAATCCTGACCTCCTGAGGCAGTGAACACTGTGTGTGTGTCTGTGTGTGTGTGTGTGCGCGAGAGAGAGAGAGAGAGAGAGCAACAGGGGATGGATCACTTGATGATTGCCCTGTTCTGTTCATTCCCTCTGGGGCACCTGGCACTGGCCACTGTTGGAAGACAGGTTTCAGAGTAACAGCCGTGTTAGTCTGTATTCGTAAAAAGAAAAAAGAAAAGGAGTACTTGTGGCACCTTAGAGACTAACCAGTTTATTTGAGCATGAGCTTTCGTGAGCTACAGCTCACCGATGAAGTGAGTTCTTATGTGTGTCAGGGGGGTGCACATTTCCTTCCTGGGACAGAGCTCATCTCTGTAGGAGTCATCTGTGAGGCAGGGGTTCTACTCCTACATGGAACTTCCTATCCCCTCCAAGGGCTGCACTGTTACCATGGGGTTATTCCTTCCACTGGTCCCCTTGCAAATCTACCCAGCACATAAGCTCGTATTTGGGCTGTGCAGTGCTAGCTGGATTGGCCCCAAATGAATAATTTTTAATGAAGTATTTCCATAAAGTCAGGTGGTTTGTGTAAGTGAATTTTCTAAGGGCTAGAACTTCAAGAGCTCAGCTTGCTGGATGCTAAGCTCTTACAAAAATCTGGCCACAGATTTCACAATGCTAGGCACTTTTAATAATGTGGTTCTTATTTAAGTGTTTTAATGGAAGATGAGCTCTTTTTAAAAAAACCTGAACCAAATCACTAGGCTGCACAATTTCAGTAATGCTTGCAGAGGCTTCTTGAGACCGATGCACTGAATCGCCCTTATTATTTCACATTTTGAATCCACTACAGTGACAACCAGCATGAAATAACAACAATCTATTCTGTGCCTGGTTAAACATGCATGGTAGCTATCCTCAGAAGCCCTGTACATGGCTGATAAAAAAAAAATCTTAGTTTTTATGTTAATGTAGATTAATACTATTAATGTAAATGTAATACTCTTTAAGGGCTTGATTCTGCAAGGTGCTGAAGTCAACTGAAATGTATAAGCAATTGTGTGATGTATTTTCAGAAGTTTTATAGAAGACATATCTAAAGGTGTGGAGGGTGTATGGAGAGGGGAAGAACCTTCTGGAACGGATGGTCATCTTGTTAAAGTTTTGGAGTAGGGAATGGGGCTTAGGACATTTAAGTTCACTTCCTGTCTCCCCTCCCCCACAAAAAATGTTTTGTATCAACTTGGGCAAGCTATCTAGAACCTGATTCAGGAAGTTACTTCAGCATGTGCTTTAAACATTTAAGCAGTCCCATTGAAGTCAGTGGAACTACTCACATATTTAAAGTTAAGCAGGTACTTAAATACGCCCCTGAATGAGGCCCTGAAATGTTTGTGCCTCAGTTTCCCCATCTATGAAATGGGAATAGCAGTACTTCTCTATTTCAAAGGGTGTTGTGAGAATAAATTCATTAAGACCTGATTCACATTTAGACAAGGAGCTGGAGGTGTAAAAGGGGCCTTACTGTAAATGAGAATCAGGCCCCAATTAATGTGTCCTTCCAACACCATTAATATTAACAAGATAGCCGCATGTTATAGTGATGGGGGTCATCGGAGTAGAGAGAGATTGGGGCAGACCCTCAACTGTGTAAACCAGCAGAGCTACCCTCTGAGCATCTGGTTCATTTTATAGTGTACGTAGGTGCCTCTATATGTGTCATTGCCAAATACACTTTAATTGAAAGAATAGCCGGAAATTTGCAGGAGTAAGAAGAAAAAAAGGACGCTGTATATTTTTCTAGTGTCACTCAGTGCAGAATAAAAGATATGATAAAACCACATTAACTCTAATAATACAGTTTTTGCTTTTGCTTGAGTCTACTGAAAGACAATTACATATTTATCTATTGCTTTTGTGGGGTTTTATGTTTTATTGTATATATTTATTTATTTTGCAGAGGTACCAAAAACAGAAAAGACCTTTGAAGAGAGGTTAATTTTGAAGGCTTTCCTATTGAAGTTTGTGAACTCTTATGCACCAATTTTTTATGTTGCCTTTTTTAAAGGAAGGTAGGATGAATTTACATTGTTGATTTATTATTAATGGCCCCATGTTGCAGGCTACTGACGGCAGTAAGGTCATAGAAGGGTCTGGAATGGCCATCTTAGTACCCAAAATGGCAGAGGGAGTGGGTCAGGTTGGCCTGGAGAGATTGCTCTGGGGTGAGAGATCCATAGGTGGACTCATGATCAGTTTTGCTCCTCTATAGTTGTGGTTTCCTGTACATGCAGGATCCACTGCCTACCAGAACTTGATGGTCCATAATGTAGCAGATGGAGATCTTAGAGTGATTGTTTGTAAACAATGTTTTAAATATGTATGTATTTCTGAATTCTAGTTAGATTCATATAATTGTTGTGCTCCTTTTAAGTTTTATAAGCTGTTAATCTATCTGTTAAGCTCTTTGGGGCAGGGACCATGTTTTTGTTCTGTGTTTTATACTTGGCCTCACACAATGGGGCTCTGGTCCATGACTATGGCTTCTAGACACTGTGGTAATACATATAATAAACAATAATATATTGTGAACTAATGCCTGTGGATGCCATCAATTAAAAAAATCACACTTTTGTCTGAAAATATTTTACTTACAATTTTGAGAAGTATTATCTAAGGCAGTTCTAAAAGACATGGGGAAAAATATTTTTTCTAGTCTTTTTTAAGTATTGTATTTGACAGCCCTTTGGGTGTAGTCACTTTCAATGTGTATATTCAGAATAGCCCAGGTCCTGAAACCCCTCACACATGTAAGTAACTTTGCTCATTAGGACTACTCAAATGCATGAAGTTATTCATGTGTAACAGTTTTCAAGATCAGAGCCTCGGTCAATTTTCCCATTTGTTAGTGTGGGTTTTAACCAGGCGAGAAAGAAAAACATTTTTATAAATAGGAAAAGGTGATTTTAGAACTGCAAAAATTGTCAGAGAGACTCAGGGACAGGCACAATATTTGAAACTCGGTTTAGTTAATTTATCTGAAGTTGACGGTGGGTTTTTTTTTTAAATCATGTTAAAATAGTTAATTTGAAATTTATTTTAAAACTGGCTACTGTGTATAAGCAGTAATTTTGTTGAGGATAATTTTTAATACATTGTTTTTTCATCATTTCATATATTTTTATTACTTTCAGGTTTGTTGGCCGACCTGGTAGTTATGTATATATGTTTGATGGTTACCGAATGGAAGAGGCAAGTACAGATGGAATTCAAACAGAAAACATAGTTAAAAAAGAGATATGGATGAGAGTGCCTTTCTAAGGAGTCCAGTGAACAGCTGAAAAAAAACCTACCGCATTTATTTTACCAAAATTCTGTGCCTTCCAAAAAGAGAAAAGAAAAATTCAAAACAAAATTCAGTCCCAATAATCTGTCTGTTTTAGATACTTATATGGCCTCATCATCACAGTATCTGAGTGCCTTACAGTATTGTGATCTATTTATTTTCACACATCTGTGAGGTAGGACAGTGCTATTATCTGAATTTTACACATGGGGAATTGAGACACAGGGAGATGAAGTCATAGGCACTGACTTTTAGTTTTCCTTGGGGGTGCTCCACCCCCACTCCTGCTCTGCCCCTCCCCCGAGGTCACACCCTCACTCCACCTTTTCCTGCCCCCACTCCAACCCCTCTCCCAAGGCCTCGCCCACCTGCTGCTCGCTGCTCTTTGCCCTCCCCCAAGCGCCTCCCCCAGCTGCCTAAGGAGCTGATCGACAGTGCAGCTAAACACTGTGGCTGGTGGGTGCTGAGCACCCACTATTTTTTTCCATGGGTGGGTGACTTGCCCATGATCACACATGAAGTCTGTGGCAGAGCAGGGGCTTGAATGCAAGGGCTAGGTTTGTGCCCTAAGCATTAGACCATCTTTCCCCTTGAAAAGTCTGGAAAAAAAATAGTTCTGGGATCTCGCCACTTTGTCCTCTTAGGCCCCGATCAATCCTGCAGACTCTTTATGCTTCACTTTAAGCAGGTATTGGTATTCCCTTTAAATCAATCCAATTAATCCAGTGCTTAAAGTAAAGCACACATACAAGTTTGCAAGATCAGAGCCTTTGTTTATTTGTATCTTTCCAATATGGGGGAAAAAAGCAATCAAATGAATACTGTTCATAATTAAATTAAATGTATAGTAAACATTTTAAAGGAATATACAGTAGTCCCAAAAAGAAAAGGAATCCTAGTGGCATCTTAGAGACTATGGTTTTTCAGAGTGCCATACTTGTTTTCAGAGTGATTTTATTGGTGAAGCACAAATCATAGGGTTGGAAGGGACCTCAGGAGGTCATCTAGTAGAACCCCCTGCTTAAAGCAGGGCCAATCCCCAATTTTTGCCCCAGATCCCTAAATGGCCCCCTCAAGGATTGAGCTCACAACCCTGGGTTTAGCAGGCAAATGCTCAAACCACTGAGTTATCCCATATATGGTTATGGAATGACCACAGAATAGAATGACAATAAAATTGGAATGATTGATGGATTTGGTGTTCTGAAATGTTTTGATTATATGGTAGTGTGGATTCATATAAATGTATGTAGTCTTTGCAAGCTTGTACTGTTAAAATATTGTAAGCTCTTTGGCAGTCTTTGTCTCCTCCTCCCTCCCTCCCTCCCCTCTCCCCCCCATTGGTTGTAAAGCACCTAGCACAATGTGGTCCTGGTTCCTGACTGGGGCTCCTAGGTGCTACCGTAGTACAAATAAATAATAATAATAGTAATTAATAAATATTGTGTAACAACTAAAGCATGTGTGTTTTTGTAGTGAGGAACATTATAGTATATATTCGTGAAGCAGTCTATTAGAAATGGATCCTTTGAATAGAAAACAATATTTTACAATTTCTTAATAATTCAATATTTTGATCTTTCCATATATTTATGAAAGTTTTAGGGGGCAAAGTTAAGGTTGGATTGTTATTGTAAATAACAATGATGATGATAACGAATGGTGATAACAAAAGATTATATGGCAGAGGAAACTATCTGGATTCTTCAACTATTAATTTCCAGGTTTTTTAATGTTTAGGACAGTGGTTCCCAAACTTGGTTCGCGGCTTGTTCAGGGTAAGCCCCTGGCGGGCCTCGAGATTCTTTGTTTACCTGAGCGTCCGCAGGTATGGCCGCTCGCAGCTTCCAGTGGCCATGGTTTGCTGTTCCCGGCCAATGGGAGCCGCAGGAAGCGGTAGCCTGGCCCACACCGCTTCTCGTAGCTCCCATTGGCTGGGAACGGTGAACTGCGGCCACTGGGAGCTGCAAGCAGCCGTACCCGCAGACACTCGGATAAACAAAGCATTTCGCGGCCCGCCAGAGGCTTACCCTGAACAAGCCGCAAACCAAGTTTGGGAACCACTAGTTTAGGATCGTTAAAAGGAATATAATTTATAGTTTACTGTATCTTTTGGATTCTAATTAGACTTTACTGAAAAACTTTTTGAAAATTTTGGCTCAGAACTTTAAAAGTCTTTTTGTAGTTCCCTGCCACACCCCCCAGAAAAAGATCCTGGTAAAATTCTACCCCAGGTTGAGACCTGATGTGAAATGAGTTTCCTTGGAATTGGCAAAGTTACATGGGGGAATTGAAAATCTGGCTCATAATGCAAAGTTAATTTCAACATTAGTTGTAAAGCAGCAATCACTGCTTCCTCGTGCCTTTGTCGTAATTTTTGAAAATTTTGGCTCAGAACTTTAGAAGTCCTTTTCTAGTTCCCTGCCACACCCCCCAGAAAAAGATCCTGATAAAATTCTACCCCAGGTTGAGACCTGATGTGAAATGAGTTTCCTTGGAATTGGCAAAGTTACATGGGGGAATTGAAAATCTGGCTCATAATGCAAAGTTAATTTCAACATTAGTTGTAAAGCAGCAATCACTGCTTCCTCATGCCTTTGTCGTAATTCACTAACAGTTTGTGCTTCTCCTTAAATTACAGTGTGCTCCAGGAGGCTGTTTGATGGAACTCTGTATTCAGCTGAGCATCATTATGCTTGGAAAGCAACTTATTCAGAATAATCTTTTTGAAATTGGAATCCCGTATGTATTTCAACCTTTTCCGTTACCATGCACTTTGTTCCTACAAGATTGTAAATTAAAGGCTTGATCCTTCTTCCACTGAATGGGAGTTTTGCCATTGACTTTAATGAGCCCTAATTGAATATACTTAAGATGATGATAAATCACGCTTCTGGTTATGATGAAATGATCTGGCTTATATAATTGGCTATATCTGCAGTAAATGGATTAAAGAAAATGTCTGAATATATTGAAGAATTGATATAAATTAACTTTAGAAACCTACGGAAAGTAGGAAAGATATGATAAATCTCTTGGGAAGTTTTAGAGAAGCTTTCAGAGTAGCCGCATTGAATACAAATGGATATGAAATGGGGGTGAGGGAAACAATGGCTCATATAAGATCTTAAAATGGGTTATTTGATCTACACTATTTTGTGGATTTACACATGAAACCTACATGTTTTTAATGTGCCCTTCACTGTATGATTTTGTAACTAGACTATGGAGAAGGTGGTGACATGCTATTTAGCAGCTGTCTTACTATAGTGAGCTTATACATGGAGGAGAATTTTGCATCATGTTTTGAATGTGGCAAGAACTCGGGCTTAGTGCACCTGCAGTGGCAGGTGGGTTTGCAGCCAAGAGCCGTCACTGAGAATGTCTTGCTGCTGAGTCTTGTGAATTTTACCCTTGCTTCTCTCAACTTCATCATTTTTGTTGGTGACAACATTCTCTGAGATATGTGGGAACACTGGTAGTCTTGGATGCGTATGTACTGTACGGCTTACTACAGTGTCTGATCCTGCTCCACTGAACTCCATGCAAGTTTTTCCACTGATGTAGATGGGTTCTGGATGAGATCCTTACTGAGGGTTCTGAAGAAGAAGAGGACTAGAATCTTGATGGGAGATGCACAATAGGGTGTTGTAGCATTCATGCAAGGTTCATGGACTTGGCAACGTTCAGGGCACACCCGGAGTGTTGTGTAGGAGCAGTGCGCACACGGCTCCTCTCAAGGGCATGAACCTTGGAATCTCGCCCAGATGACATGAACCGTGGGAAGCCTCCCAGGACTGGGCTCAAGGCCCGAGAGCAAGGAATGCGGTAGATAGAAATTGGTAAATAAGAATATTATACAAAGCCAGTGTATTCCTGTTATCTGTTGGAGTATGTAATGCGTGGGGGGAGAGAGAGAAATAAAGGAGAGGGTGGAAAAGCTGACAGGTGGACCAGCCCGTCGGCAGACCAGCCTGCTTGCTTGCTTAAAACTTGTCCTGTCTTGTAGTTGAACCACAACAGGGTGTCATTGAAATACATTTGAAAATTGGGCCCTGTGATGGGTTGGATCACAGAAAACCCCTTGGGAACTGCCAACTGATGTGCTGAGACTACTTCTAAGTCTGTTTTCCCCGGCGGCTTGGGACTTCAGTGCCCTACCTGGTTTGAGCCAGACACGCTAGCCGGCTGCAGATCCAGACCTACGTCTGAACCACGTTCCCTAACAGCTGCAGGCTTAACTGAAAGCAACTTAAGAAGTGTTCTTGTCTCTAACACTCGGATGCCCAACTCCCAGTGGGGTCCAAACCCCAAATAAATCTGTTTTACCCTGTATAAAGCTTATGCAGGGTAAACTCATAAATTGTTCACCCTCTGTAGCACTGATAGAGAGATATGCACAGCTGTTCCCCCCACCCCCGGTATTAATACATACTCTGGGTTAATTAATAAGTAAAAATTGATTTTATTAAATACAAAAAGTAGGATCTAAGTGGTTCCAAGTAATGACAGACAGAACAAAGTAAATTACCAAACAAAATAAAATAAAACACGCAAGTCTATGCCTAATACAGTAAGAAAACTGAATACAGATAAAACCTCACCTCAGAGGTGTTCCAGTAAGCTTCCTTTTACAGACCAGTCTTCTTCTACTCTGGGTCCAGCAATCACTCACACCCCCTGTGGTTACTGTCCTTTGTTCCAGTTTCTTTCAGGTATCCTTTGGGGTGGAGAGGCTATCTCTTGAGCCAGCTGAAGACAAAATGGAGGGGTCTCCCTGGGGTTTAAACAGACTTTCTCTTGTGGGTGGACACCCCTCCCTCCCCCTGTATAGAATCCAGCTACAAAATGGAGTTTTGGAGTCACATGGGCAAGTCACATGTCCATGCATGACTGAGTTCCTTACCATCCAAGCCACATTCTATCTTGAATGTCTCCAGGAAGACTTCTTATGTGGATTGGAGTCTTCCAAGATCCATTGTTCATTAAGTGTTTCTTGATTGGGTACTTAATTTGCACATTCCTTTCTCAAGAAGCTGACCAAATGCTTTACTAAGGCTACTTAAAATCAAGCAAGTACACAGCCAATATTCCTAACTTTGAGTACAAAAATGACACATGCATACAAATAGGATGAATATCTTCAGTAGATCAGAACCTTTACAGAGATATGTTACATGGCATATGTAGCATAAAACGTATTCCAGTTATGTCATATATAGATGCATAAGCATATTTCCATAAAGCATTATGGGGTGCAAAGTCACAGGCCCTTTTCCTCGGAAATAATTTTTTATTGTTAAAGTGGAAGAAAAAAATATGGACATGGATTATGCATGGCTTTATCCTTGTGAAATTAAGGTTTACTGAGGAGGCCTGTTTTCTGTCTAAGTCTATGAAGTTTATAGCATATCTTGAGGAAAAAAGTGGTAAATTGCTCCAGAAGACTTTTACATGTTGGAGGCTTAAAGCTTTCTCAGTGTTAACCTGATGTGATTTTTTTATTTCCTTCTTCCAAATGTTTACTGTTACTGGGTTTGTTTAAGGGGGGATGGTTATGAAGTTATAAATACTGCATTTATTATCTTTGATTCATGGAAGTGGAGACTAATCCAGTCAAAATACAGGGCTACTGTCAGAATATGTCTCAATCCACTGAATGCACTGCTTAGTGAAAGAATGGGACAGCCTCATTCCACTTGTTTCTCCTCCTTTGCCAACAACCTGCGGTGATCTCAGTTTAAAACTGAAATATGTATTAAATAAAAACAAGCTTGCTTTACTTCTCCTCTTCCCAGAGGAATACCAGTGCTATCTTGTTATATTGATGCTGACAAGCCTTTTCTGTCTCCGTTCGTAAATTATATGACGTCTCAGCCTGTCCCATTCTCACCCAGATTAACTGGAACCTCTCTGCCCCTCTACCCAACTCAACTGGCTCCCTTCTGTACCCTGTTACCTCTGCTCCACTCCTGGATTTCTTCATTAGAACTGGCCGGAAAACTGATTTTCTGTCCTGCAAAAATTTCAAGATTTAAAAAAAAAAAAGAATTATTCCCAAATTGGGACTAATGTGTTTTAAACTTTTTTTAAAAATCATCAAAATCAATATACAGTTTTGTGAAAAATTTTGGTTTTGTTGAAACAGCTTTTTTCCGACCAAAGACTGTTTTGATGAATATTTTCTGACCAGCTCCACTCTTCCTGGCTACTCTCTTCCCTCCCATCCATCTTCCTTGCTAGATCATCCCTTCTCCACCAGAAGGTCTTCTGTCTCCCCTAACTCCCTCTTCCCCCCCTGCTGTCCACTGCCCTCATTTCTCTTCTCTTCCTGCACTAGGAATGTTGTGTACTGACCAATCCTACGGAGGCAGAGAGATGGACTAAATGGTCTAATAGGTCTTTCCGTCTCTCACTCCACTCTGTCCCCTGCTCTGTGCCTGTCTTGAGGAGAAAGAGATCCCAAGAAAACAGTGCTAATTCTCTCACTGGCTCTCAGCACTCCACTCAGGGATAGTGGTTGTGCTGCCACTGAGTTCACCCTGGTATTGAATATAACAGAAATAACTTTTCTATAGGTATTATGAACCATTCTGTAGGCTTCTATAATGGGGACATAATTATCTATTAAATTCTGTGGAATGATTCATAACACCTATAGAAAGGGTTTAATTCCCTATTGAATTCTGTTGGTTTTCGGAGTTATTTCTATATAGCTCTATTGGTTTCGTTGCTATTAAAGCCCATAGGGGTTTCCAAAAGGGCAGTGTAGGTTTCTGTTTCCCTGCAAAAGGTTGTGAAGCATCAGTCTCATTTGCTGCCTCTTTCACTCAAAAAAACAGTAGTAATTGAAAGGCCTGTACAGCTGAGCAGGTTATGGGCTGGATACACATGACACCCAGCCAGTGCCTTCTCCTTCAACATAAATGTTGCCATGGTCAGAAATGCCTGGTTTACATCTTATCCACAGTCAGTGCCAGTTGGAGAATTCAGAAGTTAGGTTTCACGTGTCAGCTCTGCTTTGTGCAGAGTCATAGAACAAATTCTAACCTGTTCCTAATGCTTCTCTGGAGAAACTGCTCCTTGGCTATGATAGATGTGATTTTCTTGTATTCTCTACCTTCCTGTGATTTGTTTTTCCATTTCTGCATCCAAGAATATCAAAACGGCTAGCTCTATGTCATGGCATTGGAATTATGGGATGCTCAGCCTTCTGGAATTGCAGCAACATGCTTTGTATGGCTGGAATTCACAAATTTAACAGATGCAAATATGCCACAATTCACTCTGAGGTGTCACATCCCATAATTCTCTTCTCATGCCACAGAAATTGCTGAAGGGCTTGAGAACCCGGAATTTTTTTGAAACTCCTTTTCACCAATTTTATATTTTCCACCTTCACTGAAAAATTCAAGCGGTTATTTTATTACTCTGTATCCCTGACCTTGTGATAAATGCTTATGGTGAAATCCTGTCCTCACTGAAGTCAATAACAAAACTCCCATTGACCTGAGTGGGGCAAGGATTTCACCCTTAACATACAATATCACTTTCCATCAGTTCTTTCAAAATGCACTTAAATATATTGGATGAGAAAATCAAGGGCCAATAAAATGTATTTCAAGACAGCCTTTCATGACTGTTGTCATTTGTGGTGCATTTTGGTTGCTAATAAAGAATTCTTAATGCAGAAATTCATCGGCGGTTTATAGCTGAACGGATGCCAATAAATAACAAACACAACCAAAACTCCCTTTGACTTCAGTGGGAGTTCTGAGTGCACAAACTGGGCCGGATTGGACTGTAAATCTGTGGCAGTCTCAGAGATTACAAGTCCTTCCCACCTGCCCCCAAAGTTCCCTCCTTTTGAGGGAGTGAGCAGATCACAGGAAGCTGACTATAGAAACTGCAAGACCCTCAGGCCTCCTTCCCCAAAGCAGCAAACACAATTACAAACAAGGGCAGAGAAACTTTTAGTCCCCACACTCTCCCACCAGATACAAAGTGCTTGAAATACCTGATCCAGTAGACTCTCCTCTGTCCATCACTCTAGATGGGGAAAAGCAGCAGCAGCTGGGAGGAGCCTTCACAGCCTTCTGACATCAGTAATCCCTCGCCTCCGACACTTGGACTCTGGATTTTACCCTCTTCTTTCCTGTGCTGCAGTTCATTTCTGGTCTCTATTTTGGCTGTCTCCACTCACCTTTTTCTACAATTCTCCAACAGCTTCACTACTAGCTCCATTGGTGGCAGAAGTGGTAGACAGGGCACTGGTGTTTTAGCACCTTAATGTTGCTGAGAGCATGTCTAAAATGGCACAGCAGTGAAAACACTGGCAGCTGTTCTGCAGTAGCTCTCCCACTGCTGGAGCTGCACTGGTGGTTGTGCAATTGAAGACAAAGACTAATGAAGGCAAGGCCTTTATCCTGCCCCTCTCCTAACTCTGCATCCTTTCAGCTGCCATTGTTTCTCTCCTCTTCCCTTTCTGCCTCCCTCTCCCTTTACTCACTTCCCCGTCTTAATCCATAATGTCTTTTCTCTTCCCCACTCTAACGGTCACTGAGCGTCCTCTCCCTAAAATATCCCTAAAACCATATAATCAGATATGTTTAAAAAAGAGACCTGCTACAAACATGCTGTGTGCCTGCCACCACCTTCTTCACTTTACTGTATGCTGTTATCTTCCCCCCCCCCCCGCCCTTTTTATCTTCAGAGCTTGCGAGCTCTTTGGAGCCAGGACTCTACTGAGTGCCCTCAACTTCCATTTAAGGTGTTAGTTTCCTTGAATCATTGCGTTCTGATAGTAGGGAACAGATAATACTGGCTAAAACCAAGCCTAATGGGAAAGGATCTGTGCATTCTCTCCTATTCTGTTCTGCCACATCTGTTCAGACCTGACCAGCACTGGACAACTGCAACACTACAGCTATCTCCTCTAAATCTAGTCTTCCTCCCTAAACAGGTCTGACTCTGATCACCTGCTCATCTCCTTTCACAGGAGCATGGAGTTTCCCTGATTGTGCCTCTTAGGCACAAAGCATCCCAAAGTCCTTCTTGGTCAGTCCATAATCTGGCTCACAGTACACAAGAAGATAAAATAGACCAGATGAGCTTTCCTTGCTTCTCCATTGCTTTCAGCTTGATTTTAAAATATTGATCTTCTGGATCATTATAAAAAAGTTTTCACACAAGCATACCAAAAGAGTTTATCAGTTTTAATAGTGCAATCGTCTGTGCAGCTGTGGAGTTCTGGTACAGCTCGAGAATAACCCTGACGATGTCTATTTAGTGAAATCTTCTGTTTCTTTAATTTCCTGACACATTTCTGATTTGATCTGAAATTTCACATGCTTGGGTATGACACAAAAGTGCATTTTTGTGAAAAGCTTGAGTAGAATCCATTTGTCTTTTTTTCAGTTGATCGTTTCAAAATAAATTATAAATAAAAACATTCTTTGGGGCTTAAGTTAAAAATTGTTCAAGCTTCCAAGCTTCATGCTTGGCATGAGGATAGTTCATCGTGAGAAATAGTCACAATGGTAAATTTAAAAAAGGTGAAAGGTAATTCAAATAATTCTAAGTGACCGAATACTGGGTTTAGTGCATTCACAGCAAACATTTTAAAAAATCAACTATCGTTTTACTTACAGAGTTCCCAGTGGAGCTACAGAAATGCATTAAACTCCATGGCACAGCTCTCTAGTGCTGCACCTAGAGGATTAGATCACACATATATAAACTCCACATGTAAACATACCACCAAGAGCCTCGCACCACCGTTGGAACAACAATAAGAGTGCTACCCCTTATATAGCACTTTTCATCTGTAGATCTCAAAGCATTTTACAAAGGAGGGGGTCAGCATCATTATCCCCATTTTGCAGATAGGGAAACTGAGGCACAGAGCAGTGATGTGCACATGAAAACACAAAATCATGTGCACCATGTGACGAGCACAGTTTATGTCAATCAGCAGTTGAATCCTATGCCTACATGGGCTACAACACTCATTAATCAGCATACATACTCCAGATCCATACACACATCCCTCTCATTGGAGCACACCTACTTTCTTATCCTAATTTACTGTATGATCTCCAATAACATACTGTGCATGGAACCAACCGTTACCCTCTCCCCTCTTGACTTTGCAAAGACAGACCCCCCTCCCCACCCCCAGTATATTCAGTGGGCTTGATCCTGGGTTTGATCCTTGATCCTTGTGTAAGTCAGGAATATCTCTATTCAAGTGGATGGCATTCCACAAGTATTAAGCTGGTGTGAGATCAGAACTGGGCCTACCACTTCCTTATCTATCAGCACAATCACACACAGTAATCAAGTGCTCTTCAATCTTATCTGCATACAGAAATAAGACGGGCATTTAAAGCCCATGTCATTTACTGTAGCAAAAGTAATTATGGAATAGTAGTAGTAGATTTTTTGTTTTTTTTTACTGTTCACTGTCTAGTGAGATCCTTTATAGCATCATGAAATTTACCAGCGATGTGCTGGAAGGACCTTCTGGGAGATCTTTGTTTAAATTTCTCCATTGAATTGAAGGGAAGGTTCAGATCATTCTGCTGCTCCTCCTTCCTCACCCGTGCATAGTGCTGAATCACATTTGCCAGAGATGACATCCCTTGAATGTCATAAAATTACTTCTGAAGACCAAATGTAGTAGTGCCTTTAGAATGGGCCAGTTTGCACCAACTAGAAAGCAATGTTCCTTGGTAGGGTACCCTAATTCCTTCATATAAGGTCTTACAAATCCCACCCCATTCAAATTGCATAAACTGAACACTCTGCTTTTTATTATCATTATACCAACGGGCCAAATCCTCAGCTGCATCTGGCACAGGGTAGCTTTTATGAGAGCTTTACAGGTCTCTGATCCTGGGCCTGGTTCAGTCTCTGGCACAACAGAGAGCAGCCTTAGGAGTCCAACCATGTCCCCAACATGCCCTGCTCTGGGCTGTTATAGAGCTGGCCACGGTGACGCGACACCACACAGGAATTCCCCTTACACTTGGGTAATCCCTACATTGCTTGGAGCTTCCTGCCACTATGGTGGCACAAAGCAGCCAGAGTGTGGGCCAAGAACCTGACCCAATCTATTTTTCAGGAACAACAAACAGACCGGTTTGCCAGGTAGCATTGCCCCCTCCTTTGGATAGGGGTCTGAGACAAAGGTTTGTTTTTTTTAAACTGGAAAACAAATAAATAGATAGACCCCTCCCTCACACTATTCTGTCTGCAACACCCACATCTGGTTTAAGGGGTTTTTCATAGGCTGCAGGGGAGGGGGGGAGAGGGGCGGGAGGGGGGGGATTGTGAGGGCCCCTGGTTCTGCCATTGGCAACACTTCATTAGAATTAATCTAACTTTTTACTCATGCTATACATATGTGAACTGCTATAAAATAACATTTACATTCATGAAAGACAAACTGAGAAAATGTGAGAAATCTTTGCATTTGATGCTAGCCCTAGTGTACTTAGTGTCTTTAGTTTTGGAGAAAATATGTGTGTCTTTTGCACTTTCCCATGGTTATTTTCCAGTCTGTAAAACCATATAAAGTTATCAATGAAGTTGAAATTGAAATGCTACCTCCTTTTCCACGGAGATATAAAATGTTCATTCATCTGTCAGATGGAGATTCATTCTACAATGAGATATTAAACCCTTATACATTGTACAGATAGGACCAGGCTGTGAAACTCTTATTGCCATCCATGAGCAATTACTTGCACAGGTAATTGCATAACCTGTGGGTATGAACTGCTCACCAGTGGAAGTAAGGGATTCACAATCTGGCCTAAAGGTACTGCCACTCTACTGAGGGAGAAACCCATATGTAGTCTGTTACAAAAACTATTATTTTGTGATAACTTTAATGTTTCCAAGTTTTCTCATGTGCCTCTTCATTTTCCTCAATGTATTTCTTAACAAACTTGCCTATTTTAATATTTATAATTAGAGAGGGGTCAAAATCAGAACCTCAGATTCAAATGCCTTTGAATTTG
Source organism: Natator depressus (assembly GCF_965152275.1). Classification (NCBI taxonomy): domain Eukaryota; kingdom Metazoa; phylum Chordata; order Testudines; family Cheloniidae; genus Natator; species Natator depressus. The sequence goes on along the minus strand of NC_134234.1, from coordinate 218,571,592 downwards.
GGGGGCTTGAGGGACTGTGACAGGACCAGTCTTCTGCTCTGTCTACACAGACTCAGAGACCTTCTGTTATTAAACATCCCACAAACAGTTTATTTAAACTTGTCTTCCCACAATCTTACTGATCCATACACCATACTATTTACAGTTTCAGTTTCTCCCCAGTTCTCTGCCAAGGAGAGGAGAGGGAAGAGAACCCTCTACCAGATGTGCTGGAACAATTTTTTATAGTGGGGGTGCTGAGAGCCATTGAACCAAGCTGTAAATTCTGTATGTGATGGAAACCACTTCAAGACAGTGGGTGCAGCAGCACCCCCAGCTCTAGTTCCAGCATCTATGCCCTCTACCCAGAGATCCTTCCTGGTTCTGGCTCTGCTAGCCTGTCTGTCTTCCCTTCTCTGCCGCCTTTTCTCCTGTGTTAGTATGCCAATTTGTTTTAGTCCTCCCCTCCCCGCCCATTCGAATCCACTAATTAGGCCTCTGTTAGGTCCACCCTGGGGGAATGAATTGATGTTTAAGTGACCAGAATGCTGGCTCAGATGTTGGTTCCCAGTATTCCATTGCAGGGAGTCAGAAAGTTCTGGGGCTAATCAAGAATTGGAAGAGTTTATTTTCCATTTCTGATTGAGAAGCAGCCAGAATCTCACAAGAACAGTAGATCTTTCAAGACTTCTACCACTGAGATAGCAAAGATCTTTCAAGATCAGCTATTCTGCTTTACGAGGCTGAAATCTCACAAGAGCAGTGCCAGCCCAATTTTTTCACCATTTCTAGCTGCAAAGATGCACCTGAGGGCAGATCTGGGGCCTCTAATACACACACACACACACACACACACACACACACACTCTCTCTCTCTCTCTCTCTCTCTCTCTCTCTCTCTCTCTCTCTCTCTGTTCCCTTTGACGTACTTCCTCCAGGGTGTATATAAATCTCTACCCTTTGGCCATCGCATTGCCTCATGTGTGTTCCAGGAAACTCTCCACAAAAAGGCAACTTGAAAAAAATGAATCTGTTTTTTGTAAACATACAATAATCCTATTCCAGATTAATCTGTATAATTCCACAGTTTCTAGTAATTTAAAAATAAATAACAGCTTTGTATCCAGTTCCAGGATATATCTTTCACTTTTCTCATCTATTCACCTGTCAAAATACTTGTTACTGCTTTTAACACCAATTATACTTTTCTGCCTATAGCTTGTTATTGGATGGTGTTCTCCCTTTCATCGTACACATGCCTGAAAAAGGATTTGTGTGTGCATCAAGGGGACAATACACCACCAAGGGCCAAATGCTGTTTGTCTTAGTCATACTATGTGCTGCAGCTGGCTCCCTTCAGCTGCTTCTCTCCATGACCTCTGAGCACAGCTCAGATATAATGGGGAATCAAGGCCATCCAGAACCTTCAAGATCGAAGTATTTTTACAAATTGGAGACATTATTATGTTTATTTACTTATTTATATTCCCAACCATTTTAATGGTATGTTCCTCATTGTTTTTATTATTTATAAAGCATTGTTTTAGCTGTAGAACATGGAGTTTCTGCTTGCTGTCCACAAGCAATGTTCAAGCCATTTGACATTTGTATGGGCTTATTTGTTACAGGGAGTATCTCGCTGTGGGCAAATCACACCAGTGCTCTGGGATCTTCACCGGCTGGCTGTTGGTTAGCAGCCTGATTTTAATATGTTAGTATTGACCTTCAGTGCCTCATGTGGCTTGGGACCTACCTGCCCGAGACACCGTCTCCCTCCCCATACTGCAGTTGCAGTAAGCAGAGGTTCTCCCTCTGGAGCGCCTATGATCTGAAAGAGAGGCAATGTCTGGCAAAAGGGCTTTAGAATTTACTTCACTCCTGCCCCCTTTTTCCTCAAAAATAGCCCCAATCCTTTGACTTTCAGGATACGTCACAAGGCCCATCTCTGTTCCCAAGCTTGTAGAGTATGGGGGGAGGAGACAACGTTGGAATGAGTGCCATGAGGGTGAAGATTTGTGGCTGGAGCGGTATTTTTCTTCTTTTTTAACAGAGGGAGAGATGGTCGACACTATGTTTATTTGTGCATTGTAATGTTTGGCAAACGTTCCTGGAGCTTTGGATAGATGCCTTATTGTCTGTCTAAATCGAAATAAATATTAGAGAGTAATGGGCCTGACTCTCTGCTCTGTTCCATTGGTTTTAGGGTAGTGTCAATGCAGTTACACAGAAACCTAGTCATTGCCACACTGGATCAGACAGTCGCACGGTCCGACTAGTGTAGTACTCTGTCTCTGACTGGCCACCATCAGATGCTTCAGAGGGAGATGGACGAAACTCTGCAGTAAACTGACATGGGGTAGTCTAACATAAAGTTGGTGTTACAGGGCAGAGTCTGGCTGAATTCCTGTAAAAAAGAGTTGATTTAATTAGACTTTCATTTCCCAGGAAGTTAAAAAAGCTGTTCAGGAAGCTGAAGGATGAAAGGACTGAGAAAAAGGAAAGTGACTCCAACCACTCAAAGCACCCTCAGCAATGGGATCTCGATTACATGTTGGAACCTTTCACTGGACTGACTCCAGAATACATGGAAATGAGTAAGATCTCTGAGTTCATGAGGGTCTGTTATCTTAAAATCTTGTTTTTTCCCCTTCTCTTTTCAGTGGATTTGAACAGCAACTATTGCCACATGTTAGCCTGAGAAAAGGTATGTGTTTTAAGTGCTGTCTTGGCTTCATGAAAGTTATCTGCAGATGTAGTGGGTGCAGAAATGCACCATACCAACAGCAGAATACCACTGGGGCGGTGCAGTGTTAATAATTACTAGACTTCCAAAAATATGATTATTTATATTACAGTCATTGTTGGAGACCCCAACTGAGATCAGGGTCACACAGCACTTGGCACAGGACACGTACATAGTAAGAGAGAACCTCTGCCCCAAAGAGCTGATCTTATACATAAACAAGACAGACAAAGGGTGGGAGGAAGGAAGCATTATTATCCCCATTTTACAGATGAGGAACTGTGGCACAGGGGGATTGAGTGACTTGTCCAAAGTCATGTAGGACGTCTGCAGCAGAGCCCGGAATTGATCCCAGGTTGCTATCCCAGGCTAGTGCTTTAAAGATTATTCTACCTGTCAAGTAGTATGCGCACCCTTTCTCCTCTGCCAGCCAGAGTGCAGAAGAGGTGGCTATGTATCTTCCCCCCCTACACACACACACACACTGGAGAGACTAGTGCCATTGCTTGTGCTTATGTTACTATGATACTTGCGCTCAGGGATATGGATCTTGGGTATGATGCTTCTCTCACACCAGTGTAAAATGGGAGTAAGTCCACTGAAGTCAATGGAGTTCCACGGCTGTGAGAAGAGAATCAGGCCCTATGCCTAACATTTTAATACAGTCCATAAATGTGGGCACACTCTAATTTCCATTGACTGCTGAGTTAATGTTTCCACATGGCTAAACAACTCTGTGATCCAGAGTGTTAGTTCAGTCAGGCCAGTACTGCTACTGTGACTTCAGCTGCAATTATTGCACTAATACCACTGTTCTTCATACATTTCGAGGTCAAGAACCAAGCCTCCGCCACTCAACAGAAAAGAAGTCTGTAAATAATAAATACTTAAAAGCATTGAGCAACTTCTGTGGAAACAGAATTCATGGTTTGGTGAAAAGTTTTAAACAAAGCTTTGTGCTTGTTCCATTGTTTTCAGTCGAGTTACACAGCCATAATATAGAACAGAATCTGGTCCATGTGGCAGATGGACAGTGCAGTTTGCACAACAGAACAAATTGTTCTGTTGTCAAAAGATGTGCTATGCCAGTCATGAACTGGTGTTTGCAGATCTGGATGTCGGCTCTGTGCAAATTGGTGCTGGAGTAATACCAGCAACCCAGGAGTTTTCTGTCTGCCAAAGTTTTACAGGGAATGCTCCACCCGCAGGAAGCTTATGTCATAAGAATATAAGAACATAAGAACATACAGGGTCAGACCAAAGGTCCGTCTAACCCAGTATCCTGTCTTCTGACAATGACCAACGCCAGGTGCCCCAGAGGGAATGAACAGAACAGGTAATCATCAAGTGATCCATCCCCTGTCACTCATTCCCAGCTTCTGGCAAACAGAGGCTAGGGACACCATCCCTGCCCATCCTGACTAATAGCCATTGATGGACCTATCCTCCATGAACTTATCTAGTTCTTTTTTGAACCTTGTTATAGTCTTAGCCTTCACAACATCCTCTGGCAAAGAGTTCCACAGGTTGACTGTGCATTGTGTGAAGAAATACTTCCTTTTGTTTGTTTTAAACCTGCTACCTATTAATTTCATTTGGTGACCCCTAGTTTTTGTGTTATGAGAAGGAGTAAATAACACTTCATTATTTACTTTCTGCAGACCAGGCTTGATTTTATAGATCTCAATCATATCCCCCCTTAGTCATCTCTTTTCCAAGCTGTAAAGTCCTAGTCTTATTAATCTCTCCTCATACAGCAGCTGTTCCATACCCCTAATCGTTTTGGTTGCCCTATTCTGAACCTTTTCCAATTCCAATATATCTTTTTTGAGATGGGGTGACCACATCTGCACGCATGAATTTATATAGAGGCAATATGATATTTCCTGTCTTATTTATCCCTTTCTTAATGATTCCCAACATTCTCTTAGCTTTTTTGACTGCCACTGCACATTGAGTGGATGTTTTTCAGAGAACTGTCCACAATGACTCCAAGATCTCTTTCTTGAGTGGTAACAGCTAATTTAGACCCCATCATTTTATATTCATAGTTGGGATTATGTTTTCCAATGTGTATTACTTTGTATTTATAAACATTGAATTTCATCTGCCATTTTGTTGCCCAGTTACCTAGTTTTGTGAGATCCTTTTGTAGCTCCTCGCAGTCTGCCTGGGACTTAACTCTCTTGAGTAGTTTTGTATCATCTGCAAATTTTGTCACCTCACTGTTTACCCCCTTTTCCAGATCATTTATGAAAATGTTGAATAGGACTGATCCCAGTACAGACCCCTAGAGGACACCACTATTTGCTTCTCTCTATTCTGAAAACTGACCATTTATTCCTACCTTTTGTTCCTATCTTTTAACTAGTTACCAATCCATGAGAGGACCTTCCCTCTTATCCCGTGGCAGCTTACTTTTCTTAAGAACCTTTGGTGAGGGACCTTGTCAAAGGCTTTCTGAAAATCTAAGTACACTATATCCACCGGATCCCCCTTGTCCACATGCTTGTTGACCCCCTCAAAGATTCTAGAAGATCGGTGACGCATGATTTCCCTTTATAAAAACAATGTTGGCTGTTCCCCAACAAATTATGTTCATCTGTGTGTCTGACAATTTTGTTCTTTACTATAGTTTCAACCAGTTTGCCTGGTACTGAAGTCAGACTTACCGTTCTGTACCTACCTAACTCTTAGTTATCCTCCTTTGTACTCTATTCACCTCCACTTCCCATCAGCAAAGAGAGTAGCATCCTTTCTACTACCAATAGAAGACAGTGATACCAGGCATGAATTTGGCCAGGATGCACATCAGCATCTGGTACGGAATTCCAAAGCAAAGCTTATAAAGGCCTCCTTTCATTCTAAGTGTGCATGTAGAATAAGCTCTGAGGAGCATCTCTATGAGTCAGCAGAACCCATGAGGGCAGAGGTGCAAATAATCACCAAATGACTCGATGCCGTTCTGGGATACAATCCAACTGCATTAATCTGCAGGGACATGAGACCACAAAGAAGCAGTATGCAGGGATTCCAGGGAATAACTTAGAGGCCAGAGTGTTCACACTAGAAACAAAACAAAATTGCTGCCTACCCCAAAGCACTACTGCAGCATCAAAAGAGGATTCCAGGCGGACCAAGCACACCACAAGCTTCAGGGTAGGAAAGCATTCAGAAAAGAACCACAGCTCATCACACGTATGGCAAATTTTCTGAACTCAGACGTGTTAAATATTGTATGTCACACCCCTGTCTTAAACTACAGACAATCCACTGTAACAAAACCACCTGAATATATGCATTTTATGATACAACATGTGTATCAGACAGACATATTTTATGTCAATATTTTAATTGATATTTATAATGGCAGGTGCATTGTATCATTCTCTATAGCTAAGTTTGTGGCCAGCTCCTTTGACCCTTCACTGGTACAAAAGGGACTTAAAGTTGCCTTCCCAAACTATCCTCCCCTCCACCAGCTGTTTCAAGAACTGTTGTTGCTCAACCTGGGGATCTGGCTGTATGTTGCAATCTTCATTATTTTAAACCACACACACACACACACACACCCTCATTTTCACATGCTCATAACTTATTGAAAAATTCTCCTGTGGGACTGAAATGTTCCATGCTTTGCATCAGCTCAGAGGTGAATTTTGTTTTGAAAGTTTGAGCAAACTCCTGTCAGCAATATTTGACTTATACAAGGGTGAAAAAATATAGACTTTTCCCCTTGTAAATATTTTCAGATGCTTTTATGCTCAGGCATAACTCAACAATGTCTGCACTTAACCAGGAAATGTTGGATGTTTAGCTGGTCCACTCCCAGGCCCCTTGTTTTTATTCATCATCAACAAATAGAATACAAAAAAACCTGTTTAAATATTTGTTCTTGCACATCTGTGGTAGTAGATGTTGCTCATGTTCGGCGCTACAATGCATTGTCAGTTGTAGCACTAAATTCCAGGTTGCAGCTTTAAGCCTCTGAGAAGAAACCAGAATTCCTGTCAGGATTTTATGGGAGTGCACCCTGGTGTGGGAGCTCCACCACTGTACTTCAGGGTGCAGTACATGCTCCATCATGTCAGTCAGGCAAAGCGCGCTGTTAGAGCTGGGATGGAGCCATATTCTGCCGTGACCTTGAACCTCTCCCCTTCCTTCCACTAATGCAGTGCGTGTGCTCCCCACCCCAATTATAGCTGGCCTGGCCCTATAACAGAGCTAGGGGTTGCTGAAGAGGGCTCATTGCACCCTCTTCTCCCTGTTGCAGATCCACACAGGGCCCACTATGGCTCTTTTGCCCTGGTCATGCATGCCCCATGTGGAGATGGACCATTGGAGTGTCATTTTCTTCATTGGGATTCCATGTGGGTGGAAGGGTCTGCCTGCATAGAAAAACTCGCAGGTTCAGGACCTAAGTTATCAATTCATAAACAGGATCATCATCAGGCTTTCAGCATGCACTTAAAATAGGTATCCTCTGTTTAAATAATAATGTAGAATGCCTCATTGTGCAATCATTCACGGATAATTGGATGGATACCATGTTTCAAGAGACAATAATCTGTATCCCAGGTGGATGAAGTACTATTCCAAATATTTGTTTCCAGCAAGAGAACTGGATTATGTGGTGAGGAGAATGGCTCATTGTCTCTGTTATTATGCCAGTTCCACAGCAAGCTATGCCCTGTCTGTGGGATTCAAGACAAATGCGAAACAAATGAAACCTAAGCTGCTCCTCCCCTGGCCTGCCTGTTGCTCTGAGTCCATATCACTAAATTCAGCTGTCAGATTCACTGCTGAGTGACTCAGACCACCCACATGGACAGGAAGCACTTTGAGCAGCTCAGCACTGAACCTGTCAGTTGAGATTGTTCTGAAGGGCATCAAGCAGCAATGGAGAGGCCAGGAGCAACTAGATGTAGCATATTTACATTTTTTTCTAAATTGGACTCGAGAACATGGCTTCAGGAGGGAGAGGGTGTGGAAATACAAGGGGGGGGTAGGGGTGGGGAGGGGAGTTTTATCCTCTTTAATTGTTTTAAATGACAGTGTAGTTGGGCTTTAAAATGGGATGGGGTATCTGGGAAAAGGAAGGGGACTCCTGATTGTTGTTACAAAGCCAGATCCTAAAGTCCTTCCCCAATTTTCATTCTGTCGGTACTTGGGCAAACTACTTTTGGAGTCAATTGGTGTTTGCTTGAATGAGGTATAAGTAAAAGCTGAATAAAGCCCTCCAGTTTTGGCTCTGTGGGTATGGCAGGTACTCAGAACCCATCCAGATATTGGGGAACAGTCCCCAAAAAAGGACGGAGGGCCAGATGTGTGGAAATATTTTAGGTACGTATGTCCCTGTTATCAGAGTGTCTACCGCTATGAGGTAGGAAAATGCTGTTTATCCACATTTTACTGATGGGGAGCGGAGGTACAGAAAAACCAAGTTATTTATCCAAAGTCACCCAGGAAGTCTGTGACAGAGCAGAGATTTGAACACAGGTCTCCCAAAGTCTAGGCTGGGGCTCTAGCCACTGGACCCTCCTGCCCTTTTATGCCCTTTTAGAGTTTCCACTGCAAACTTCCATCAAGGGGAATGAAAGAGAGTGGGGGAATCTGCCTATCTGCTACCCCATACACAGATTCTGTACATCTCCTGTGGGTCCAGAGTAATCCCTGTCAGAGATTGTGTCTCTGACAGGGGGTTGCAGAGGGCTGAGGGTGTGCTTTTCAGACTGATGAAGGGGTGGGCAGGAGTTTGATTTTTTTTTTTTACATGACTGGCTAAATTCCTGTTTGAAATGATTATTTCAATGCTGCTGGGATGTTATTGTATTACTAATTATGTGTTAGGGAGCCTAGAGCCTTGGCTAGCTGTCTGCTTTGTTATTTAAATCTAAATAAACTAATAAAGTAAGTATGGTGGCAGTATGTATCTGCACTACTTCTAGGTCCCCTGCAGCTTTGCCCTTGCTCCTTGGACTCCATCCTGGGCATTCTGGCTTAATCCAGCAAGTTCTGAAGTCTGTGAGTAGTGCCACTGAAATCAGTGGGGCTATTCATATGCTTAAGTATTGTGCTCAGTTGGGCTACAGTGTTATTTAGCACCATTCAAGATTGAGTCTCTTGACAACTTGGTTCTCTTGGCCCTGGTTACATGGATTCCCCACTCAGTACCTACTTCTGCCCTGATACACTTGTATGGGGGTTCTCCAGCACTAATACAACCTTTGACTGTAGGCACTTTCCTCATCAGTTTGCACTGGGTGTCAGGGCAGGGTGACAGACATTGGGTCTTCTCGCCTTCCCCTGGAAATCAAAGGGGAGTCTTGCCATTGATTTTAATAGAAGTAGGAGTGAACCCTTCATCTAGACTTTAGAAAAGCTTTCCACTAACTGCTACATAAACCCTTGACTCTAAGGGTTTGTCTACACTGCAGTCGAGAGGTATGACTGCAGAATATGTAGACATTCATACATGGTGCAGCTTTACTGCTATTCGCAAAAAGAACAGGAGGACTTGTGGCACCTTAGAGACTAACCAATTTATTTGAGCATAAGCTTTCGTGAGCTACAGCTCACTTCATCGGATGCACGAAAGCTTATGCTCAAATAAATTGGTTAGTCTTTAAGGTGCCACAAGTACTCCTTTTCTTTTTGCGAATACAGACTAACACGGCTGTTCCTCTGAAACCTTTACTGCTATTGTTACTCAAACTAGCTTTGATCTAGCTATCTAGCTAGCTCAGGCAGTGGAGCAGTGAAGCCATGGCAGCACAAGCTTCCGCATGGGCTAAGCTAGCCCTGCAAGTACTGTAATTACTCAAGCTTCTGGGAGGACTTGTACCACCTGCGCTGAAGCCCATGCCTTCACAGCTTCACCGTTACCAGAACGTGTGCTAGCTACAGTAAAGCTAGTTCAGGTATATCTACTCAACCTGTAATCCTGTTCTAGGACTGCAGTGTAGACATACTCTATCTTTGTCAGGAGGTGGAATCCAGGAGATCAGCGTTCCTGCTACTGGCTGCCCCAGAATTTGATCCAATGTCTTCATCCTGTATTGCAAGTAGTGACCCTCAATCAGTCCAGTGCAGAGTGATCACCAGATTATTTCTCAATAAAACTTCTGTTCAGAAACCATAACAAAAGATCTTGTAGATGAAAATCAGTGATGACGTTACGTCAGATTTCCCACCTCCATCCCAGTTGCCTATTTCACTACCACTTACATTTTAAATTCTAGTTTGGGCAAATCCTCAGGTCCTTACTCAGTGCCAGAGCATGTCCTAACGATGTGTATATGCAGGGAACCCTCAGTGCACAAATCTTTCTCCACCCATATAGAAAGACAGAGTTAGATGTGTCCTTTGTAATCACGCAGAGGGTTGTACAAACATCCAGGTATCTATGAACAGGAAAAGGTGTGGAATGGGAAGGGCGATGGGGGCCATGCATTCTGGAGGTTTGGAAGAATTTCCCCTCAAGCAGGTAAATACATCAAAAAGAATATGTCTGAGGCACCAACAAAAGACACATCACTAAAGGGAGGCCCACATTTTTCTTTAATCTCTATATTGAGGTTGGATTTTAAAGTATCATCTCGGCATGTTATGTGTAGGCATGTTGTGTACATTATTGCCACAGAGAAGTGAACTGTACTTTTCCCTTAGATTTCCCTGCCAAGCTTGTGGTTGTATATTTTAAGGCTCCTGTTTCTCTAAGACACTGGTTCTTAACCTTTACTGCAGCCTGCACCCCTTTGGTTCTCAAAATATGTTCTTGCACCCCTTATCAAAAATCGTTGAGTAGGTCAGTTCTTTAAACCTAGATATATTTTGTTTGTATATTACAGTAATCATAAAAATGTGTAATGTTAATAAATACATAGGTTTGATGAAACAAAGTAGTTGTACTTACGTGCCTGTGCTTAATTTGTAAAAAGAAAAGGAGTACTTGTGGCACCTTAGAGACTAACCAATTTATTTGAGCATAAGCTTTTGTGAGCTACAGCTCACTTCATCGGATGCATACTGTATTCATCCGATGAAGTGAGCTGTAGCTCACGAAAGCTTATGCTCAAATAAATTGGTTAGTCTCTAAGGTGCCACAAGTACTCCTTTTCTTTTTGCAAATACAGACTAACACGGCTGTTACTCTGGAACCTGCTTAATTTGTGTTTTTGATTATTTACCTTCTAAAAAAATCTGGTATGTCTTGCACCCCCAGAAAGGGCATCTCGCACCCCCAGGGGGTATGTGCACCCCAGGTTAAGCACCACTGCTCTAAGAGTACTTGGAATGTCACTCAGAATGGGACTGATTTGGCCACCCTTGCTCACTTTTAGTAACACTTCATGAGAAATACCTCTGGAATCGAGTGGACTACCTGAGGGTTGTGAATAAGGGTGGCAGAATCATGAATATTTACCTTCCTTTGAGTCTGACTATGTCATTGAAATAAATGGGGTCTACTCAGTGTGCGTGTGTATGTTTGTGTGTGTGTGACTGAACTAATCACAGTGAATGATTTTATTTTGGGCCTGATTCGGTGTCCCTTACTTAGGTGGAGTAGCTAGTACTTATGCATACACTCACATTGAATTGGATGGGGTTAGTTGTGTTAGTGCTACTAAATGTGTCTAAGGAAGCAGAACTGAACTCTCAGTGAGTTTAGCCTCCTTTTATGTTCTCAAATAAATGTGCACAGACTTTAAGCTTTAGTAATCTATTTGTTATTCGTCAGTACTCCCCAAATAGTTTAAACAAACACATTTCAGTGCCTGGATCAGGCACAAACTATTTGTTTTGACTATATCCTGGAATGTTTTGCGTCTCATGACATGTGACTGATCATCTAAGGTTATGTCTACACCACCCCACAGTTTGGATTACAGGGGGTATGAATAACAGTGCACAGCAAAGTGTTGTGGCGTAACTTCCCCCTCACAGGACTACATTAATGCGATCTAGGAACCTTTATATTTGTGCCCACAGCGACCACAGGGGGGAGTTACAGCACAGCACTTTGCTGCGCACTGCTATTCATACCCCCGTAGTTGGACCTGCAGGGCAGTGTAGACAAAACCTAAGTCACATGGTAGTGTTTTTGCTACTTGTTTGGATCATTGAAACTTTAATTTAAAAATAAAAGGAAGGAAATACAGAGATTTAAACATGACCACACAATCATTTCTGGGGTGGATCTTTGTATGACAACGTGTTTACATAATCATCCAGAAGATGTTTGTGTACCTTGAATGTTCTTTTATGAACTAAAACATCATTTATGCAGATGTTCCTAGGAAATGAATAAAAATGGCTGCAAATAGTATCACAGCAAATATTTGTGGTTTATACTCAGACAAATCACTGCGAATACTTTTTTACTGATTCCCTCCAGCTCTAGCCCTGCTAACTTCACTTCAGCCCAAATAAGGCACATTTTGGTGCTGTATATTTTTCTAAGCATTTCAAAGGTTTTTGAGATACTTCTCTAACATCTGTTTTTATTTCCTTACTTCCTTTTCCTGATTCAAACATAAGATATTCAGGAAACTATAATTTAGAGGGTAACATATTCTTGTATGTTGAAATAGCTCCCATCATGCTATGTCAGGATGATATAACCTTTATCCCCAAAGCAAACCATTGAAAATGGCAAACCATGGCCACAATTATCATGGAGATAATGGTTTGTTGTGCAAATACATTGTCACTGGGAGAGGAGATGGGGGGGGGAACCATAATGAGGCTTGAAACAGGTACACAAAAAATAAGCTGGGTACAAAAAAGATTCTGGGGAAAGCTGTTTTATCAGTTGGCTGTGGGCTGTGACAACAGTGCCAAAGGAAATTATTCTAGAGAAAATAGTTGACTAGTCCTGCTATGCTAGGATTAGTTTTCTTTTCCATTTTTTTTCTCTCCTCCAAAAGTGCAAAGGACATCTGCTGCAATGGACTGCGAGCTTGTACAGGGACCTGATATTCTGCTTACAAAGAAATCACAATGCATATCGCTGCAGTGCACTCAAATCGTATTTGTAGCACTATTTATATAATTATGGGCACGTACATTCATTAGTTTAATTTTGTTGTGTCTATCTCCATTGCAGTTGTGCAATATGCCTTTCAGCCAGTCTCTCCTTATGCCACCCTGCGCTACTTTCTTTGGGAAATAAGAGCTCATCTTTATATTAAAATAATGTTCCATGTTACATTTTACAAAGAGAGGGCCAGTCTTGTGTGGTGATAATGCTATCAAGTCCTGACGTCTTGTCTTCATTGGGAGACAAAGGTGCTTAGAGCTTCTTGGCAGGTGGTCAGCACCTACAGTATAAGGAGGTCAACATTCTCAGCTGGTTCAGCACCTCTCAAGATGGGCCCAGAATGGGCCTGATCCTGCAAGCTGACTGTCCTCTGCTTCTTTTGAAGGCAATGGCAATTAAGGACACTCAGCACCTTGCAACATTGGGCCCAATATGCACTGTGCACGGTCTTAAATATAGTTGAAACATTGGGGGACTTTGGAAAAATACTTTCATTCCTCTAAATTCCACTTTGCCGGGAGAGGATCTGAAAATTGATGTCTAAGTTGTCTTCAGAATAAAGCTGCTTACTTGCATCCAGATCATCCCTGCCCCCATGGGACAGGCATAAACAATTCAGGAAATGCCAAGAGTTTAAACTCTTGAGTTATTGTTTGCTTGTATTGTAGTAGTGCCTAGGCAGAGCCGTTCCTTGGGTAGGGCAAATCGGAGCGAGCGCTCCAGGCACCGCGCTTAGGGGGGGCCCTGAGGGCTGGTGCGGTTGGTCGGTGCAGTCGGTCCCGGAAGAGACGAATCCGTCATTTCCACCCTGGGCCCCGCAGCCCCCTAGGGACGGCCCTGTGCCTAGGGCTCCAGTCATAGACCAGGCCCCCCCGTGTATTAGGTGCTGTACAAGAGGCAACGTTCCCTCCAGTATACCTACCTGTGGAAGAAATCAGGATTGTGGCTCTTCAGTGGCTGGATCTGTAGAAATCTTAGGGCTTCTGTGCTTAGGGCAGGGTCAGGTCCTCCATGTTATGTTTCCTTAGGGCAGGGGCAGGCCCTCCATGTTAGGCTGCCGTTGGTTCCTTAAATGCTCAAGCGCCTTTCTTCCTTCCCATCTGCTATTCTTTCCCCAAGAAGGCGCTGAAGCAGGAATGCAATATTTGATGATGCAATGAACAGCATTGGCTTCTACTGGGAATTGCACCAGAATTCCCCAAGGTATGGAGGGGGATGATGCCACAGAGAGTGGCCATACCATAGTTTCACCCCTGAGCCCAAACACCTACAGAGGGCAGTTTGCCCAGACAGTCTTCCAAAGGGTCTTGGGAATAGGGGATGTTGCCTCATGGATTTCCCCTCCCTATTTATACGCATTGCTTCTCCTCTACAAACAAACAATGGGAGGGATAACATGGCCTCATTCAAGATGATTTTATTTAAAAGGAAAATAGCATTCATACTACTTTTCTTTATTAAACTAATATTTACTCTGGCCCATGTATGCACATTGGAGACCAAGAGCAATATTAGAACCAATATAAAAACACAGTGACAAATCCTTCTTTCTTTCATAGCCTCACATTGTTTGTTGTACTGTTTAACAACAGGATAGAAATGTTTGAAATGGAGTTTTATATTTCCTGTAACACACAAACCTCAGCAGCTGATTTCCTGCGGACATATGTTTAATATGTCAGTACAGAGCTTCTCTCTGAACAATACGTCTCTCTCTTCCAGTTATCCAGTTCGGCTTTGTCACGCTCTTCGTTGCCTCCTTCCCTCTGGCTCCGGTGTTTGCCCTTCTTAACAACATCATAGAAGTTCGGCTGGATGCAAAAAAGTTTGTTTCTGAGTTAAGGAGGCCAGACACAGTGAGAGAAAAAGATATTGGTACGTAATGAAGAATCTTTGCAATGATGGTGACACCAGGAATTCACCTCGAAAGAGGAAATTAAGATTAATCCTGTAACAAAGCTTTGTTATTAACTCTTTTACAGGAATTTGGTATAACATTTTGAGTGGTATTGGAAAGTTTTCAGTTATCATTAATGTAAGTATTTGATTATGACTTTATGAGCTTATTTTGTCCCTTAAGCATAATTTAAATTTTGAGCAATGTCTACTTTCTTCAATTGCCATAAAATACAATGAAAAACTAAGTTACCCAATTTGCTACTCCTTGAGTTTAAAACATCATGTAATGTTACGTAGAATCAGAATTACACGAGACATGTACATTTACTCATCTCTGTTTCTGAATTATTATGTTTTGTGTGACATGAAGATTAATTTACATAGAAATCACACATTAATGGGCCGGATCCTGCAATTATTAGTCAGGCAAAATTCCAAGCACACCAATAGAGGACTAATTCTCATTTATGAAAAATGCTGTATGAGAACTAGGTATTATAATGCTTAGACGCATTTACGTCATTCTCTGGCAGTGTAAATATAGGTTTGGATTAAGTCCGTTTGAATGTAATTTACTTGAGCAGTGAAAGGAACTTAGGGCCTTCTCTCAAAGAAAAAGTTTTACCAGTTATACAGCTATTGTTATACATGTATAGTTATACCAGTACGATCTCTTATGCAGGCACTCTGATTCCAATATAAGAGTAGCATTTTTTGGTGTACCTTAAACTCCTTCTCAAGCAACATATGTTAGACTGAAAAAGGTCACCCATACCTGCTTGGAGGGTGGGGGTGGCATTCTGATTATGACTATATTGGTTTAAATTCACACCTTTGGTTATACTATAAACCTTTCCCAAGTAGACAAGATCTTAGTATAAATGAGAATCAGGCCCGTGGGGTTTAATTATAATAATACAGAGTACTTTTTTTCCATAGATCTCAAAGCACATTAGAAAGGAAAATCAATATCATCACAGATGAGGAAACTGATGTGCAAAGAAAGTATGTGATTTGCCCAAGTGGCAGAGCCAGGAATAGAATGCAGACCCCCCACTCCCAGTGCTAAGCCCTATCAGCAGAACCGTGCTGCTTCCCCCACCCCCCCATTTTACCTGAGTGCACTTTGCAGGATCAGGCCCTGTAGTTATTTAAAATTTCAGACATTCTCTAGTTGTCTGTATTCTCCAAGTGCTTTAATTAAAACACTGACTATGCTGCCCCTCTGTTGTCGACAACTGGAAAGTGAAAATGTGCATACTTGAGTTTAAAAAATATTTAGAACCAGATTCTATCATCTTTTCTCATGCTGAGTATCATTTTTTGAGTGGGACTACTCACAGAGTAGGGTGGCAGAATGTGGCACTCAGTTAACTTTTATTTGCACATTCTAGATGCTTCTGGGGCTAATTCTGATCTCACATCCGTTTGACACCAGAGTAAACTCCATTGACTTCGTGGAACTACTCCAGATTTAGAATGGAGCAAGGGAACCGAGAATTAGTCCTTTATGGGCCACACCTCAGCCGGTATAAATTGGCATAGCACCAGTGAAATCAATGAATTTACACCGATTTATACCAGCTGAGGATCTGGCTGTTATATATGCTGTGGTCCGGCTCCTGCACTCTTTTTGTAATCAGTGGTAAAACTCCCATTGATATCTCTGGGGGCAGGATTAAGACCAGGATATATGAGGCAATTGTTGAAATTACTCTTTGCTCTTCAAAATGTCCCACCTGCCTAGCTATACACCTTCCCTGGAGACAGAGGCAACACGTAACTGTTACGTTGATAGTTGTATGTGTGTTGGGGGTTACAATTTTAAATCCACTCCCTGCCAAAAAAAAAAGAAAAGTATAAACCTTGGCAGAAATCTGGGGGGGGGGCACATAACCCCATGTGCGCCCCCACACAATCCCACGAGTTGCCTCTGCCTGGAGAGAGACACAGCAGGCTAGTGTAGTTTAAAAACACTTATTCTTTGATGTGTCTGGCAAGTTCTCTCTCACTTGTGAGGTTGCAAAATTGATCATCATCATTCTATATTTATTTGAACATGAAAACTATAACCTGAATTCAATTAATCTAAAACACATCTGTAGATTCACTGGGTTATTTTTTGTCTCCCAGGCTTTTGTAATCTCTGTTACATCTGATTTCATTCCACGCCTTGTGTATCAGTATGCATACAGTCAAAATGGAACCATGCATGGCTTCGTCAATCACACCCTCTCATACTTCAATGTTAGTCATCTCAAAGCTGGAACACAGCCAGACAACTCACAGTTTGAACAGGAAGTTATATTCTGCAGGTAAAGTAGCTCTAACAACACTTTGTGTAGGTAAAGTCAATTGTTTTGGTCTTATGTTAGATAAAAGCGTTTCCTCTCTGAGTTAGACCTGCGAAGCTTTTCTGTTCTTTGAAACTATTATCTTCTTAGTTAATTCAGATATGGTTTTTAGAATATGTAGATGCAAAATTCAATGGTGCCTCCATGCACAGAATGAACAGCTTCGTCCAAGACTTCTGCTGAACATAAAAACCTAGGGTTCGATTCTTTTCCTACTAACATCAAGGACAAAACTCTCATCGATAAGAATGGAAGCAGGATCACACCTTAAAAATACACTCCCTCTAATTAGAACAACATTTCCTCCCTTACAGGGTCCCGTTTTCCCCATGCTTTCCCCTGCTTGAAAACCCACACCTTCCCCCTTCTCCATGGTCACACGCTTTAATACCATGTTTTCTGACAAGGAATGTTGGGGTAATTCCCTTCAGAAACTATCAACAGTATTTAGTCTGTTGCCCCTTAAGCCGAGCAGAAAGCCAAAGTTTGGAGGTTTGTGAGGCAGGGTAAAGTCTTGATGTAATCTTATTTATTCACAAAAATGAATGCAAGGTCCTGTTTCCCTGAGCAGAGATAGGAACATGCAGCCCACAGGCAGTTTTCTTGCTCAGCAATTCCCAAGTGAGCCCCTCCAGCCACAACTGTGCCTGAGGAGAGGCTGCCTCTGCGCTTCTGCTCGAGGGGCACACACCACTGCTTGCCCTGTCTTTCTTACTGCAGCTCACACAGCCCAGAACCAATACCTGGCATCTGCATGTAGAGTCTCTTAGGAAACCCCTGAGCCTGCCACCTGGCTTGCCTTTTCAGAGGACTCTGGGAGTTGGCCCCACTCTTTGTCTGAAGTTTTTTTTACTATACACAGGTGCTTAATTGCTCCTTCTGTTGCACACAAAGAATGCTTTAGCACACCCATTGGCTTTACTGAAGTATGTAGTGGTCTTTGGAAGAACACCCCTGATGTCGGTCATTAACACCAGCCTCAGTCATGGGACTAGCTGCATTTCTGTCCCCCTTCTGGTCTGTCCAAGAGCACCCAGTGTAGGTCTTGGGCCTCTTGCCTATACCTGTATCAAAGGGAATCACTCAATTCTTCCACTCTCAAACCAGGATCTGGCTTCAATACCAATTGCTGTTGCCCTACAAGTCTGACAGGGTTTAAGAAACCCTATTTCCTCCCTTCAGGAACTTGTGACCAGTGATGGGGACCAGCAGCCTTGTTAGAACAAAGTACTTTTATTTGGAAGCTGGAACAAAGCATTACAGAAAAAGGGATGTAAAATCACAAACAGCCTACACTCATGTCTATTTTACCTGAAGTCCCACCATCCTAGGTAGGAATGAGGCAGGCCTAGCTTCTCCAGACATGTCAATGGGTTGCTGCTTGAGTGTCTTTTCAATCTGGTCCCCCCTTGCATCCCTAAGAGAATGTCCTTTTATATACCATGAGAGTTCTTAGGTCCTCCTCACACCCCAGACTTCTTCATTGCTGGTGGGTTTTGTCACCGGCTGGTCAAACCAGTTCCATAGGCTCAAAGGGGAACTGAGCCAGAGTCAGCAGAGCCACTAGTTCTGGCAATGTCCTTTAGCATTCCCTTTAATAGAAGCCGTTAAGGGACCACCTTGAGCCCCCTCTGCCTGACTCATCCCAGACAAGCCCCTAGTGAGAAGCACTTTAAGCAAACCATTCACACCGAAAACAGCACCCCAGTAATCAGATCAGTCTGCAATACTAAGAAATTATTACAGGACCCTCCACATTTGCCACAGCCACTAAGTCACCACGGCTGAAGGTGTTGCCTGTTTATTATATCCAGCCATAGCTGAAATGGGGACTTAGATACCAAAACTAGACATCAAATCCAGAGGGCTGACTCTGTTCTCCTTTGGACCAATTTTATTACGCAGTATCTCCATAGATTTCAGTGAAATTACTTCTGATGAACATTGCCATTAAGGGAGATCTGAATCTGGCCCCAGGTCTCCACTATGGTGCTGCCAAAGCCTGTGGGCATGGCACTATACTGGCTATTTCAAATAAGTAAATCTAATTATATTTAAAATATGAATGCTGAGCTATTCTATGTCAATGAACTTTGTCAGCATTATACTTTAATTGTTTTATACTCATAAATCCCTAGATTATCTTGAACACAGAGATGCTGGCATGTAATACTATGAGTCAGCATAGAAATCATGCTGTATTTCCTGGCTAGAAACCCTCCCATTCCCGACACTGGTTAATTAATTTTTTCTTAGATAAATACCTCATTATTTGCTGCAGTGATTACTATATTTCCCTATACATACTATAGGCAGTTTCTAGGCAATATTGTAAATACACCTATTATTATAGCTATCTAAAGCAACTGGACATTTTGTAGGGTGGCCGCTGAAGTACTAGTAGCTCTTGTTATGAGAGAAAAGGCTCATAACTAGCTAGCTGTAGAGTCAATGGGGAATGCCCCACACGTGTAAAGTTGTTTTCAAGAAGAGAAATCCAAGTTGTCATTGTTTGGTGTGGAATTGGTAAAGTTATCCAGTGTTGCTATCCTGATCTATGTGAATAAACTTTACTTGTGCAAGTGATCCCATTGATTTCACGGAGTAAGGATTACTCAAGTGAGTAAGGGCCACACGGTCAGGCTCCAAGATATGAGTGATTGGGAGGGTGGGTAAGCCAGAACAGTGCAAATGTCCTGCAATGAGGGCTGCAACATCCAACTAGCAGACTAAGAGAGAGCACTGAGTCATTGAGAGAGTGGACAGCTCTTGTAACAAGCAGGCCACTGAAACCCAGAGGAAGGACATGGGGCACAGGCCACTTGCAGGTTTAAACTAAAGTAAATGGTGGATTCTCTGTAACTTGGAGTCTTTAAACCATGATTTGAGGACGTCAGTAACTCAGCCAGAGGTTAGTGGTCTATTGCAGGAGTGGGTGAGTGAGGTTCTGTGGCCTGCAATTTGGAGGAGGTCAGACTAGATGATCATGATGGTCCCTTCTGGCCTTAAAGTCTGTGAGACAGTAGAAAGAGCAAAATCCTCCATTGGCTAGTAGGGATGTTGTGGGAAGCACTAGTGTGGCACGTCCAATAAGCACTGCTGGTGATGGGGACTCTGCTCAGTGTTATCTTCTACTCACCTATTCCTCTGTGGCAGGCGAGATATAATAGTCTTAAAGCTATGCTCTGGGCCTCCTTTTGCCAAATTGCTCTTCTCCTTGTGCCCTGCTCTCCTCCATTTCTCTGTGTTGCTAGCAATTAGCTCTCCAGTACAATACAGAGCTATTACATGCTTTTAGATTGTCCTCCAAGATGTCTGTGAAGCATTCCTTCTCCCTGCCCCCCACCCCCGATTTTCTTTGTCCAAGGTGGCTATACGTTATTATATTAGGTAATCTCTCATCAGGCATCCTTGTGACATGCCCATCTCACTTCAATTGTGTGTCTGGTGTCCTAGTGTTGATTCCAGTTACATGCTCACAGCTTCATTGTCTGGTGTATGACTGTCAATTTACCTGGAAGATTGTGCACTGGCAGCAATGATGAAATGCCCTGCTTGGGTTTACATGGCCTTGATAGGGCTGCAAAACAGGGAGCAGAGCTAAATCATAGCAGATGGTTCATTGTCTGGAGCTGTATGTCAGGTACATTCCAATTCTTCCCTCTGAGCAGAATTTGTCTCCTGTACTGAAAACAAGAAACCCGAGTTAAAAGTCTGACTCTGTACCAGACTAATCTGATATTGGTTCAGTGAGAAACAAATGAGAACATTTCTCTTCCTTTAATTATCAGGAAAATATTATGGGAAGATATCAGCATGTTTGCTGGCCATTTCTGAATATCACCCGCCTTAGTGAAATCTTATCAAAGTCACAGCTTTGGCTAGAACACAAACTGTGATAAAACATAGGATATCTAACTCCAAACCCAGGAGACATGCTATGAACACTGTCCCTTTTACTAGAAAAAAAAAATCTGTGTTTCTTTTTCTGGCAAGTATGTTGGGAACAAGCTGACCTCTCTTATTCTTAGATTTCTGTGACCTCTGGAGATAAATGTGGTTACAGTAAGATTGAATTTTGCTCCTTACGGGCATTACCAGAGATTAAGGTATCCTAAAAATAACCATAACAAGTGAGAAAATTCTCCCACTGAACATCCAGAATAAATTCTCTGAATATTTTGAGCACCATTTTATCCAGTGCTGTGAACTCTTTGGCATGTTTTCCAAACAAACATTGCTGTGACGCTACTCTGTTGCATATCATTCGTTGTCATGATTTTTGAGAGCAAAAGAACATTTGTGTAGCTAAAGGCAAATTAAAAGCAAACCGTGTTAAATTATATGCCATTTTTATTGCCCTCGTCCTTTTAACCTTTATAACCTCATGCAATAGTGGAGTACATGAAAACATGCTGGTCACATACTCACATTCAGAAGAGAAAGAAGGCAGATACAAATCTTTAAAGGGAGTTTTCCTTAGCATAGACCTGCTTCCTTTTGCACTGGGCCTGTGAAGCTTTTTTTTCTCTTTTTTTTTTTTTTCTTTTTCCGAAGGAGCTGTTTCCCTAGTGACCTGGTATCCATATCATCTAGACTCACAGATCTGTATGATTTCCATTTTTTCCAATTATTCCCATTTCACCTGCTTTATGAACCGCAGCTTCAGAACACTGATGAGGGCCATCACTATCTCACAACTGTTCACTCATTTCTTCCATATTTTTTTTAATCAAAGACCAATTTAAAATAAAAATAGAATAGCACAACCAGTTTTCAGATGACTGCATAGGAAGGAGTACTAAGGAAAGGAATCTGGGGTCCTAGTGGATCACAAACTAAATATGAGTCAACTGAATAAAACTATTGTAAAAAAAGCAAACATCATCCTGGGATTAGTAGGAGTGTTGTAAACAAAACACAAGATGTAATTCTTCTGCTCTACTCTTGCTGATTATGCTTCAACTGGAATATTGTGTCCAGTTCTTGGTGCCACATTTCAGGAAAGATGTGGAGAAATTGGAGAAAGTCCAGAGAAGAGCAACAAAACAAATGAAAGGACTAGAAAACATGACCTATGAGGAAAGATTGAAAAAATTGGGTGTGTTTACTATGGAAAAGAGAAGACCGAGAGGGGACATGATAACGGTTTTCAAGTACCTAAAAGGTTGTTACAAGGAGGACAGAAGTAAATTGTTGCTGTTAACCTCTGAGGATAAGACAAGAAGCAGTGGGCATTAATTGCAGCAAGGGAAGTTTAGGTTGGACATTAGGAAAAACTTCCTAACTGTCAAGGTAATTAAGCACTGGAATAATTGCCTAGGGAGGTTGTGGAATCTCCATCATTGAAGATTTTTAAGAGCAAATACCTGTCAGGGATGGTTTGAAGATGGATCTCTCGAGGTCCCTTCCAATCCTACGACTCTATGATTACATTTAAGCGCACTACATTTTAGCCCACTGATATATTTTTGTAAGGCCCTTTTTTATTTCCCTTAATCACTTTGTCTAACATTGATTCAGCTTCCTTTTTTACTCTAACATCATTCTCTTCCAGCCTTAACTGACCCTTTCTATCTGTCTTTACTTTCCTCCAGGCTTCCCTGTTTCCAATACACATTCCTTTTTGCCTTCAGATCTTTGAGGCAGTCTTTTGTAAAGCCACATTGGCCACTTCTGGTCCCTTTCATTTTTCTTTTGCAGTGGACTGTCTTGCTGTCATTGCCAAACTGGGGTCCCTGAACCACCAGAGGTCTGCAGAACCCATCCCGATCATCTTCAAAATGAAATATTTTGAGAATAAAGTGGAGGGATAGTTAATGTGTTGAGATGGGTCCCTGAAAGAGACACTCTTAGGAATGCTCTGCAGAATGGAAAGGCCAGAGGCCCCCTGATCTGTTGTACTTTAATTAAGATGACACGGAATCAGAGAGGTTGGAAATAGAAAAGAGGGATTGCTACTTACTTCATAGCTCTGATAGTCCTACAGTTCTCTATACATCATTTTTGCTCTATAGCAGTGGTTCTCAAATGTATTTGATTGCGTCTCCCTTCTTTGTTTCTGTAGTAGTTTATGCCTCTCCCCGCCCCTGGCACCCAGCCACCAGTCTTCAGCCACCCAGCTCTGAGCTCTGGCTGCCCAGCTCTGGATGTGTGCAGTAAATTTTTTTCCCCTAAAGCTTCCCACGCTCCCTCAGAATACATGGTGTGCGCCCCAGTTTGAGAACTTCTGCTCTACAGACATGAGTTCAGTCTAGTTTCAGCTGTCCTAAACAACAAGGTTTCCAGTGAAGCTGTGCAAAATTTCCTTGGGCCTTGACACCATGCAACATTCATGAGATTACGGGGCTCTAACGAGTCCGTGATTTTTGGTGTCTAGTTTTATATACGAAGATCTTCCATTATTCCCCATTTTCCGCAGTCTAATGACTCTTATTCTCAGCTGTAGCTCACGAAAGCTTATGCTCAAATAAATTAGTTAGTCTCTAAGGTGCCACAAGTCCTCCTTTTCTTTTTGCATTCTCAGGAAGTGTTTCCTGATATTCAAGCCAGTTTTTCCCTTTCTTACTTTCATCCCATACTCCTAGTAATACACTGTGCACCTCACTAAATAATCCCTTTCAGTCTCAGGTGTTTATATCCCTCAGCAGGTTGTGTAAGGTTATAATGTCCTACCTTGGTTGTTACATACCATAACTGAGCAATATATATTCAGTGCTTTAATATTTTCTGGTAAGTCAGTCTCTACAGGCCCCTGATCATTTTTGCTTTTCTCCGAATTGCGTTCAATTTCTCAATAGTCTTTTTTCATCCTGAGGTCCCCATTGCAGTATTCCAGGTGTAGTTTTTAATCTGAGCTGTTTACCGACGAACTATTACCTCCCAGCTCCATCATGCCCTTACTTATGCAGCTGCAAAAAACACTGTCCTTTTCTGCTGCCATGTCATGGTGCAAATGTGTGCTCACTTGCCGTTCTCAGTCAGCCTTAGACTCTTCCCACTGTATCTGTTTTCAAACGGTGTCCCTCCGAGATCTGTATCTCATCTTCTCTTTAACTGTTTTGTTTTATTTATACTACTTCGCATTTTTCCAAAATTATTCTTATTTTCTGCCTTAATTTCTTACCACTCTTTGTCTGATATCTGTCCTTTTTTTATGTTCGCAAAACATTCCAGTTTACTAGCATCTGAAAGTTTTTATTAACATCTTGTTTACTTCCTCTTCCAAAATATTAATGATAATGGTAAATAAAATAGGTTTGAACACCAATCTTTGCACAAGCCCACTAATTGCCTTCTTTGATCTCAATACACTGCAGTATATCTTTATTCATTGTATATTTGCAGCATGTCAGATCCTCTGCACTGAGGTGAATTTAAGACTAGAATAGCTCTATATATTATTTTCCAAAAGGAAATCCAACCACACTAGAAGATTTTCCCCATTAGGGCCACATTCCAATCTCGGTTACAGCTGTGTAAAACCAGAGTAACCTTGTTGGATTCGCTAGAGGTATTCCAGATCTACAATGGTGACTGAGATCGGATCCTGGAGTTTTAACTAATAGTGTGGGATGAGGTACGTAATGCTCAGGGGATTCAATTTTCTAGAGTTAGCTGCTGCAAAGTTGTTTTATCAAAGTGTTTAGTATAATCTGTAGGTGGCAATTGCTGGAAATTGTGCGCTAACCAAGCTATCTTCACTGGCAGGTACAAGGATTACAGAGAACCACCTTGGTCCCCAAATCAGTATGAATTTTCTAAGCAGTACTGGTCAGTTTTATCTGCTCGCTTGGCTTTTGTTATTCTATTTCAGGTAAGTCTGTTGAGTTTACCATATTACAATTTAAATCACAGACGCTAATGGATGTGTGTGGTGCATGCAGTTCATCTTGCCTGTCCACTACATGCACTGGCACCCCCAGTACCTGTACACATGTGCATCCATAACATTTGAGATTCAGGATTCTGGTCTGTGCACAGCGCTAGTGTCCACCTCACAAACACCTCCTTAGCAGAGAACCTGAGGATGGAATGAGCATGGAGATTTGTTGGACCTAGAGCTGGTCTTTTCAGGTCACAAATGAAGCACATTGGAGCGACAATGTGTGGCAGATGCTTGTATTGCTACTGCCGATGCAATACTTGCTCTTGGGATAGGGAGCTTTGGTTTCTACCAGCTAAGGTGTTGGGTGCTCAGTACCTTTGAACATGTGCGTGGAATAAGCCTGCAGGGCCACTTGGGCCCCAATTCAGCAAAACACTTAAGCATGTGCTTATATTTAGGACAACACTTAAATATGCATCTAACTTATCCATTCTGTTCAGTGGGAGTTAAGGACATGCGTAAGTGATTTCTAGAATTGGGACATTTTCCTGAATCAGAGCCTTGTTTAGGTGCCTAATTTCAGACAGAGCTTAAACATGACATGTTTGAATGGTAATATGCCACTGGGTTGATGGGGTATTTCTAACTATTCTGTAGCTGAGGTTTGATTCTGTTACAGCCTGGTTGAGTATTACAGACCCTTCTAGCCTAGCTAGCAGAGTATTCTCTATTGCTCTTTATTTTGCAGAACCTGGTCATGTTCCTCAGTGCGCTGGTTGACTGGATGATTCCTGACATTCCCAAGGACATCTGCGAACAAATCAAAAAGGAGAAGAGTATGCTTGTTGATTTCTTCCTGAAGGAAGAGCATGAGAGGCTCAAACTGATCGAAAGCTTTATCATGGGTGACAAGCACAGAAACAAAGGCGAGACAAGGGGCCGAAGGAACCGAGCAGCAAGCTTCTGCCACGTTAGCCGGAGTCAGCGGGGCAGCTTTGCATCCTTTAGCTCACAGCACACAGAAGTATGACTCCTTAGGCAGAGGAAATGTACCATGGAACATGTGCAATACCTGTGTACTTACTGTGTGATATGATCCTGAAACTGGAGTGAAGGAGGGAGGGACTGATAGGCAGGGAGAGTGGAGGAGGGAGTCTGTCACTTCTCAGGAAACTTCAGGTGTAAGTTTCTCTCTAACATTTTATACGCTATCTGGGCTGCAGCACTTTCAGCGTTATTCAATGCAAATTAAAGAGCCAGGCTATGGCTGTGGCTGGCCCTTGCATAGAAGCATGGGAAATGGGGAGGGCAGAGTACAGAGTCTAGCACAATAGGGTTCTGGTCCATGACAAGATCTCCTCGGGCTACCGTAATACCAGTAATAAGGAGCCCTCCCACTCTTGCATTCTCGGTGTCAAGACCAGCCACAATCCCAATCCCTGCACTCTCCTGAGTGCAAGGACTGCTACATGCTAACATGCCCCTAGGGCAGTATGTACTCCAAAGAAGCATGGGCAATAGACACATGTTTTAGCAGACCTGGCCAGCCACAGAGGGGGCTGAACACTGCATCCTCTCAAAGGATGTAGCAATAAACACATTCCCTCTGCACACCCAGAGGCTCTAGGAATCATTGTGCCTTCATGATGCACAATGCCTCTTGGTGCTCTTATTGTAGTGGGCTTGCCACAGCACCCCCGATGCAGAGCTGTGGTTAAAGGCACAAAATAGCAGGAAGAGAAATAATTAAGATTACTGAGCACTTTGGCCTACAGTTGTTGGCTTAGCAGGAGCCTAAATAATAAGCAGAGACAGATCACAACATAAGCATCTGAAAGAAGTAAAGATGATAGAACTAGCTAAGCACATCACTGTTTGTTGTTCTGAGCAAAATACTCTGGGCATAATTCACTTCTCACTTAAACTGGGACTTCAGCTCCCACTGGTGTCGATCAGAAGTAACTCCGTTGATATCAACGCTGGTGATAAACTGGTGTAAGTGAAAGTAGAGTGACGCCTTGACAATATCTTCCTGTACGTTGCTCCGGAAATAACAAAACGTTGCTGTTGTGTATTTACTGTAAATCAAGATGTTGTTATGCATAACTGTATTCTACGGCGAGAGAGGAGAAACAGGTTCATTAATTAGGTTTTTATCTAAATGCACCTAATGAATAATTTTATTCTGTTATGGATTAAAAATAAAACTTTCTTAAAAAACATATTGCTTTTAATAGACCTTCTGAATCCATCTCAACTCAAAGCACATGCAGAGGCATCTCTCCTAGCATATACTGCTGCCCAGAATGCTTTGGGAAGAAAGAAAGATGATGCTCTTTCAGATGGGGCAACTTAGACATTTCTATGATCTGACTGGATTTTTTTGTTTAAATCTCCAAGGTAATTTCATATATAGTCCTGGAGCCTTTGAATTTCACCTGTCCATCAGGAAGGGAAAATTGCTGTTTAAAAAACGACTCATTGTAACACAATGACATTCACTCAGCCCGACAGGTATGCATTTTAAGGTTGCAGGAATGTGCAGTATTATAGCATCTGACCTCGTCCTTGATGTTTTGTGAGATAACTAAAAAAATGATACTTGAAAATCTCTTCACAAAATGTCGTGAATATAAACTACTGGCTATGTCTATCTGGTGTTTCCAGTTTACTGAGATAAGCGGGCAAACTACAGGAAAAAATCATTTTGATTTAAAATAAGCTACCCCCATCAACATGGTGTCTGAGCCCCTTACAGTCTTTACACATTTATTGCCATAAAACCCCTGTGAGGGAAGTGCTTTTATCCTGATTTTATAGGTGGGAACTGAGGCACAAAGAAATTTGTCCAGTGTCACACAGGAAATCTGTAACAGTTGGGACTTGAAGCTTGGTCTCCTCTCTCTTAAGCTATCAGCAGAACTGCTGGACCATCCTTCTGCATGAATTAATATTGCATTATTTCACTTTCCGAAGATCTAGGATTCCAAGAAGGCCTACCAAGGCTTCACATTTGACAACAGTATAAATGTCCACTGTTTACCGTATTTGTATTATGCGGTATTCTGGTAATAGCTTTGTAGGTTTGGAGTAATGTACACCTGGAATTTACATCTGTGGCTGATGGAAATGCAATTAATTTTGATCACATTGTTAGACCTACATTAGGAAGAAATTGGATTTGCCATACAGCATGAATACAGGCCAGTTGAATATGTCGGGGCTAACGTTGCTCATTTAGATATTTGGTAGTGTGTATGCAGAAATGGGTTTAGAAGGGGATTTATAGGTCATGTGACACCAGTGCCGCCAATCAATAGCTGGATTAAACCCATTCCTCTGACCAATATCGCTATTATTTTATAAATATTCATCGGGGCTTGAGCTGCCAGACTGTGCTCCATGCTGCCTGAAGAAACTGTAAAGAAGGGAATCTCACTGTTTTACAGTAAATAAATCTGCTTTCCAGAATATACCAGAAATTCAAAATCTCCCTGTAAAAGGACACTCTGTTACAGTTTTGCAGTAATTAAAGTTTAACAGTTAGGTAATGACTTTAAATATAATCCCTCTTTTCAAATGCTTATAATTTGGGGAGAGAGGGAATCTTTGAGGGCTGAAATGTTCCATGCTTCTTCTTAGTGCTGAAGTAATTCTTTTTTTTAACTAAAAGTTTGAGCAAAATCTCATCATCTATTCCTGAACTGTTGGAGTGTGAGAACATAGGCCAAGATTTTCTAAAAGTGACTAATGATTTTGGATGCCTCCATTTTTAGGCGCCCAAAGCGGTTAACACTTTATTGGAATCTAGTTTTCGTAGTTGGGGCGTGCTTTCTGAATTTGGGCCTCCTTAAGGTGACTGAAGTTGGGTACCCAAAATTACTAGTCACTTTTCAAAGTGGTGGCCAGGGCGTGCCCTTTTTGGCCACTCATTTCCTTCACAATGCTACATATATTTAGCCAGGGTTGTTATGCAGAATTTGAAAAAGTCTTGAGCAACTGAAAGAGGTGGTCTGGGTTAAAAGAGATAATGCATTTCAACCTTTCCTATAAAAAGAGCTAAATATGCATACAGCTTTACATTTACCCTCTCAAAGTTCTCCTGAGGCTTATATACCTCACCCAGACAAGACTGGGAAAGAATTAAGGTAACAATCGCAGCTATAAGGCAGACATTCTGATTGGAGCTATCATGCTGACAGCTCATCTGTCTTTATCTGTGGTATAGTTTCTATTGTATCTTGAACCTGAACGTTTCATTCATCAGGAATCCCTCAGGTTTGGTACTTAACTTTGGTGCAGTCCCTAAGGATTAGACACATGATTGCATTCCCATGGTAACCTCTGGCTTTTCCTGAGACTGCCTAGGGAAGTTTCCCATCCACTCCTGTAATTGTAGATCACTGGTTTGTTCTTTATTCAGTCCCAGTTTCTAACTTATCTCTTTCCCACAAAGCGAGACTTTATCTAATTCCTTTTTATCAGCATGATACGTGTAAGTCTACCCATAAAGTGCCTCCTTACCATAACTCATGTCTCTGAAGTACAGAATGATTCTGTTTCAAGAGGTGCACATGGAAAGCTGCCTCTGGGGAAGAAAAGACAGGAATGCGAGTAGAACCAGAAAGAGGTAATAAAACCTGTATACTATTGTCACTTCCTGCTATTGCAATGAAAATGATCCAAATCTCTGTGCAAAAAAAAAAAAAAAAAAATCAAGCAGAGACTTCTGAAGAAAACCTAATGTTTTTAAAAAAATTAAAACTTCAAAGAATGGAAACAAATAGTTAAGTGTTCATGCAGGGTGATGTTCATAGATTCTTCATAGATGTGGAATGTGGTGGTCCAGCTGGTAAATGCAAATCTAAATTAAAGTGACGAGCCCTTTGTTAACACACTGTTAATATCACACAGTTGAGGATTACCAAAAAAAAGCCAGGAAATGCAGAAGTAAACTTCCCATCAGCAGCAATAGCTTGGTTGTGTTTCACAGCCTGTATATTTTATGCTATATATTTAGCTATGAGTATAGTAGTATGTGAATCTACACCTTTAACCAAAAAGCAAGAACAAAAAGGAGGACATACAGAGGGGTGTGTTGTGCCCTGTGTTTGACCCTAAAGTAGACATAGCTGGCCATGGAGGATACCCACCTCTATAGGAGAATCCTCAAGTAGCATAGCAGTTCCCTTGCCACTAATTCTCTCTGTAGTCCGTGAAAGCATATAGCCATGTGAAGGGGGACATGTCCCGGGCTTCTCTGCTGTCTGGCATCCCAAGTTACAATGATTTCTCTTTGGGGCCATTGACAGCAGTGTAATTTAGAGCAGCCATCAGGAATTAACCAGGAAACTAAACCAGTCCAGGATTGGAGGAGGCACTGCCTCTGCCTTTGCACCCTGTTCCTGAGTTGCTCTATGAACTCCTCAGCAACTTAGCTGCAGAATCCTCAGGATCTGAGTGGGTAGATGCCCCTTCTTACCCCCCCCCCCACCCACACACCCACAGTGCTGGTCCCCAACCCTGCATAAGGGCTACCAAGAAGGAAATGATGCTGCAGAAATGGCACTTCTCTCTGCCACACCTTGTGGGTAAAGTTCCATCAGATTTTCAGCCTCTCCGCCAGCAGAGAAGCAGGTGACAATTTGGGGTGGTGTCTTTAGCCCGTCCAGTGTTTCCAGTATGTTGCTGTCTAGATATATCCTTGAGCACTTTGACCTAGCATGACAACTGAAGTCAGTGAAATATAGTAAAAGAATATAAGAGAACCACGTGGAAGTATGTTTGTTAAATTATTGCTTGGAAAAGTCCAACTCAACATGCTTAATATTTACCCACTGTTAGCAATAAACGCTTCTGAGTACAATAATGTAACATCTGTCACTGTTATGCAGTCTCACCCTTTAATTAGGCACAGGTGGTCTCTCTATTCCCAGAGTGGTCCTCCCCTTTTTTCTTTTGTGTATAAAATACAAACCAGTTTTGTTTGTGCTCTGTAGGTAGATGTTACTAAACTATACAATGCTTAATACTTTCCATTTATCTGTTGCCACAACATTGTGGGAAGCCTGCAGAGGATACAGTATCGAGGCAGGTGAGACTGCAGAAACTGGTATGACTGCCACATCTGTAGCATGACGTTCAATCAGTTGCATTGGGGTGCATGTATCTGTGTAATTCATGATTGGTAATGGGTCTTGGTAGGTGGATCAGTTAAACTATCCCGCACTGCCTTCGCCTTCGGGCTTGCTCAGAGATCATCTGCTCCCAGCTGTATCTTTGTGCTTTAGATTCTTTTTCTCCACACTCTGGTATCTAGCATTTTTGGAGGAAGACCCTCCTTTAGTTGCTTGCTGACTATATTTCTAAGCTATCTCTAGCCTTCTGCATTACTGTATTTCTCTGTCTTATCAGCTCCTCCTAATTTAGTATCAACAGGCTGTTTTATGCCCTCTTCCATATCATCAATGGAGATGTTAAATACAATCAGACACAATGCCAGTCACAGTGGCAGACCCACTAAACAATGTCATTCAGTACACTGGAGAGACAAGGTGGGTGAGGTAATAGCTTTTATTAGACCAACTTCTGTTTGGTGAGAGAGAGCCTAGGGAGGCTGTGGAATCTCCATCACTGAAGATTTTTAAGAGCAGGTTAGACAAACACGTGTCAGGGATAGATGGTTTAGATAATACTTAATCCTGCAGGGGACTGGACTAGATGATCTCTCAACATCCCTTCAAGTTCTATGATTCTATTCATAATTACCCTTTATTTATGGTCCTTTGATTTGTTTTCAGTCCATTTGGCTGCACTGCTATCCAAGATCACATTTTCAAGAGTGTATGAAACACTGTATCAAATGCTTTTTTTTTTTCAGATATATTGCATCTACTGCATTACCTTCAACCATTGAGGGCCCTACAAATGCAGTCTTAATCAGTGTAATGCTTACTACCATGTGGCCACATTAGGCCTAGTGGTAATATGGCCACATGGAATAAGACACACACACACACACACAGCCAACCCACTAAGGGCCTGTACCATAGCCCATTGAAGACAATGGGCATCTTTCCATTGATTTCAGTGGATTCTGGATTGCACCCTTTAGAGTGTAAAATCCTCAGTTCTACTTCCAAACAAGCTTAAATACAGATTCCAGTAATGTCTATTTCATGTAGTGAAGCTAGGTAATAACATAAGAACCAGACCTCTAAAACTAAACTGGTTCTTTATTAAGAGAATTATTTACAGAGATGTTGCAACTGCAGCCAGCATCCAAGCCATATGCACACAGACTTACTTCTGGTGCCTCCTCCAGACTCTTCCCTCTAGCAACCTGTGTTCCTTCTTTCAAGTTCCATTCAGGTCACTACAGTGTCTAAAGGTATTTCATACTCCCTGATGATAAACACTTTTACAATCTAAAAGTATGACTCCTTGTATTCTATCAGTCGCCAGGTGATGACCTATTAAGTTGTGGAGATCACAGATTTTGTGTTACATAAGAATAGCAAGATGGTGGAGTGAACAGGGTTCAAATTCAGGTCATGAGTCATTTAAAGAAATCTTGTCCGGGATTCTTCCCTTTGTTCTTTGAAATTTTATTGTATTTTTTACACTTTGCTTACTGATTTTTTTAAATAAAATACAGCAACAAAGTATTACAGAATGAGAAACATCGTCACTTCAGAGAGACAGAATAAACAATGAGTCCGATGTAGCAATAATGAGTAAACCTTCAAATAAACAACCAGGATGAAAAGCCCATGCTGTATTTATATAAGTACAAACTCTTAAAAACAAAAGTTGGTACGCAAGTGAATTCAAGCAGGTTGGCAGTATTGATTTAGTGGTCTTAACTATGCCGAGAAGTTATCTCCACAGATCACAGAGTAACAGATAAATAAAGAGAACAAAAGGACCAAACACAACTTCTACAGAAATATGACTGACGTTTTAGACATCCATTTGAAGTAAACTCATCCATAACCATTTTCTCTATTCAACTCTACTGCTGTAACTCTGTTGACAAATGTGGAGTGACACCAGGGTTGGATTTGACCCTGTGGGTGTCTCCATGCATTCAGGTTGGACAAGATTTTCAAAAGTGATTAATGATATTGGTAGCTTCAATTTTTAGGTACTCAACTTGAGACATTTCATGCTCAGCACTTTCTGAAAATCTTTAAGGTGGCTTGAGTGGGGCACACAAAATACTTCTGAAAATGTTGACCACTGAAGTCAATTTCTTTATGGAATTAGGAGAAGTCACTTTTTTTTCTTATTGTTTTAATAAGCAGCTCTTTTACATTGTAGTATTCACCAATCCTTTCCTCCACTTCCAGCCTGAGGCTGGAGGAGATTTGTTTTTGTCAGCCATCAGTTCAGAAGAACTAGACCAACCCCATGTCTGAACCACAAGAGGTTACTGCTGTCAGGAAAGACAGCAGTCCAAGTATGAGGTTTTGTGTACTGTTCCTTTAAAGCTGTAGCAGGAAGCCACACCAGGAAAGGGACTGGGGAAGTTTCTAAGCAGAAATTCTTAAGTGAAGCAGTGAGAGCAAGAACATGACATTTTAGGAATAATGTATTTATTCTAGGAAAGTTCCTCGCTTAGTGTTAGTAGAAAGATGCTTTCTGTGATTTCTAACTACTGTCAT
This sequence comes from Natator depressus, assembly GCF_965152275.1. Lineage (NCBI taxonomy): Eukaryota > Metazoa > Chordata > Testudines > Cheloniidae > Natator > Natator depressus. The sequence goes on along the minus strand of NC_134234.1, from coordinate 218,538,081 downwards.
GTCACAATCTACAACCCTATTTTTATGGAGCTCAATCACTGTAGTGTCTAAGCACTGGTAGCACAAAAGTTTTGCTAGCTTATGAAATCATTTCTAAGTTTTACTACATAATGTATTTTGGACCAGATTCTCAGCTGTGTAAATTGGTGTAGCTCCATTGACTCCAATGGCCCATGAGCCATCAGCTGCTAGTTTAATGTTAGCTATGCTTAGGAAGGGTATCTGTATTGCACAAAGCTGTTTTGGGACTTCAAATGTAGCAAAGCTAATAACTTAGTCTGTGCCCAAGAGGAGCCACAAGAAAAAGTCACAACCTTATCTGGATATGACACACACTGTAAGGCCAGGCCCTCCAAGGCCTCTTGACTAGCATGATACAGTGCTGATAAACTTTAAGCACAGAACACAGCTGATGTCCAAAAAGCATCTAGATACTTACTATAGAAACATAATATTAAAGTAAAACTAACCGACATAACTCTGCAAATACTTCAGACTTAAACTTCAAAAAGCTCCAAATAGTTTCCACCTAGTCCCCCAGCACCTAAAAAGCTAGAAACTCTACCGTATGAGTTATTTTCTCTGTGATGACCTAATTCCCTAGCGTGAGTTATCCCTCCTATAAGAGATTTTCCCAGCATGCTCTTCTGGTAACTGGTCCTTTAAATCAGACAAGCAACTGCTGCCATAAAGTAACCATCTTGCCTCTGATTGCTGATTGCTCTGATACTTTCCTCCGTTACATCTGGTAAGCATTTTTAGCTCTTCGTATGTTTTTTTCTGTTCCAGAGATGGTACATGTGCCTCGTCAGAATCTGAATTTGGGGCCTATAGGCAAATTCTCCATCTGTGTTCGAGACCATAACATTTCATGTTAATTATAACTTTTAGCATTTCTAGCAATTTACTATCTCAAAGTGCTGAACAAACATCTACTAATTAAGCCTTATAACAGCCTTCTACTAATGCCAGGAGAGTAAATGAGTAACTTTATTCTAATATTTCTACTCTTTTCAGAAATAACAGGGTACCCTAGCAACACTTCAGAAACTTGGCAAGTCAGTTATAAATTGATTCTAGAAATAAGTTTAGATCCAGAAGTGAGTTCTTATTGTCATAGGCCTTGATTAAGATTCAAAAGTAAGTCTTAGTTTACCCCGTGCATGCTTCATATAAAACTAAAATGAAATTAATTCTCAAGACCAGATGAAGAGGTTTCTTTTGTCAAATAAATAAAATATAATCGACCATATTGCATTTATTAGAATGCCTTTTACACCTAGAGAGACAAGGTGCGGGAGGTAATATGTTTCATTGACCAGCTGCTGTTGGTGAAAGAGGCAAGCTTTTGAGCACCACAGAGCACTTCTTCAGGTTCCAATAGGTGGAGCTAGAGAGCAGGTGGAGCAAACATTCCATGTTACCAAGCATTCTGAAATGAGGCCCATACATTGTGGGACAAGACAACAAACACACCATGTCCAGCACAATACCCCCAAACTGCCAGAAGAGAAAGCGCTCCAAAAACGTGACTCTGGTTCAACCAGAAATACTTTTCACAGAACTGATCTAGACAGGAGTTTTTCCAGTAAACTGGCTCAGAAGATGAAGAAAACTAAACAGGAGTTTCTCCAAGAGAATAGACGAATTATAACTGGCTTATTATTTTCTTAGTTTTAGTGGGGTTTAGAATAGCTTAATTCTTTAAAAGAAACTAATGAGACAAGCTGTACATATTGCACATGAGCTGTAGGCTCTTTAATGCTCATTGCCTCTTTCTTCTTTTCTTATTTGTTGATTAGGAACCTCATTATCTTATTCACAAAGATACCAACTCCAGCAATACAGGAGAGATGACACATGAAGGACAACAATCCTTCTTCCGCTAGGCCTTCCGTTACTTCTGTGATGCATTACATTGGCCTTCTAGGTGAGGGGAGAGGTGCATCATGGGACATGGAGTCCAACCTGAAAGCTTGGCCCACAGAGGAGAATGGTTGCATAAGGCAACTGAATTACAACTCCCATGAGGCAATACAGCACTATTTTGAATGGAAATATTTTGGTTTTCATTTTGCTTTTTATGAAATATTAAAATGTTGATATACTTAAAATGAGGAAAACCCAATTTTACCCAAAAAGGAGTTTGGGTAAAAAAAATTCAGACAGCCCTAATTAGCACAGCAAGGCTCAGGTACACAGCCAGCAACTTCACTGAGTCCTGTGTCTTGTCATCTGGCCCGGAAACTAATGAATCTGAGCTGAGGTTAAATTAAGAGGGAGCATATGAATGCACAGGTCCCCATCTCTGTTAAAGTAGATGGGGGCATTTCTTCCTCTTCTTCTCCTGGGCTTGGAGGATTTGAGTTCTCCCTTCTCCTAACTCAATCACTATCTCCCACTATAAGGACTCATTGATAGGGCAGGTCAAAAAATGGTAAAGATTTTCCATAACTGTTTTGAGCAACATTTTGATTTTTGACAAAACAACTCAAAATGAAAATGTTTGTTTCAATTCAAATTGAAAATTTGCATTTCATTTTGGTTTTCATTTTCTGTCATCCTTCCCCAACCCTCTTTTTCTAAGAAACATTTAGCTTTAAAGAAACTTTAAAGAGAAGTGCTCATTTCCGTCGCAAAGCCATGCTTCATTGAAAACCAGCTGTCTTCCTTAAGCAGGAGGATCTGAAGTGGGAGCAGCACGTGGCACTGCTGGATAACTGGTCAATATATGGTAATCTAAGCCTTCATCCGAACAGCTGGAGCAGCACTAGCACCTAATGGGAGAAGAAAAATCCGCCAGTTGTGTGTGGGGGGATGGGAGGGGTTCTCCTATCCACTTTCTTTCTTCCACAGAAAGATCTGTCCCCTTGCTGGTTCCCTCTCCCCTCCAGGAGAGCAGAGAGGGAATATAGGAGAAGTTGGGAAGCTGACACAGCCATGGATTCCCACTAAGAAAAGAGAATTCTCAAGTGAAACACATCAGCATAGTCGGCAATACACTATCCTTCCCCCAGTAAAGGGGATGTGCCAGGAGACTGAGCAGTGCACATAACGGTGCCAGATTCTCAGCTGGCACAGTTGCTGGCTGCAGCCAGAGTAACAGAAAGCAGCCGTTGGCCTGCCCCAAGTTATGTCAGAGGCGATTTGGGAAGGCAGGAAGATAGCTCACTCCACCTGCCTTGCAAGCAAAGAACATTAGATTTCTTTGACAAAAAGGGACATGTCTGTCCGTTGTTGACATTTCTACATTTGTAGACAGTCTGAAAGGAAAATTTCAAACTGTACAGTTCAATTGCAAAAAGATCACTTTGCAGCGTGTTGGTGAGTTGCCTAAGACAAAGTCATCCAGTCAGGAAACAGAAACAATGCCGTGTGGCTTACACAAAACTAACCAACACAGCACTTGTGAATTCAGAATATTGACAAAGAACTTGTCTGCAAGTCACCTAAAGACCAACAATTTTACACTGAAATAATTTGCAAAGAATTTCAATGAAATGTGAATATGAGAAAACTGTGATGTCTCATAGACAATTTGTGATCCGGAAAGGGGTGTAACTTGTTGAATAAATTTATTCATTACGAATTGCTCATCCAGGTCTAATTAAGAGATACCTAAGGGACAGTGAAGCAGAAAAGAGAATCTAAAGTGAAACATAAGAAGACAAAAGCTATATTTGAGAAAAATCAAGTTCTAAATCAATAGTATGGGCCAATACTTTTCCTGGCGTAGGCCAGGAAAAATATTTTCCCAGGGTTTGGCCCATGGATTTATTATTCAGTAGAAAGCAATCTGCTTGTTCTTTTGAATGAGTTATACGATTAGTCGATGACGGGGAACATAGCTGATGTTAACAGTGTTTGCATTCATGTGAGCAGCAATACATATGAAATTCTAAACTTTGGGGGCCTGATCACCTGTTGGTTACACCCATTTTGTTCTGGCATAACTTCACTGATTCCAAGAGAGTTACTTCTGATTTGCACCGGTTTCAGAGGGGAATCAGGCCTCTTTGATTCCAAACAGGAAGTTTAGCCATTTCAGCTTTTCTGACAAGACTGTATTCACCACGGGATTCCTTCCCGCATTCTAAATAGCAATGTAATTATCCCTTCTAAACTGATTCTGAGGAAACATATTAGTCATAATCTTGCTCTCCATGACATCTAAACAGCCTAGCAGATTTGATGTCCTTATTATGTTGCTAACAAGGTTTGCCTGAAGCCTAATGGGGTTCATTCCAGCAGCTAGTAAGAGGCTTAAAACATGTATAAGCTGAAGGCAACTCTTGTTTTCGCATCATATTATAGTGGATTAAAATACCAGAAACCCCTTTTTAATGAACACCTGCCGTCCTTTGGGCCCACGTCTCCTCTCCTTTACAGTAGTGAAAATCAGGAGTACACCATTGGTGTAAAAACAGTACAGGTGAGAGGAGAATCTGGCTCAATACATCTGTTAGCTAAATTCATGTTCTGCTGTTTGTACCACAACTGATTCACACCATATTCCTGATCCTCCTCTTGGTTTCACCAGTATACATCCAGGATAATTTGAATGAAATCAGGAGTTACTCCAGATTTGCACCAATGTGACTCAAAATCAGGCCTTTATATGAAATAAAAGATCTCAGTGACCAAAATCTCTGCATCTCAAATAATGAAATACATCAAATGCAGAATAGACCATATTCCAATGTTGTACTTTGGAAAATCCAACATGAATGACTACTATTAAAATAAGAAACTTACATACATTTTTCGATACTGTTAATCTGTATTTAACAAATAAGGGCAAATCTTTATTGTCACTGAACTTCTTAAAGTGCTTTCCAGCAGGTATGTTTGCGAGAGAGAGAGAGAGCGCGCGAGAGAGAATTAGCCCAGACAAACAAGCTATGTTATGCTGGAGTGAATGTTGAGCGTATGTATCAGTAACATAATAAGCATCATAGAAATGTGGTAATTATCCCAAAATCAAACATAAGAAACCCAGGAAATTCTGTTAAGATAAATGTTAAAGAAATCCAAACATGCAATGAAAATCCACAGTTAAAACCCCCACAGAATGTTAGTGATGTTGTCACACTGTCTGGCGTGATTCACAACCGTGAGTGCCTGCCTCAGGGCAGACTGTCAGAAAACAGGGCAGACACCCCAAACTGGTGATGTGTTCTACAGTTAGATTTCACCAAGCCTGTGACAAATGTGAACTCCTGGCTCACTATGCCAGTCTCACCATGGAGTCACAGACAGTCCCCTCAGACTCTCAAGTCTGTCTTACCACTCAGACAAACTGGACTTTGTGATAAAAGGTCACTTAAACCAAAAATCACACCACATCAGGTTGCTCCCCATCCCAAGAGACCAGTCATTTACCCCAGATTAATTGGTATTCTAAATTTTACATCAAAGACAACACTGGTAGCCAATTCTAATTCTAAATGAACTAAAGGTTTATTAGCTAAGAAAAGGAAGTGAGAGTTATTGAGAGGTTAAAGCAGGTAAATACATGTACAGGTGAGTCACAGTCTATAATTCCAAATGATAGCAGAGATGTAGTAATCTGCCATTTCCCCCAAAATCTCTGAGAGTCTCCGTCTTCTTGCTCAGTTATTGTGTCCTGTTAGAATCCAAATAGTCCAGAGATGAAGGATTTTTTTATAGCCTCTTCTCACAGGAAAACAAGCTGACAAGGTCACTACCCATGTGGGCTCTTCCTTTGATGACAGAAAGTGAGGAATGCATTTAGAGTAGTTGACCTCCATCATCACACATAATGACCATTTGCTTTGAAATTAACACTTTTCTGTTAAAGTTTTTCATTTGCATTCTACAAGGCTTCTTTCCCCTTTGATGGGTTATTTTGTTACAGAGTTATACACATGTAAATGTTTGCTATTATATTATAACAGGATATAAATAAGTGACAACAATGTATGTAACATCCCATTCGTTTTCATGAAGTTTAAACACCAAATACACTTTATTACATTTAACAATTACTTTGATCTACACTAATACACCAGTGAATTGACACGGGGTTTCGGTATGAGTTGGCACTTAGTCGGCCATAAAGGGGGGAAAATTATGAAAAACCTGTAGCAAGGGGACATGGCCCCCCTCCCAGATGGATAGAGGGACAGTTGCGACCGACCCCTGGTAGGCAGAGCCAAGACACCCACGCTTACCCTGCCAGAAGCAGAGGGGCAGGACAGAACCAGAAATATAAAAGGCGGCCCTCCAGCTCAGTTGGAGAAGAGCTGCCAAAGGAGAAGGATATCTCCCACCTGCTGCTGTTGCTCAGACCCAATGGCAGCCAATACAGTGCCAGAGACCTGGAAAGACTGCTAGAGCTGCTGGTTGCCGGAGATGCTGAGGTGCTGCTGGGGATGCCATTAGCTGTTTACCCAGCTGAGAGAAACGACGACCCCTGGAACCCAGGTACCCCCCTGAATGGGAGTGTAGAAAGTGGCCCAGGGAAGCCAAATATAGTTCAGCTGCATTGCTGACTGACAGGTGGCCAGTGTGTTGCTACTGGATTTTCTGCTGAGTCAGTAGCAGACTATTCTGCCACTCCTAGGGCCCTGGGCTGGGACCCAGTGGAGTCGGGTGGGCTCGAGTCCCTCTACCACCTGCCACCCCACCCAGAGGTGGCAGTCTTGCCATTCTAAGCCAATAAGCCTGTGTTTGTCAGCTGTCCACCAGAGTCAGGAGCATCGCCTGTTTGCTGCCCTGCCGTGCCCTGCCTGAGGGCCTGGGCTTAAAGACTTTGCTGCTCTGTTCTGACTACTAGCCAGCAGGGGTGCCACCCCAAGCAGTCACTGCCGAATTACCGCCACGCCCGGAAGAGTGGCGGAGCTACTGCCCAAAAGCCGCCACAGCAGGAAGAGCGGCGGCGCTGCCGCCGAATTGCCGCCACGGGACATGGACTGCCACCCCATTCTGAATGCCACCCTAAGCTCCTGCTTGCAAAGCTGGTGCCTGGAGCCAGCCCTGCTGGCCAGAGCCTCCTACCTGTTTGTGGCCCCACCCTGCCTGAGGGTCAGAGCTCCGAGGTTACTGACTGCTCTACCCCGCTGAGTGGCAGAGGCTCCAGTGCAAATTCCCTCTGAACTGTGCCCCTCCAAAGGCATCGTAGCGAGAGGGCATGGCCTCCCTTCCAGAAGGCTGGAGGGACAGCCGTGACTGCCCTACAAACCTAATATATCTTTAAAAAGCAATTTATTGTCATCTAAACATTAAAATTCCTTAATCACACAGTTATTGCACAAACTAATTAATCAATGCACATACTGATAAATTATCTGACATTCATTCTGTCCTCCAAGTCAGTGCTAGAACAGGCCATTAGGTTGTAATTTCCTCCAGGATTTCAGATACCACATTGATGGGGACTGCTTAAGAATCTTGATATACAGACAGAGGCAGGGACCACATCATGCAACAGCCACACCAATTGTAATGCATACATAATAATATAGAAGAAAATTGGCCTCATAATGTAATACCGACATGAAGAAAGCATGAGTCTATTGCTTATGAAAGGGAAATTTTCTTTTTCTAGCTAGGAAAAGTAACTAAACGAAAGCAAAATAAATCCATTCTAAATAATCTATAGGGACAGATACTGGCTACGCCTCCTTTCAGATGCCCATTGCAAGTAGGGGGAAGAATCCACAGCAGGATGTCTTCCATGTCCCCTTTGTGCATCTACACAGAGGGCGGCCTGATGGTTCCACACCCTGAGCAAAAGCATGGGAGAGTGTTAGCACCACCAGCAGAGATGGACACACCACAGCGTGAGCAGGGGCTGTAGCACCATCAGGACAGCATCATCAACAAACTCCATCTGGTTCTGGGGGAAGCACAAGCTATGTTTCCATGAAGGAGGTGCAGGAGGGGCTCTTCAGTCTGCTCTCCCCAGTAGTCTTGGAACCCGTGTGCCTGCTTTACGCCTCAACAGGTAGAAGCCTTTTGGAATTGTGTGTGATGCGGGTCCCCTCTCCTCCCTCGAGCACATGCATGCACTTCACAGCTGTTGCACTGAAGCTCCATTGCTAACACAGTTAATAGTTTTTAAACTGATCACAATATAGGTCAGGTCTGTACCCTGGTGTAAATCGACATACTTCTAGTGACTTCAATGGAGCTACACTTCAATGGATTTACACCAGCTGAGGATCTGGCCCTCCATCACAGATCCTTGGGTTAGATTTAACCTCCCCACCTTTTCCCCATCCCCACGTCTCCCCCGCAAAAAAAATCCTGGAGAGAATTGTGAATGGTCATTGGTTTCTTTCCTCAGGTGGAAGGGTCTCTGAACATGTGATGTTACATACGTCATGTCTTGTAACTCTTAGGCACAGATGCGTCATTTATGGGGAGACTGATAGTGCTTAACCTTCCTTCATCTAGCTTGGTTGCTTGGAGTCTTACTCAGATGCTGACATAACTTGTTACAGATACTGGACCAGATCTTCCACTAGCATAAGTCAGGATTGCTCGACTGATCTCATTGGTACTGCACTGGTATAAACCAGCTCAGAATCTGGCTCATTTGATTTTTTTTCTTTTTTCTTTTTTTGGGGGGGAGAGGCGTGTTAAATCACATACCATAATTATTCCATATTTTGGTACTTTTGAGCTTTTCATACTCCTCTAAGTTCACTATTTCTCCCCTGTTCTGAATGTTCCTTGATAATGGGAATATTTTAAGCTCTTGTACTCTTACTATCAAATCTTTTCTGTATTTGTGAAACATTTTGGGAACGTTATTTACATAGCATGTTACATAATTGAGGTTGTATCCCAGAAGATTTTAGTTTTTGCGGGTGGATATTCCGCTTTGAAATATTGTCTCTGCTTTGCAAGAGCTCTTTATTTTGGCCAGGTCTCCTATTCTGAGAGAGCTAAATCGCTAGATGTGAACAGAACCAGCTCCATCATGTGTTACTACTGACATTCAGAATTGGTTATCCTAACTTTCATCTCTTCATCTTTAAAACACTGCCATCTGTTGTCTCCAGACAGTTCAGGCTTCTATTTGTGCAAACTTTATTCCAGCCCATATGGAAAAAATATCTATTTTCAATTATCGTCATATTTTCTTAAAATATACTACAGTGAAGAGGAAAAAATCGGCATCACTTACTCCTAAATGTTTATGATGAGGATGATAATTTATCACAAACTATCTTTTCAAGGTTTTGATCATGTGGTCTTACTATATGGCTCTGGTATCACAAAAGCTGGCCAATTTTGTAATAATGTAAATATGTTTTAACGTTCAAATGCAGCTATTGATCTGTAGATTTCATTGGTACTAGCAGTGCGGTAGGTAATATTGATATAGTCATTCCATTGGAAACCCCCCTAGCCAATCCATTTCTCAAAATTGTTCATTTGGGGATGAAATTTCTCCAGTCTGGTCTCAAGCCCACAGTCACTTTTGGGGGAAAGTTTGTATAAAATTCAATCTGCTGGTTTTGGGCTGTGTGAGTATGAAATAAACCACATGTCATCTGTTTTTTACCATTTCTTCTCTGTGCATGTATAACTCCAAACACTCTTGGTTTTAGATGTTCCCACTTGGCATGGACAAAGTCCTCAAGGAAGAATGTGATCTTTTCATTAATTTGGCTAGGTAATAAAGTTATGAACGTTTCATATCTCTCTACCTGCAGAGGCCTAAATGAGGGACACAATGTATAATAGAGACGAAAAATGACAGGGACAAAAAATTACGCACATAGACGTATTAAAAGACAGTGGGATTAATTCTTTTAGTGTAAATGGCTCTGTTTCCTTAATCTTTACTTCTGATGTAAATAATTTTTAATGTTACAAGTGAAGAGACACCAAACTGGTGTGGAATGGAGGTAACTTTGAGTGACATCCCTGAAAATGAGTGATGTGTGATGTCCCCCAGTTATACAGAACTTTCCTCTGGTTCTGTCTTCTTTAGGGAAGTATGCATATGTGGGCATCCACCCACCAAACTATTGCTCAAACCCACCTAGATTTTTCCCCACCCTGATTATAATTGTGCAGCCTCTCTCTCCTTTTAAGTGCCAGCCCCTCCTGAATAAATCCAGGTTATGGGCTGTGCACAGTGATTCAAGAGGGAAGCAAGGAGGAAAACAGATGCAAGGTGGATAGACTGCTCACCAGTGACTTGCAGTGGTAAAGAACAGAAAAATGGAGAATCAGTGCTGGAAGCCTCAAGCAAAACACCCAGTTAAAGTCTATGTCTAGGCTCCCACTCATAAAAGATGGAAGGGCGTATGGATTCCAATCCTGCAAAATGCTTAATGCCAATGGGAATGGAGGTTGTTTGATCATAGTGGTCCCTTCCGGCCTTGGAAACTATGAATCTCTCAGAATCAGGCACCTATGTAGATAACTGAGGGAAAAATACTATAAAGGCTTCACATAGAGCAATATAGCATGGGCTGCTTTGTCAGAGGTATTGAGCACCGGTAACTCTAGTGAACACTGTGACAGATATAACAATTTCCTGCAATAGCTTTGGGAGATCTTACTGCATTAGGTTTATATATCATTGTGGTCCAGGGATTGTATGTAATTCCCAGGGGAAGGTGATCGCAGCTCCTCCAGGAGCTAAGAACAGTTGGGAGGTGATTAGGCAAATTCACTCAGGTTATAACATCTCCAGAGAGGTAGCAGCACCTGGAAAGGCTGCATGTCCTTGTTCAAATTGGATTCTTCAGAGACCAACAGACAAGAAAAGGACTTTCAGATAAATAGACTCAGTTTAAACTAACTTGGAACCTTCTTTCTGCTCCAGCAAAGGGACAGGACCTACGGGGGTTCTAATCCTTCCTGGGAAGATTTGGAAGGACTTTGGCCTACAGAGGTCCATAAAACTGATTGGTGACCTCTAGTGAGCTTTTTGCACGTGTATAGGAACTTCTATAGTTTTAATCTGTTTTCTCAGTGATGTTTTCACTTTAAGAATAAATATGCTTGTTTATAAGAGCTGTGTAGTAACTTATAATTGCTGGCAATTAAGTTGTTTATAAGAGCTGTGTAATAACTTATAATTGCTGGCAATTAAGTTGTTCATAGCCTTCAAAGAAAAAGTAAAGTGCAGATGCAGGCCTATCTTGGCAGTCTGGCTTACTGGGGATATCACAGTGTAGGCAGGGAACTGTGCAGCCTGAAAAAACTCTGGTCAGGAGGGAGCCAGACGTGAGTTTCTACCCATGAGATGTGATGGTTGAGGAGCTGGGAGCCTAGCGTGGGTACCCTTGGCGGACCATGAGAGGGAAGTACAAGTGCAGTTACCCTGAACCATGGCAGACAGCGAGAACAGTAGGTGCTTAAACAGTGAGAAATTGCATTATCCAGTGGCTAGGGTACTGACCTCGGACCTGGAAGACCTTGGTTCTATTCCCAGTTTTACCACTGACTTTGGGCAAGTTGTTTTCCTTTGTGTTTCCCCTCAGGCCCTTAGTCTGTTTTGCTTATTTAGATTTTAAGCTTTTTGGAGAAAGCATTGTCTCTTACAACATGTATGTACATGTGCCACAATGGAGACTCTAGATACTTCTGTCATTCAAATAAATAACTTCTGAAAATCAGTATCTATTTGCTCAGTTTAAAGCCAGATTCTGATCTCATTCAGTAGAGCAAATCCTGAATCGTTCTACTGAAGTCACTGGGGCTGCTCCAGATTTAGACTGTTTTTGAAGTTCAGGAATGGTAACATACAAAAGCCAGTAGGAGAACACTGCAATCTCCCTGGGCATTCTATAACAGATTTAAAAGTAGCCATCCTTCAACAAAAAAACTTCAAAACCAGATTTCAAAGAGAAACTACAGAGCTACAATTCATTTGCAAATTTAACACCATTAATTTGGGCTTGAATAGGGACTGGGAGTGGCTGGCTCACTGCAAATGCAATTTTCCTTCTCTTGGTATTGACACCTCCTCATCAATTATTGGGAGTGGTCCATGTCCACCTTGATTGAATTGACCCTGTCAACACCGGTTCTCCCCTTGTAAGGTAACTCCCTTCTCTTCATGTGTCAGTATATTTATGCCTGTATCTGTAATTTTCACTCTATGCATCTGAAGAAGTGTGGTTTTTTTACCCATAAAAGCTTATGCCCAAATAAATCTGTTAGTCTTTAAGGTGCCACCGGATTCCTCGTAATAATAAGACTGTCTCTAACACGAATCCCTTTATGGTAGCTCTGTAGACATCTTTTCTCAGCTTGATTCATTGCCAGTTACATCCATTGGCCATCATTTGCAGTACTGCATCCACTTTTCAGAGTGCTTACTGTATATCCAAGGTTGAATTAGTTTTATAAATGAGATTTTGTGAGTGCTGCATTGGGATAGGGTGTCCACCCCACACTTGTCCTGATGGGGTTAATGGAAGCCAGATGGGCCAATTTGCCTGTTAGGAATTGAGCCTGAGAAAGAAGCCATAATTAGAAGACACTCACCTGTGCAGGAACAAGCAGGCCTTCTGTAATACCAGGGAACTGATAGTAGGAAAGGGGCTTTAGGGAGGTAGTCTGCAGTCATTCCCTGAGAGAAGGGAGCGATGTGTGGGGGTTAGTGAGAGAAGTATCCCATGGTTGTTACCTTGGAGGAGGAGGAGGAGGGAGTAGAGAGGCTGGCAAACCCCAGAGAGTGGGGGAGTGCTGGAGTAGCAGCCAGGTTGGGGGACTGAGCAGACGGTGACTGTGTGTTGTAGGGTCCCAAGGCTGGAACCCGGAGTAAAGGGCAGGCCTGGGTTCCCCGTACCTGCCATTGGAGAACTGCCACTGGTGGGGCAGTGAACCGAAGACTATCTGGGTCACTGTGGGAGTGACAGAACATTTGAAGGACTGTACCCTGAAAGTGGGGGAGTGCTGAGTGACCTGGGTGGAGGCTGAGTCATGCTGTGGTTCCTGGAGTGAAAGGAGCTGCAGACCAGAAAGAGAGACAAAGTACAACTGTGGGAAGGGGCATCCACCTTGTGGAGCTCATCCACAGAGTTGCAGGGAGGAGGCATCAGATTAGGGGTGAGAAGAGCAACCCTGTCACATGCACCAAATGCTTTACTAAATCCTGGATGCATCCCACCTCAGGCATCTCCCTTTGTCAATGAATTTTATTGAAAAGAATGATCAGTTTTGTCTAGCATGCAGGGGGTTCATTAAAACTAAATTGGTCTTGGATCCTCCAATATATTTAACCCTTCCCTGCTCTTCCTCACCCTGTCTACCAGCTCTTTTTAAAATCTCTGATGGCCTTGGCCCCCTCTGTTCCTACCTTTCAAAACTATTTATTTCTCAAGTCCTCATCATTTGTACCATCACTTACCTTCCTAGGTACAGCTGCACTGCAGTCAGAGATGTGTATACTGCTTTGGTACCAACAGCAATGAAGCTACGCTACCATGGGCGGTGGCATGGGCCAGTCACCAGAGTACAAGCCCCGTGTGGGATCCTGAGTACACACTTGGGCTGCTAGACCGTGCAACCCCCCCATGCTGCTGTGGCTTCTCTGCTATTGTTGCTTGAGATAGCTTTCATCTAGCTACCTTGGGATGACTACCATGCTGCAATCACACCTCCTGGTTGCCGCATAAATATACCCTTAGTGGTACTGGGAGGGGGGTCCCCTCCCATTGTAAGACAACACTGCTCTTGTATCCATTATTATTTCTATCATGGGAGTCCCAATCTTAGACTAGGACCCCTTGTGGTAGGCACTGCACAAACACATAACCAAAAGATAGTCTCTGTTCAGAGGAACTTACAACTTTAAGCATCAGACAAGAAATAACAGATGGATACAACAACAAACCAGGGGAGCTGAGAGAAACAATCAGAGCACACAAGTTAGCATGAAAACAGTGGTCACAGAACACAGCAGCCTAACCATTGTAGTGCTTTGTAGGCATCACTGCAAAGGAGAGTTTTAAGGGGGGATTTGAAGGAGAACAATGAGTGGCTCTGCAGATGTTTCTGGGCAGCTCCTTCAATGCTTGAAAGGTAGCTTGGGAGAAAATGTAAAGGTACTTGTTAGAAAATGTAACAGATGGCTGATGGAGACAAAGTGGGGGTGACATCTCAATAACAGATGAGAGATGATAGAGGGTGGGGAATAGACTGTAAAGGGCCTTAAACTCAAAATTTGTATTTGATGCAGTAGAGAAAGGGGGCCGGTGGGAGGATGCAAAGCTCGGAGGCGGAGGGACGAAATCAAAGCAGTGAGCCAGGAAAATTATGTCCCTAGATGTCAGACCACACAGGACTGTCCCAGCTGCCATTTGCCTGGATTTGCAATGTTCTGACTGCTGAAAGGTGAGATATTATCTTTCCTTCCTGAGTGCTGGGAGGCAGAGGAATAGGGTACTACCCTCCAAACCCTTCACTCCAGAGAGTACGCGCTCCCTCCTGTCTGAAGGCTTTCCACCATCTCCCTTGCAGTGTGAGTTGAAACTCCCACTCTGCAAGCGACAAATCCTTGTACTTCCTTTTCAAATTCAGGACTTAGATGTTGTTGCTCCAAGAATCCGAGGTTAATTTGTCACTGCTGTCATGATTTATTTTTCATAAGCCTGCGGGCATAGCAGCATTGCACGAGAGAGGTGGAATGATCCTAGTGTGGAGGGCACCACACGCATAATCAAGAGATGTGGGTTCTATTTCTGTCTTGCTCACTGAGCCACTGGTAACTTGGGCAAGTCACCTGACTTCGCTATAGCTGTGTTTTCCCTCCCACCTGTATCTATTTAGACTGTAAGCTCTTTGAGGCAGGGACTGTCTTACTGTGCGTGTGTGTGTGTGTGTGGTAAATAGCACAACTGGGGTGAAATGAAGTCAAAGTAAATTTAGGCTAATAACTGTTTTTGCTGTTAAGATGTTTTCTTATGCTCTGTCCAAATTTTCCAACCTATCAGTTGGGTCATTAAAAGAGAATCACACACAACACGATATTGTTAGAGGAAAAACTGTTGATTTGGTTGAGGGGCATGGAAACTGTCATTTCTGAGCATTCAAGCTGACACTAATTTCTGCTAGTACTTGCATTTGTAAAACTCGATTGCACAAATGTTTTCAGCAGGAGAACGTAAAAAGGACACAAAGGCAGCCCAAGCAAATGTGAGTGAATATTTGCTAAACGTTGTTTGGAGTGCATCCCCGGCTCTAGTTATAACCAAGCTATAAGCTCCAGTTGTCACCATATTTTAGTGTAGGTGGCTACCAAGGTGAACTGCGTGGTTGCTTAACATGGTAAAGAACATGTTTTCCCTGCCCACACAGATGAGAAAGAAACCTTGACATAACATAGCTGGCTATACCCATATCTGACATCTTTCCCTGGAACATGGTTAGTTTTATACTGCAGTGTAATGTTGATGGTGGTTACCAGGGAGTGGGGGTGGGGTAGGAGTAGCCTAGGCCCACTTTTGTCAGCCCTCTTTCTCCTGATCCGTGAGAATTCTCCCCTGGCCCCTTGTGGGAATTGTGTCCCTATACGCAGCTGGATGAGAGGACAAAAATCAGGCCCTGAACTCCTGCAGTAGCTCTATTTCACTCCATCCTATTTGTACCACTCCAAATTTGGTTATTCTTCCACGTTGGAGATTTTAATTGGTGTTCAGTCCTTTGGGCATGACGCTCCAGATAGAACATCTCAAATTATTCCCTCTCAGAAGCTCTTATGTCCTCAAGAGCCCCAAGTGCTGCTCTTTAGTGACAACGTTCTATAGCTTTGTATTGCAGTCTCCTCCAAAGCACTAGGACGTGACTGGTGATCACAGACAGGGGAGCTCTGTGTACACCTCTTGGATCAGGCCAAGGAAGAGAAGAGCTCCAGCTCTCATTGAAGTCATGTAAAGGGACTCAGTGGTCTTTGGATCGAGCCCCCCAATGGCGTAGGTCTGGCATCAGGTGGTGCTCTTGATTAGGCAAGTGTAGTCGTCAGCTAGTTGAGCGTGCCTGGAGGCCAGGAAACAAAGCAAGCTCTAGGACACCTTCAGTTCTTTAGGGATTTAGCTTGTTTACAATTTGCCTTCCTTTCATTGTTGTCACACATGGCTGCTAAAAAAGCTGTGTTGCCCCTGGTGCTGTTCCCATCACATGTATAAATTATGTATTTTCTTTGTCTTTTCTCACTTCACATCCCTTTGTTATCTTTATGACCTTTCACAATGATTTCATGTGACTTTGACTGCTGTCATGAGCATGTTCTGCCCCAATCCATCCCTTGAGATGGTTGCATTGTTTGTATTCCATTGGTACACTCAGCATCACTGCAAATTAAAAAAAAAAATCTAATCAAGGACTTGTTTTCTTTGGTGCTCTTGATTAGTTGGGATGAAGGAAGCCTTTGTGAGCAAAGCAGCAGCATAGGAGTTAGGAATTCTGGGTTCTATTACTGGTTCTGTCACTGGATCTAACTGGTGACCTTGGGCAAATCAATTCACATCTGTGCCTTAGTTTCCCCACCTCTAAAATGGGAATAATAATACTTCCCTACCTCACAAGTATGAGGTGATGCCAAAAAAGAATTAATATTGTTATGAGCTGTGTGAAACCTTATCCATTGAGTTAAAAATCCATTGAGATTGATAGGTATGAATTTGCCCTTCAATTAATATAACTGTAAAAGCCTGTCTCTACATAAGACAAAAGGAATGTGTTAACCCACCCAGGAGCTTTTGGCTGACTATTGCGCTGTGTGTGAAGGCAGATGAGATCAAAGACTTAAATACATGAACAGAGAAGGCAGACACGGAAAAACAAGAAACCCAGTCAGTGTCCTGTGAGACAGTGAGAGAGATCTTAGGTATGTTGACTAAAGAAGCTTGAGGCTGTGAAAAACATCTCCTTTCGGTCTTGGATCATCCTGCATTCAGAAAAGGACTTTCGTACATAAACAAGATTGCATCAAAGAGCACTTCAAACTATCAATTTCTACTTCCAACTGGAAATTTCCCAGGGCCCCAAAGCTTGCCTAGCCATGCAGATCGAAATAGGGCAACAATATTTATAAAATGCTTTGTGGACCTTAGATAGAAGGTTCAGTAGAAAGTGCAAAGTTATATTAAGGCTGTTTAAATGCTTCTCAGCATTTGCTGCTGCAGTAGGGATTGAAATGTCCAGTGGACTGCATTGCCTCCAAGACACATACTGGAGCTTGAACAAATTATTTTAAGTAGTCTTGGGGTATGTCTGCACTTAAAGTTTCAGTAGTATCTTAAACAACCGGGAACAGGGCTCCACGGGACTGGGTCCAGCACAAACACAGATGAAGAGGAGATCTCTGCCCTGGATAGACTAAATATATATCTAATATAGGCCTAACAGGATTCACGTTCCTGATACCATTGGTTGCATTCAGTATGCCAATCCTTGGCACCATTGAACTGCCTTGGAAGCTTACCTCTGCATTTAATGTTAGTGTGGAGAAGCAGGTAATCTTGTGCAGGTATCTGAATAAATATATAGGGGGTGGGAACAAAAGCCAATGGGCACATACCTCATGTTCAGGAAAAATTGTCAGGTTAAAGATTTTCAAGTGTGAATTTTGCTTGGAAGAAGCTCCCCAGCCTCACATCAGAGGCAACAAGGGAACTGTAAATTAATCTATTGTAAGAGGCAGGCAGGGCCTGGCAGAGGTCTGGGTTTGCCTACATTTTCTCCAACTTTTTTTCCTCCCTTGGCAGCTGGATGAGTGCTATGATCACTTCCAAAGTATTTAGGCACCTAAAGTTGCAGATGGCTGCCTAGTGGGATATTCAGAAGTGTCCAAATGCCTACATCCAATTGAGTCTAAAGGTTTAGGCACTTAGATAGATGCCTAGTGGGATTTTCAATCTTCAGGTGTCTCAATACTTTAAAAAATCTAGCCCTTACCCCAATGCAGTTGGTCAGAAAAATGACTATGTAAAAATGGCATTTGATTACTATACAGAGCTACATGTTAGGGGCAAAAGTAGGCTTTTAATGTGATTGTACAATCCCCCTGTTAGATCTGCAATATCAACGCAACAATGGGAGGCAGCTATGGGACAGGAAGAAGGCCTTGAGATTAAGGGATAGAGCTGAGTGTTAGAAAATCTGACGTTGGTGTCTGACATCGGGCAAGTCACAGAATCGCAGCATGTCAGTTTGCCACCCATAAAATGAGAATAACACTTGTCTACCTCGTAGGGATATTGCAAGGATAATTCACTAAACATGAGACTCTGATTGTTATTGTACCACCATACCAAGAGCCCCAGTCATGGACCAGGACCCCACTGGGCTAGGTGCTGTACAAAGAGAAGAAAAAGACAATCCCTGTCCCAAAGAGCTTACAGATGCCATAATGAAGGATGCCATAGAAGTGCTACAATAGACTGATTCCGGTTTGTGCATCCTTAATACCATTTTAACTAGAGCTGGTGAAAATATTTCAAATTCTGATGGCATTTGTAATGTCAATATTTTAAAACTTAGCGGGGGGAAATTCAGCTAAATTGTTCTCTATTTTCGATCAACTAAAGCTCATCAAAACATTTAAAATTCTAAAATGGAAATAATTTCACATTTCAAAGCTTAGGCTGTAGAAGAAAACCAGTTTTTTTTTCTTATAGAGAAATCCCCCTTCCTTCCTTTGCTTTTCAGCCAACTCTCTTGTTAACTATGTTTACCTATGAAAGCTTCATTACTGCTGATAGCGAGAGACAAGCCAGAAAGGAAACAGCTTCACTTTCAGTTCCCAGGGCTCGCAGTTCGGATGCACATCTCTTTAGTGTAATCTGTGCAAATGTGATCTAGAGATCAGTGACAGGCCTTAAACACGGAATCCCATGATGCCGTTATCACGGAGACACCATGTTTCAGAGGAGACGATTGCATTTTAGGGACCTTCTTTCTCCACTGATATGTCAAGTCATGATGATAAAATGTTCAGGATCGGAACATTTGGGTACGGGTCTGCTTCTGTGATGCCCTCCACAAGGAGCCAGAGTCCCACTGCTTTGGATCAGTCCCCAGATCAGCTGATAAACCCTGCTTGACCAAGCTGCATGTGTGCCTTTGTGGAATAGCCATGTGGTCTTATTGCTGTTACCCTGCCCTGTCATTCCTTTTCCCATCATGTTGTCCCTCCTCCCCATCATTTTGATCTGTCTGTAATTAGTCTGTAAGCCTTTCAGGACCAGGACCATGGCATCTTCTCTGTAATGTGTGGCGCCTAGCACGCTACTGGCTGCTGTTACAGTAATAATAGTCAGATGAAGGACAATGCCCTCCCTCATGTCATCGCTCTTGATTATTTATGTGATTGCTACTTTCTGAGCAGGCGTACATTTAATCAAGTAATAGATAGAATACCATCTGGTTTGTATATCCTGAACGAACTGGAGTGGCAGTTTTTTATACTCAGTTGCATTCCATGCAGGGGTCTCGCAAACTATTGTAAAGTGATTGAAGTGGGTGCAAAACCCCCTCCTGGCCTCCATTATGGAGAATCAGGTGGAACTGGACTGGGATGAAACCACAGCGGTTCCTTAGTAACCACATTTGTAACTTTTTATTAAAGAAAAACAGAATCTGGCAGAGAGGCAATATGGTTTGGTGGATAAGTGAGGAGACCTGGGCTTTATTCCTGGCTTGGTCATTGACCTGCTACATAGAGCTGGCTGGGAATTTTCAGTGACATGTTTTAAACTGGAAAATGCTGATTTGTCCAAACAAAATCTTTGAGCAGAAACATATCACCTTCGACAAAAATGTTGTTGGGAAGGGTTCTCAGATCCAGGATGGAATTTTTGGTTAAAACGAGAGAGAGCAAGAGACAGACAGACAGACAGACAGACAAACACCTACTTCACCCACTCCCCTCCCCTATAGCCCAATGGTTGTAGGGTGCTCAGATTCAAGTCACTGCTCTGCGTGCTTTGGAGAAGGAGCCTGAACCCAGGTCTCCCTGATCAATGCCACAAGCACTGGACTAATATCTCATTTTCATTTCCGATATGAAACAAAAACAAATGTTGAAACCTCAACCTTGGAATTCTTGTTTTCCAGCCAGGGCTATTGCAGCCTGACCGTGGGCATGTCACTTCTCTTCTTTATGCCTCTTTTCCTCTGTAAACTCTTTAAAGCAGGGACTGTCCTACCATGTGTCTATACAGTACCTAGCCCAATAGGGCCCTGATCTTGGTTGGGACCTCAGGACACTGCTGCAATACAATTAAAAAATAAGAGTTGTTGACAATACAAATTAGTTCTAATGTAAGTATGAAGGAGAGGATGACATACAAAAGGAGAAGGGAGAGCAGAGTTTAGACAGGGTAGGTTATATGTTACAGCAGGTATACATATTATATTGGTAAAAGCTATACCAGTATCAAAGGATCTTTCAAAATACCATTCCATCCCATCTTTCCACAAACAGTTCCGTTGTTAATCTAAGACAGGCAGTAAATTGTTCCATTTCTCTTAATTGTTTCATTTTGGTCAACCGCATTTCTATAGATGGTATTTGTTTTTGCAGCCATAGTGATGAAATAAGTACACTGGCTGCAGTCACAAAATTCCAAGCTGGTGTTGGTTTAATTTCAGTCAATCAGGACATTGCTCTGACACCATAATAATAATTACTGGATTTGCGGGCATATAACTCTTGCAAAAATTTTCTAATAGGGGCTCTATAGAAATAACTCTAAACCTCTAGAATGAGGTTATTGTAGTAGCTTTTTAAAAATCATCCTATAGAATTCTAACTCTGGAGTATTATTTTTTAAATACATTTTATAAGTTGGCCTGAAAAACCCGTTAAAGGCTAGATTTCTATTCCGTGTTGTAGGACTTCCCATAACTGCTGTGTCACTAGAGGGTCTGATGTCTATGTCATAGAATATCAGGGTTGGAAGGGACCTCAGGAGGTCATCTAGTCCAACCCCCTGCTCAAAGCAGGACCAATCCCCAATTTTTGCCCCAGATCCCTAAATGGCCCCCTCAAGGATTGAACTCACAACCCTGAGTTTAGCAGGCCAGTGCTCAAACCATTGAGCTATCCCTCCTCCCCCAAAATAGAGCGTCTAAGGCCCTGATCCTGTAATTGACTATGCATGAGTGAAATCAAAGAGACTGTGCACGGGGACACCTACATGCACTCAGTTGCAGGACTGGGGCCCTAAGAGGGGCACTAGAGAGGCACTAGTAGCCTGGACCCAGATTCCCCAAATGTATTTAAGCACCTATCACCCATTGAAACTAATGGAAGTTAGGAGCTTAAACATCTTTGGGGATCTGGCTTTCTAAAAAGATTTGGAGGTATCAGTGAGTAATTGCAAAGCAGCCAGAAAACATCTGTATTTTTTAGAACAGTCATCTAAGACTAGCTGCCCGCCTTTCCAGACATAGCCCCTAATCCCATTTATAACCCCATGACTGACAGTCATCTGCATTCCAGACAAAGTACTGAAGAGTTCTCAATTACAGGAAGTATGTTGAAAGTTACAGCAGGTTATTTGCTCATTAGGCTTCCCCCACAATGACTGTGGGAGAGCACGGTATGTTGGTAAACTCCCCCACTGATGATCATTCGCCTGTCATAATGTGATCAGCCATTCATTCATGAAGAAAAGCTAACTCCTCATGGGAATCCCAAGGTTGGAGTTCAACTTGACTTCTTAGAAAGATAAAAGGGGCAGCGTTAATCCTGAACGGATGTCATTTGTGTGTCCATGGACTTGTTTGTGCTTTTTTCCTTCTAAAACCTTTGTTATGTTGTGGCTCTTTCAGTGAATGGGAGTTTCTTAGCATCACTAAGTCACCTGAAAAGTAGCAGGAATATATAGGTTTTTTTGTGAAGTTTCTTCACTGAAAAAGAGGAAAACAAGTGGGAGGAGAGTCAGTTGATTTCAATCCCCATTCTCAATAGCTGCATAATAATAATACTTAGCTCACATATAGCCCTTTTCATCAGGGAATCTCAAATAACTTTACAAAGGAGGTCAGTATCAATGTCCCCATTTTACAAATGGGGAAAAGGAGTCACAAAGAGGGGAAGGACCTGCCCAGGGTTACCCAACAGATTGGTGGCAGAGCCAGGATTAGAACCCAGGTCTCTCAAGTCCTACTGCAGTGCTTTATACAGTAGGTTTCATGGGCTTTTATTTTTAAGGTGCAAAGAAGGCCATACAAATGGTGAACTGGAATGTTTTCAACAATTATTTATCACCTGATCCTGCTGCCACTGAAATTAAGGGAAGTGTTTTTGCCTCTAACTTTAATGGGAGCAGGATCGTGCTATTTATCTGTGTTGTTTTCCTAGGATTATTAAGGGCTAGATTGTGCCCTGGTCCTGTGTTTCAGGACAGAGGAGTATGGGTAGAAGAAGTCTACTTTGTGGCTGCAGAGGACCTATCCAGATCTTGGCCCAAGTGGAAGAGTGGGGGGCTATGCATCGAATAACCCCCCTTCTTGTAAGGGGAAGGGAGGCCCCTATGGGCAGGCTGGATGCAAAGAGGGGTGTATACTACATTTTGTAAAGGGCTGGTGCAGTGTGCTCTCCTCTCCTCCTCCAGAGTGAAGGAGAGAGCTAAGGAGGAATTCTACCTCTGAGGAGCATCTCCAAGGCATGATTCCTTCCCCGATCTCCTCTGATGACTCTACTCTGCCCCACACCTACAGATGAGCCTAAAGGCTCCATGTATCCCTAACAGGTATTTGGGTGGAATTTGATTTATTTTTTTAAAGGGGATTAAGCAGAATTTCTTAAAGGGAAATAAATAATAACAGATCACACTCAGACCTCAATGAAACCACATTGACTTCACTGGATTTATGCCTGTTTATACCAGGGCTGAGTTTGGACCAGACTGAGGAGCAATATTTTTTTGCCTTCTGTATTGGTGAGTGATAAACCAATACAATCCCAGCCTGATACCATAAAATGGACAGTGTCTGGGAATTGGCTGTTTTGGGGCGCTTATTCTGTCACAGCTTCTACCTGCTGAGAATAATGCTAAGGTTCGTATTTGGCTGACCAATATTAACATGTGCTGCATAGTCATTCAGGATCTTCAACTACTTTTCTACTGGAAACTGAGGTGCACAGAAACAACAACTCTGTAGCCAGAGCTTAGTTAGCAGAAGTGCACAACGCTAAATGTTGAATGCCCTCTGCAGCTGCACAAAGAAAAATACCCGCTTTGAGAGCTACCATGCAATTTTGAGAGGAGGCACCATCTAGAACACTTTTAGGGCATGTTTAGGCTGCAGTAAAAGACCCACGGCAGTGATTCTCAGAGCCCCGGTCAACTGACTTGTGCTCATGCCATGGGGCTAAAAATAGCAGTGTAGACATTTCGGCTCAGGCTACAGCCTGCACTCTGAGACTTGGTGAGGAGGGAGGATCTTAGGCCCTGGGCTCAAATGTGAGTCCAAATGTCTATGCCACTATTTTTAGCCACATAGAGCAAGCCTGAGGCAGTTGACCTGGGCTCTGAGAGTAGCTGCTGTGGCTTTTTTTTATTCCGATTTAGACACACCCAAAGGGTCCAGTTCTGCCACTCGTACTACCCATGAGTAGTAACTTACTTCTCAAATGGCTCCCCTTTATTTCTATGGGGCTTCTTGTGCGGTAAGTGCTGCTCACTGTGAATAAAGGTGGCAGAATGTGGCCCATTGATAGCAAACTAAGGGCAACTTTGTGATACTTTCTTTCTCGTGTGGAGTAGTACCGTATATCACAAGTAAGCCGGTTAACTCCAGAAGTAGTCCTACTGAAGTTAAGGTACCTCTCCAAGTGAGAGAGGACATCCCAGTTGGGTTTTACATAGATCCTGGCAAACCCTTATTCACATGGGACCTCGTTTGCAACCAATGGGAGGTGCGCCTCAGCATGAGTAGCAGAATCAAATCCATTAGTAGTCCCTAAGTCAGGGGTCCCCAACGCGGTGCCCGCGGGCGCAAAGGAGAAGGGAGACCGCGCCGCCAAAATGCCGCTGAGAAGCGTTGCCGGCAGCATGTTGGCGGCGGGGTGTCTGGAGCCCGCCACAGTCTTCTGGGAATAGGAATGTGCTATTCCCACAGAAAGGTTCGGGACCACTGCCCTAAGTGAATAATCTCTTTGAGCCAGAGTCTGCCACCTTAATGTTGAATAAGTGCTATAAACCCCACTAACTTCAATGAGAAGTGAAAATAGTTATGTAAACAAGCAGGATCTTATCCTAAAGCCTATTGTTCCCCAGTTTGCACCATTTGACATGTTGATATTATGTCCCTGATTTTGCCTAGTTAATGAACTCCTTTAAGCAACAATTGAAACAACGACAAAAACTCTCTTAAGCCTTGACTCCAGAAAGCATCACTGTTCAGGAAAACACGTAAGCATGTGCTTAAAGTTAAGCCCAGGCTTGTGTCCCATTGAAATGAGCACTTAAGAGCTTTCATGAATATTGATTGAGTCAAGCATATGCTGCAGTGCGTTTCTGATTCAGGGCCCTAATAGGGGAGCTGCTAGTTGTGAGATAAATCTGCTCATGCAACACAGGTGGAGGTAAACATCATTGTTCCCAAAACAAAAAACAACACATAGGATTAGTCCCAGTGCCTAGAAAGATTAACTATTTACAGAGAAGCAAGAGGGTGGGCCCATTGCTCCCACAGAGGGGGAGGACAGTCCATTGCCAATCCCACGGGGAGTAAGAGGGTGACCTCTAAGAGGAGGTCTGCAGACTATCCCACAGCAGTGAACTGAAGGGAGAGTAAATGTAAATAACAGCAAACTTTTTTTTCTGGCATCCAATCCTCTAAAAGACTCTGGGCACCTTGACAAAAAAATGACTTGAACAATCTTTTCAGACTGGGCAGCATGGCCTCAAATAAACCCTAACACCAGCGCGGAGCTGAGCAAAAGATGAAACCAGCAAATCCCAACATCTCTCCCCCACACACAGTGGACAACACACACACACAAATCAGAAAGGAAACAAAAACATATTAAGCTTTGCCCTTAATGGGGTTACCATAGCTGGACTCTGGCGTCTGTACAAGAGGATTTAATCTGAGAGAGTCGTAGGCCTTCAGAGATGGAGCTAATATTTTACACGTAAGTTCAGGGGGGAGACAGGGCAGGGGAGAGAGTAACCTTCAATAAACTCCATTATTATCCTAATCATACGTTATCATGTCAACTCATTAAAAACATCATGAGGCCAGTTAGACTGGGAGTCAAAAAACCTGGGCTCTGCTTGGCTCTGACCTGCGAAATATTCTTGGATTAGTCACTTCACCTCTCTGTGACTTTTTTCCTCCCTACACCCTTAGCTTTTCTTGGTTGTATAGGCTGTGGCTCTTACTACATGTTTGTACAGTGCCTAGTGCACTGGGACTAGATCTTAGTTGTGGACTCCAGGTGTTATTGTACTACACATAAAAATAAAAATAAACATTGATTAATATTTTAGCCAATAACAATGCCAAGTCTGGTTTGCTCTGCTCTGTGGTGTGTTATTATTCAGTAACCTTGGACAACTGCCAGGTGCTCTTGAACACGTTAGTGAATTAAGAACATTTAAGTACTTTTAGTTTAAACAATTCTGAGAATTTGTATCAAGATGTGCATTATTCATTCACTATCTGTTGCTCTGTATTTTCAAATCATCCAGTCAGAAAGCAGGAACAATGCTGAATGACTTTGCTGACCAACCACACACAGTGAACAGTAAATAGCAAAAATGAACAGCTCAGGAAGAACAGGGCGATAATTGTTAATCCAAATTCACCAAATATTTACAGATAAGAAACACATTAAAAAAAATCAGGATGGGTTAGAGAATTCTTTGTTCGCCTTACAAGGATATGTCCACACAGACTTGGGCTAGTGGGTCTCCTGCTCGCGCTTTAAAACTAGCTGTGTAGACGGCATGTCAAACTTGCGGCTCAGGCTGGAGCCTGGGCTCCGAAGCTTATTTGCATTTGACATTAAAACTCAAATTCTGCCACCCTTCCTCACCTGAAGATGAACCTTACCTTGCAAGTAGTACCACGGAATGCAGGAAGGCTCATCACCCTGAGGGTGGCAGAGTCTGGTCCCAAGCCTTTAGGGAGATTAAATAACTTCTTGCCTCTCAAACTGAATACTACAATGTTTCAAGTAAGTTTATGCAAGCAGTGGAAGAAAGCATAATCTGTAACTAATGCTGTTTACTAAATAATCTAAATAGGGCTACTCTCCATTTCCAAATATGGATTGTTTAAGAAAGAATGAAAGCCAAAGGCCCTGCGGAGGTTCCCCTCTCATGACTGAACTTCAGCAACTAGAAGAGAAGAAGTCTTATTCGATTACGTTCAGCTTTCTTTACTTGAGGCTTGTTCCAAACCCTAGTGAAGTCAACTGAAGTCTTTACAATGACTTCAATGGGCTTTGGATCAGGCCCAAAGACGCAAGATGTGTATATCCTGTCACTTCCTTTAGGTCCTTGTAATGACCTCTAACAGAGGGTGTACAGGATGATAAGTAGATGTCCACTGAAAGCTTTGACAGAACACTTTCTCCTTGAAAGTACAGTGCATAGAGATACTTACGACCACTGTTATTTTTGGAATGGCTTGGCAGTATGGTGCACACTAAGAAATAGCTGAAAACCATTTCTTAATGCTGAATAAATAAATCTGACCACAATGATGTTACAGGGGAGTCATTTCCATTAAACTGTAACATATACCAAAGCAATATTATGGCTTAGAAATGAAGGCATTCAAAAACAATACTTACACTTTTTTTACATCATGATTGCTGTACAGATCCCCAGTGGGTGAAAGGGAACCAACCCGAAGTGGTGGTAGTAGGGACGTGCAAAGTGAGAACAAATCTGCTGTTCTGATAAGCATGTATGTGCCAGGAAAAGACGGCGAATGTGTGGCTTCCTCTGGCAGGGGGATGTGTCTTGAGCATTTGTGCCAGCGCCCTGTTCTATTTGAGATGACTGAGATAGCATCATCCCTTGCTGCAGAAATACAGACCACTGAACTCTGGTTTCAGCAGGTTGAAAACAAAAATCCTAGGTTCAAATCCAGGCTCCAGTGAAGTTAATACCAATGACTGGGGCTCCTAGGTCTTATGATAATACAAGTCATTTTTAATAATAAAATACCTATTGACTTCAATGAGATCAGGATTTCATCCCCTGTGCATAAACAGACCAAGAATGAGTTTTAACTTTTAAAAAATTGCTTTCACATTTAATACTTATCAAATGGTTAAAATAATAACAATTAATAAAAATCAACATAAAATAACATCTGAAAAGAATGAGAATGAATTCTGTACCCTCTGCTTCAGGACAATCACTTGATTGGACTATTTCAGGAAGGCTGTGGTATACTTGACAATAAGGAAAATTGTATTTGTTGTCTGCTGTGAAGTCAGTTGTTCTGTTCTTTATGTAACTAAAGGATGCCTCCTAGTTTTTGAAAAACATTTATTTTTTTAAATGCACTCAGCAAGTTGCTCTCTATTGACACGTACAAAACCATTTTTTTAAAAAAATGGACTAGATCCATTGCAACCGAAGAACTAGGACCTTGATCCCACAAAGTCTTATGCATATACTTCACTTTTAACATTGTGAATAGCTCCATTGGCTTACTTGCAATGTGTAGTGTTAAGTACATGCATAAGTCTTTGCAAGACCAGGGCCTTTGTTCTTTGGTTGAGATGGATCTATTCCATTTTTTTTCATAAGGTAAAGTTAAGCACATGCTTAAGTACTTGGCTAGACTGAGGCTGTAGGAGTCTCACTGACTTCAATGGGCTTTGGTTCATGCCCTTAGTTTTTTCTAACAATCCTTTCAATGTTAAGGAGCCCTTGATTCTGGAAGATACGGACATGCCAAAAATAAGGGCCTTGGATAATTTTAAAACCAGGACTTTATGGCAGCCAGAAAAAGGCACTGAAAACTGGCAACAGAGAAGTTAGTACGGCTGGTTGAAAACCAAGTATTCCATATGGGGAAAAAAACTGAGGTTTTGAAATTAGTTGCTGTTCCATGTCAGAACAAAAATGAAGATTTCTCAGAAAAAAATGTATGAGTGAACTCCATGCTGGTGGCTAGGCCGCCGGGCTGAGAAGCCGGAGATCTAGGTTCAGGGCCCTCCTTTGAATCACAGTCAGTCTCTCTATGGTCCAATAAATATTTAATTATTTATACAAAGCAGGCTGGAGCCTGCTGGTTAGCACACTTGCCTGAGATGTAGGAAACCCAGAGTCAAGTCTCTGCTCCAAATCAGGCAGACCAAGGCCTTGAACCTGGGTTTTCCCTCACAGTAAATGTTCTAACCACCTCACAAGTGTGAGGTGGCTCTCTTGCTCTCACTAATCACACACTCCATTCATGATATGAGAGACCTTCCTGACAAAAAAGTCTTGTGGAAACCGAAACATTTCCCAGATTTCAATGAATCGGCCTTTTCCAATGAAAAATTCCTGATCAGCTCGAAAAACTCTAGCACTGAGCTGCCAAAGGAAATCCAGGCACAAACTGGTTTTGGATTTGACATAATTACTCCTGCCACTGCTACTTGGCAAACCTGGAATGAAACAGCAAACTGGATGTCAGTCTTTATTTGCTCTCATAAGCCAGTGCGTCCCTTGGGACCTCTATTTTCTACCAAGCCCTTGCCCTTTAAGGAATGGATTTAAAATGTGAATATCTGGGAACTCTAATTTTTGCCCTTGAAGAGAAGTTATTTCCTTTGGAATGTACGAGATTACATTATTTCTTACCCCTTTCCTTCCTTCCTCCTCCCATCAGGCACAAGATACAGGAAGGATTTGGGATAATGCCCTGCAAAAAAGTCTCCAGCCCTCCTCCCAATAAACCCTCCCTGAGATGCAGTCAGTGGAAAAATTCTGCACGGTGGACCTGGACTCTGAGTCCACATATGCAGGGATTTGAGGTCTGCCATGCAAATCTAAGAGCAGGATTTTGCCTTAGCCACTATGGGAGCTTAATCCATGACCTTCTGCCATGCAGCAGGCAGCCTGCAGTTTCTTTTCCACAGAGCTTTCAGTTATTAGGTTTGTTAGAACAAGTGTCTAAGTCGGAGTAGACATTGCTTATCTAACTGATTGCAGTCGGAATGGCTTCATGCTTCACAGTACTTTACAGATGCTTTTTAGAGAATTTAAGCAAAAGACAGCTACCAGAGGATAAGCTGTTTCTGAAGACATTTGGCTCTTGCAGCTAATTTATTTGCCAAAGAAAACGATGTGTTCCAGTTCTGTGAGAACCACTGGCAACATTTCTCCTGCTGCTGCTGCATGCTCTACTCTTTGGAGCAAGTATCTATTTTTTTGCTAGATAAGAAATCACTTTGTGAAAGCCCCCTCACTTTTACTCGTATTGCAAATACAGCAGTTTGCTGCTGCCACCACATTGTGTGTTTCCTTCTGACCATTAGGTCTTTGTGGCATCACATTTACCTACGGAAACAAAGCTATAATAATAATAATTAATAATAAATCAAGCGTGCAGTTAATAAACCTTCTGATTTAATATGGAACACTGCTTGACTTGTCAATGACGATGGCGATGACAGAAAATTACAGGCCAGAGACTGATATATGCATATGGCATATTTTATATTGATTTGAGAGTGCTTGATGCAGCAGGGAAATAGAGTTCCTCAAACTCTTCCCCAGAACCCTGACACAGAGGTAGTTAAGGCACTGGTTCAACAAACTACTTAAGCACATTCTTAACTTTCACCACATTCCTGAGTCCATCTGTGTTCAGCAAAGCACTTATTCAGCTTTTAAGAAGTTAAATCCATCCCTTCACAGTAAAGCATGGGTTAAAGTGTTTTGCTGTATCAGGGCCTATCAGAGCCATGCAAGAATCTTCCTCTGTCTTCCCAACTAGGAATACACGGCCACAGTTACTTTTTTGTGAAGGTGATGAGGACAAAAGTTCTAAAACTTCCCCTAGCTAATAATTCGTTGGTGACCCAACTTTTGTAGGACTGATTGGGTCTTTATAACATTTTCCAAAGTTCATTAGTCCTATTTATCTGCTACCTGAACCCACAGACATTAAAAACAAGAACAGAAATGCTTCCTAGCTAAGTTTCCATCTCTGGACGGTGAAATTTCTCACCCCATATTAATGCCTCAGAAGGCTCTTTTGTGCTGTGTCAGCACAAAGAAGTCCCTGATGCTGATTGCCCTCAAATTCCTATTATTAAAAAGTCTTGGGATGATAAACCTGACCCCATTAATTGAATCCAGAATACTCTAAGTCTTATCGCATTAGTATTATTTGTATGATATATTGTGAAGAGCGAATCATTATGGGCAAAATTCAGCACTCCATTACCACATGCTCAACCCCATTTAGATGGATGGCATTTTGTGGCTGTAACTGAAAGCAGAATTTAGCCCATTGGACTGTTCTGATTTTGTGTCAGTGTGACTTCACGGACTGCATTGTTGCTACTCCAGACTGACACTGCTGCAAGTGAGAGTGGAATCAGGCCCACAACAGTCATTACAAATTCCAGTGTTAGGTTACATCTGGCAACATTTCATGCCATGTTAATAACATGTCATCAATCATACTAATGGCACATTGTAAAAATGCAAGGACCCAAAGTGTGACACAAAATGCAAAGTGGAAACGCCTGGGAATTGTTGCGGACAGAGTCTGAGCTCACCTACACTGCCAGAAACGTGAAGTAATTCCTTTGAAGTCAGTGGAGTTACTCTGGATTTGTACTGGTGTAACTAAGATTAGAATCTGTCCCTTACTACTTCTGGACATTTCAAATAATGGTGAAGGATCACCTTGTTTCCTGAAAGATATTGTGGTAAATGAACCTTGCAGAGCAATCCCTCTGGTACTAAGAATCTGAAAAGAAAGACACAGACTCCTTTGCCTGGATGCAATCAGGGGTTTATGTGTTTTCTCCCATTCCAGGTTATTGACTGTATAGTGTTTTATTTGGGGGGGGAAGATTTTAATGAATTTTTCACACTGTAAAATATCTTCAGCAGACAACATGCTTCCATAATACCCAATTTTGCTGGCTTGAAAGGGAGAAGAGGATTATTCCTAGTTGGCCAGGGGAAGGCTAAGAGTACAGAATAAACTGAGTGGGTAGAGAGAAAACAGTGGTATTAAGGAAGGAACCAAGATCTCATCAACACCTTTGTCTTTTAACCGTGAAAAGAAAAATCTATATAAAAAATGAAGGCCCTGATCCTGTAAATATTTAAATACATGCATAATTTTACATAGGGGAATAGTCCCGCTGAAGTCAATGGATTACTACATACATGAAAAAAAGGACATATGTGTTTAAGCGTAGGCACCACTGGGGACTATTGTCTGTTTGGCTTTCTGCAGCAGGGCCACTTCAAGAGCAGAACCTAGCTGGGCATTTTCAAAAGAGAAATGGCAGTGAGGTGCCTAACTCTCACGGGATGTCAATGGGAGTTAGGCACCTCACTGCCATTTGTGCTTTTGAAAATCTTCTCCCACCCCAATAATATCATAAAAGTAATACTTAACACTGGTCCTGCTTTTCATCCACAGAACTCAACGCCCTTTACAAAAGATTGATGTGTCATTGTCCTCACTATAAAGATGGGGAAACTGAGGCACAGAGTCGCTAGCTTACTCAAGGTCACATGGTAAGTCAATGGCAGGGTTAGGAAGAAAGCATAGGCCCCCTGATTCCTATGCCCTATCCACTGATACATACAGATCACCCATCATGGAAATTGACATAGTATAATAAGGTGTGTTTCTATGACCAATTTATGCAGGAAAAACAATGGCTAGATGTAAAACAGCAATTGCAGTGGCTTTACCTTGATCCATCCTGTACTCCTTTGATTATACTAAGTGCCCTCTATAGGTAATACCATGAGCAAGTCACAAAGAGACACCCATGGTTAAAGAAATGGAAACATTAGAATGAAGTTTTAAATATTTACAAATATATTAACAAATGGGAAATTGCTATAACAAACGTGCATTACAGCTGTTTGAGGTTTTAAGTGGGCTGTTTTAATTATGATTTTTTTCTTGTGTTTTGGTATTGTATTTGTTGTATACAGTGACCCCAGCATCTCAGCATAAAGAGACATTACCAGGATCATTGCAGATTCACATTGTGATATTGCAGTGCTAAGCATGATGTCAGAGCAACATTTTCCTTGGTCATCTCCTTGACCATTGTAAGGCCCCAATCCTGCAGAAACTTATGCTCTTGCTTAATTTTATACACATGCATAGTTGGGACCACTTACATGCTTAAAGTTAAGCACCGGGGCTTGAATCTTCCTTGTGAGGGATTTGCCCTCTTATATACACTGTTTTCCCAGCATGCCTTTGTAAGGCTGGCCCTTTAAATTTGGCAGAGCCAAAGAGCTCCAGCTCTAGAGAGGCCATTTTGCAAGTGGTGACTGCTTGCTGCATTCTCTGTCTTCCAACTGGTAAGTACCTGTTATGGTTTTCCCCAGCTTTTCCTTTCTTATTGCTGATTCTCACACATGTGACTTAAGAAAGTTCATCCAACAGTACAGTCTTAACTTTTCCTTTGTGTCTGATCTGGGTAAAAATGCTGTCACACATCATTTCCTAAGATTAAAATATGTCCATAGCCTTGCAAAATTGTCTTCATTCTTTAGCCAGTAATGAAAAGCAGGGTCTGTTCCAAATCATACTGCTTAAAAACTCTTCCTTGGCCTCCATCTCCTGCACTAGCTTGCAGTATTTTTGCTTTCTCTTTTTGAAGACCGCCCCTTGTTTTATTTCTGTCATTGATATGTACTTAAAACAGGTGCAAGACAAGCCCCTTGCATAAGTAAACTGAATCTCTTTCTGACTGTTTCAGAGTATTCCTGGATTAAATAAAGCAGTGGTAACAGCTGAAGGTGATCAAAGATTGGGATGTCTTTCTGCAAGATGTGCTATAGCTCAAACAGAAGTTATGGGCTTGATACAGGAATTACTAGGTGAAGGTCTATGGGCTGTATTATGCAGGAGGTCAGACTAGATGATCACAGTGGTTCTTGCTAGCCTTAAAATCTGTTAAACTGGGTGGGGGGAGAACAGGATGTAAATACACACAAATGAGTGGGGTCCCAAAGTGTAGCATGATGCCACTAAACAGATGATTATTAGTTGAAGTAAAATCTTAAATAAATAAACAAAACAAAAAAGGCAGAGAACACTGAAATTGAAAGCTTAATTTCCATCATACAAATTCCAAAGTTTATAAATTGAATGTAAGTGTATTATAATGAGAATCTGGTGACTCCTAAGCTCTACAAGATGGCAGTCCCACTTAGGCTGACCAAATAGCAAGTGGGAAAAATTGGGACACTTTTTTTCTGGGAGGGAAGGTATAGTTGTGTATATAAGACAAAGCCCCTAATATTGGGACATCTGGTCATCCTAGTGTCAGCGTTCCTTCCCCACTCTAGGGTACAGATGGGGGGACCCGCATGTAAGACCCCCCTAAGCTTATTCTTACCAGCTTAGGTTAAAAACTTCCCTAAGGTACAAACTTTGCTTTGGCCTTGAACAGTATGCTGCCACCACCAAGCGTTTTAAACAAAGAACAGGGAAAGAGCCCACTTGGAGACGTCTTCCCCCCAAGCCCTACACCCCTTTCCTGGGGAGGCTTGAGAATAATATCCTAATCAATTGGTTACAAAATCATCAAAGACCCAAACCCCTGGATCTTGGAACAATGGAAAAATCAGTCAGGTTCTTAAAAGAAGGATTTTATTTTAAAAAAAGAAAGGTAAAAATCATCTGTGTAAAATGAGGATGGAAAATACTTTACAGGGTATTCAGATTCAAAACACAGAGGATCCCCCTCTGGGCAAAACCTTAAAGTTACAGAAAATGGGACTAAACCTCCCTCTTAACACAGGGAAAATTCACATAAAACAAAAGATAAACTAATCCGCCTTGCCTGGCTTACCTATACTGGTTGCAATATTGGAAACTTGGATTAGGATGGGTTGGAGAAGATGGATTTCTGTCTGGCCTCTCTCAGTCCCAAGAGAGAGAAAACACGTAAACAAAGAGCACAAACAAAAGCCTTCCTCCCCCCCAAGATTTGAAAGTACCTTGTCTCCTCATTGGTCCTTTGGGTCAGGTGCCAGCCAGGTTAGCTTCTCTTCTTAACCCTTTACAGGTGAAAGGGTTTTGCCTCTGGCCAGGAGGGATTTTATAGCACTGTATACAGAAAGATGGTTACCCTTCCCTTTATATTTGACACCTAGTCCCACTGTTTTTCATGCCACTTCCAGAAGCTGCAGGAGCTGGTAAGTTTGTTAAATGAACAGCTGTGGGCATCTTCATTTTTTTCCACCTATAGCCAGCATTTTTCCCCCCATGGCTTCTGCTGCAGTCACAATGGGAGTGCTGGGCTGGTAGAAGGAAGATTGCAGAGAGGCAGATGGTACTGTTGGCTTCTCTTCTGGGATGGTAGAGAATGGGACTCACTAGAAGAGTGCAAGAGAGGCAGGAGCTGTTAATGGCTCCCCTGGCAGCACAGCAACAATACCCTGGTGGCCTGCCTCGGTCTCTACATTTTTCAGGGCAGCTCCCACCCTCTCGCTCAGGCAGGTGTGCAATTGAGATATGAACAGTCAGCCCCTTATTATAACCATATGCACTAAGTCAAACTTTAAGATGACAACAGTTTTCCCCATTGCCTCAATTGTACTTTCAAACCAAGAACGTGCAGAACAAGTGTTGTGTAATCTACGTGAATCACAGCATGTTTCATGTGCCCAGGCCCTGCATTGGGTGGATCATTACGTTCACAGCCATTATAAGCCGTAGGGCCAAATTTTGCTTTCACTTCCATCAGTGCAAGTGACTGGAGTTGCATGGGTGTAATTTACAGTAGAACTTGGATGTAGCTGCATTGTGTGGTTGCCAATGGGTGCAGAATTTGATGGTGGGGTGGTCTGTTGCTTTTACTCCAACTCGCCTTGATTACAGAGGCTGCTTTCTTCCTCTTCCCTGGATTCTTCAGCCTTTCATGATCAGTGTTGTGGGAAGCTTTTTCATGGGCTCATAGTCTCAGATCTTGCCTTATACAAAGCTTCATCTGGTACAGAAGAGATGTCTTTGCTTCCAGTTCCAGCAAAGTTTGTTTCAATGTGCTGCGTTCCTACCGTTTGGCTTGAGTTATGGGATCAAGGTCAATATACTGAGAGGTCCTTTTGAAATGTCTGCAATATTTCATCTTTCTGTGAAGACTGTTACATTTGTATGTGGAGCAGAATTGTTTAGCCATCTCAGTAGAATGTGGTTAGCTTACTCCACATAAAACAGGTCCTCACAAGTGCCCTGGCTTGCGGCCCATGGGAGCCAATTTTCGATCAAGCAGACAGTATCTTTCCATTCAGCCACCTTTCACTGGCAGCTGAGGGAGACAACCCCCCTTCCCCGGCCCCATTCTCCAGCTGTTACTTTATGGCTTACGGGTTAATGTGTTATTATATTTTTAACCTGCAAAATGTCTTTTCCATTAAAGTTTCCCCATTTGATCTACGTGTGTGGCCCTCGGCTTGTTGGCCTCAACTATTCCTCAAGGTTGGTCCATCTGCTCGCTAGCTTATCCGGTTTGCTGCCCAGCCAAGAAATGGTTGATTGTGTCATGGCCAGCTTATCATCTTTCTTTTAAAGTGCCTCACTGTACTCGCAGGCAGGTGTGATTCTGTCAGGAGAGAGAAAGGTGAAGCACCCTCAATGGCCTCCAGTCCAAGGTCTGAATTAATCACACTCTGTCCCTTTATTTGACTTCTTTCCTCATGACTGCCATTTCCTTCATACGCTGGCTGTCTGCCTGCCATGCTGCCTTTTCCAGTTTCTGGTCAGTGAACTTTGCTTTCCCTGTACATGACTGCTGCAAATGACCAGGAGATCCTCTTCACTGAGACAGTCCAGCCTGAGTGTTAGCTCTGTCCTGCCTGCTCCTGACTATTTTGTTCGAACTAACTGGAATTTCTAGGTACAATATAGTAGGGCCAAACCCTCCAGCCCACATAAGGACCATGGAAGGCTCTGAATACAGCAGAACTGGTGAGACTCTGCTGAGTTGAGCGTTGTGGGGGCACAATGTGGGGAATCCAGAGAGCATTGCAACCCTTGTCACTGTGGTACTGTGCTTCCCTCTACCCTAGTGTACCTGGGTCCAAGTAGGGTTTATGCAGATCCACTGGCCAAACCTTCCTAGGTAAATTGGGCCTAGCAGCTGCTGAGACTGCTGCGGTCCAAAAGCTACAATAGTAGCTGTGGAGAGTCTCTGAAGCCTAGGAAGTTAGTGTCATTTTCTCCATTTTACAGATGGGAACAATGCAGTGACTTGCCCAGGTCACCCAGCAGCAGAGCAGGGAATAGAACCCAAGTCTCATGGGTCCCAGTTCAGTGCTCTATTCATTAGGCCACACTGCAGCAAAGCAAGCTTTCTATTGATAACTCTTATGATTTTATCGTGTGTCCAGCAATTTTGGGGATTTTCTTAAAACTCCAGTTCTTGGAATTCTCTTACTACATGAGAATCTCAGCTCTTTTTTTTAAAAAAAAGTAAATTTCTAGCCCTCATGGCTGCCAAGGAACGCTTGAAAATGTGACCATTTCCCAACATTAGAAGGGAAATAAAAGGAAAACCACATTTATTATTATCTTTTAATCTCATGATTTGGGGGGGGCGGGGTGCTGACTCACGAATTTTAAAGGAATGGCATTGGCAATACTTCAAATCTATTGTAATAAATACAGCCTCTTTTGTCTGCTGATGTGGTTATTAGGGCTCTGCAAATAACTGAATATTCAGTTTGGGTCTGAAAAATTGGAGAAGGGCGAATTAGATTTGGATCAACCCACAATAAAAATATGGTGAAATTAGCGGTGCACTGTAATGTCCCAAAACATTCGTTTTGTTTTTCCGAAGACATTTTGGTCATCCCAAAATGAAACGTTTGATTTAGATTTTGAGCTTTTAAAAACATTTTTGAATGTTTTTTCTAAACAAAATTGAGAGAAATTCCAAAACGAGGTGTCATTCCAAACCAAAAAGTCGAAAGGTTCTGGAAATGCTGAAACTGTTACAATGTTTCTGATCTTTTTTTCCCCAATGAAACAAATTTTATGAACTCGACTCCAATTAATGAATTGTTTCAGTTGACCCAAATCTGCATTCTTCACTTAAAAAAAAAAAGGGGGCGGGGTCATGAAAAACTGCCCAGTTTTATTTTATGTGGCCAAAGTTATCTAAAGAACTGTGAAGTGCGCAGAGTGATGCTTGACCCAGCTCATGGTCCAGACAAAGTTATAAGTGGCATTGCTAGACAAGGTAGAGTATATTGCAGTGTTGTCTTCCCTCCGACCTACTGAATAAATGGGACTCTGTTGTCATGTAAAGTGAAAGATGAAAAAGATAGGGAAAATGTCATTTGAGAGAAAAGCCTGGAAATTGTATAATGAAACCCGTCTGCTTCCAGGGGGCTCAGGTTTCATTCCAGTGGTGGAAGTGTTGGTGGAGGTTTAGAATCAGAGCACAATTGAAAGAAGTATCTTCAGTGGGAACTTGGAATATTGTTTGTCTCTCTGTCATTTTCTTTTCTTTTTATTAACAATACTTGTCAGTCAATGCTATACAAGTAACGATTCTTCCATTTACATTGGCTAGCTTCCCTTCCCCGCCCCCATTTCTATGTGGCAGTAGTAATCTCTGGCCAGGTTTCCAAAAGAGCACAGCTCCCATTTAAGCATAAGTTGCTTGCTTATGGGAAGTAAGCAGCTTCTGGTGGCTTCAGAGGTAGCTTGCCGCTGTGCTAAGCGGCACTTAATGTTAACATATTAGTGTGGACCCTTCTGTTTCCCCTCTGGTTAGCACTAATAAAGCCCTTATCTCTGTTTTAACCACATGTACCTTGCTGTGTCCTGGCCCCTGCCTTGCACCTCAACATGACATGAGTGTGAGGAGGAGAAAAATAAATAGGGGCATGGGGGAGGAAAAAGAATGTTACACTACGACGTGATTATACCTTTTTTATATCAGCATGTGGGTGTAATGACAGTCACAAGTGTTAGGCCTTTTTTTCTAACACTGGTTGGGCTCCATTATAAAGGCTATTTCATCCATCCTG
The DNA here is from genome assembly GCF_965152275.1 of Natator depressus. NCBI lineage: Eukaryota > Metazoa > Chordata > Testudines > Cheloniidae > Natator > Natator depressus. The sequence goes on along the minus strand of NC_134234.1, from coordinate 218,499,913 downwards.
ACAGGTAAGATGATATGAAGTAGCATTTAAAGTCAAAAATTTGGCAGAAGCAAAACAGGAGGATGAGAACAGGAAATAGCCCAAACTCTTTACTATCACAAGTGCAAAGCCGTTTGAATTTGGCACACTGGCCATGTGAGGCAGGGCAGGGCAAGTGTTTGTCCCCAGCATCTTGCTTATGACATTTGGAAGGGGCTTGAAACTTCCTTGAGTCTCTTGTTGTAGCCTCTCCTGAGCAAGTGTGGAATTTAGAGATGGAACAGAATTATTAGACCATTCCCCCAATGGCAGTGTACTGAGGTTCTCTATTGTGAATTCTCCATTCTGTAGGGAGAAGAACGCCTATGCAATATCAGTAGGTGACCCCAAATACCATGTAAATAAGAGATAAAATCTCTGCTTTACTGCCTATAGGAATCAGTAGCAGAGCTCCACTGGCAGAAGCAACGACTACCAGGTCTCTGGTTGATTAGGAGCAAAGTATTGCGGGTATGAGGCACACCTGGCCTTTTTAAAATAAATAAATAAATAAAAGCCCGCATAGCCCATGTGCACTGGACTGACTGCAGGCAAAACAGAGGCAGGCACACATTACATTTAATATAGACAGCAGCACCCCACAGAGGGTCTCTGAGGCATTCTGTGCAGTGACTATTTGCCATAGCTGTGGAATCCGACTTAAGGAATCCTGGGATTGCTTTAGATCACCCTTTCTTAGGGCCCCTCCTATACACAACGTTCCATGGAGTCAATGCTGCACAGACAGATCCCCATGCTCTGCAGCCTTCTCCGTTTCCTGCTCAGTTTTGGCCTGAGCACACCCCTTACTACATGGAGGGAAAATCAGAGGGGAGGCAGCTTTTATGCAGGAGACTGGAGGTGGGGAGCCAGCTCAAACGCTAGCCAAGGATTTCCTATGCAGGGGGAATGTTCAGCCTTCCATTTATGTCCACTTTAAATCTCCTTTTTGTTCCCAGAGGAACACAAAGGGGATTTAGGAACCACTGAGCAGCTGGCTGTAGCTACTTGCATGGAATTTGGAGAGGGGAGCACAAGTTGCAGGAGGGGAAAGTTTGGAAGAAGCACCAGGAAGTCAGTCTGCGTACAACTGTGGTTGTAGTCGCTCTGTAAACAGTAACTTTATTAGAGGCATTTTAGTTTAATAAGAATGGAGCACTGTTTTGTTGTTGCCTAACATGTAGCATATGAAATACTGACCCTATATTTCTCCCACCATGCCTCTCGGAACTTCTGGGGAACGCAGCTACTACACAACCCATGAGGTGGGAAAGAATGTACTCACCTCTGTGCCTGGCTCCTTGTTCCCCTACCTTGCCTGTGCACCTCTGTAGGTGCCACCATAATCTGGCCCAAAATCTAATGGGCAGAGAATGGGAATATATTGCATACAACCAGGGATTAAAGTAATGAGAGAGGAGGAGGAACTGTGCTTCCCTCTCCCAGGTTTGGGGGAACAGTTAGTTCTTCTCATGGCTCCCCTTCCTTGGCTGGTGCAGCAAGAGCTCCCCTTTCTGTTTCAATCTGCTTTAATCACAGCATGCAAGAGCTGGTGCACGTGATTCTTTTAAGATAGAACCCTGCAAAGGTTAAATAAGGTCAGAGGTAAAATTTTCCAAAGCACCTGAGTGACTTAGGTACCCAAGTCCTATTTTCAAAAATGACTTGGGGCTAGATCCACTGGCCTACAGAGTCAAAAAGTCAAACTTTCTCTTTATCCTAATGAATACTTCACTATTTATACGCATTGGAACAGCTTCACCTGGAGAGATTGACCCACCCCAGCATACACTAGAGTCCAGTGGTTAGGGCATTGTCATAGGTAGGAAACCTGGGTTCAAGTCCTTGCTCCAAATCGGGCAGAGTGAGGATTTGGAAACAGGTCTCCCACATCTTAGGTGAATGCCCCTAACCATTGGGCTAGTGGCTATTTGGGGGGACAGACACTCTTCCAGAGCTGCTTGCCCCTTTGTCCTCACCCACCACTATTTCAGATTTGGGGAAGATTTATAACTTCAAGTCAGTGGCACTGCTGTGAGTACCTGCATGGCCCCACAGTATGCCAACATTTTTATGGCTGACTTAGAATAACGCTTCCTCAGCTCTTGTCCCCTAGTGCCCCTACTCTATTTGTGCTATATTGATGACATCTTCATCATCTGGACCCATGGGAAGGAGGCCCTTGAGGAATTCCACCAGGATTTCAACAATTTCCACCCCACCATCAACCTCAGCCTGGACCAGTCCACACAAGAGATTCACTTCCTGGACACTACGGTGCAAATAAGCGAGGGTCACATAAACACCACCCTATACCAGAAACCTACTGACCACTATACTTACCTACATGCCTCCAGATTTCATCCAGACCATATCACATGATCCATTGTCTACAGCCAAGCCCTAAGATACAACTGCATTTGCTCCAATCCCTCAGGCAGAGACAAACACCTACAGGATCTCTATCAAGGGTTCTTAAAACTATAATACCCACCTGGGGAAGTGAAGAAACAGATTGACAGAGCCAGAAGGGTACTCAGAAGTCACCTACTACAGGACAGGCTCAACAAAGAAAGTAACAGAACGCCACCAGCCATCACCTATAGCCCCCAACTAAAACCTCTCCAGCACATCATCAAGGATCTACAACCTATCCTGAAGGACGAGCCCTCACTCTCACAGACCTTGTGAGATAGGCCAGTCCTCGCTTATAGACAGCCCTCCAACCTGAAGCAAATACTCACCAGCAATTACACACCACACAACAGAATCACTAACCCAGGAACCTATCCTTGCAACAAAGCCCGTTGCCAACTGTGCCCACATATCTATTCAGGGGAACCATCACAGGGCCTAATAACATCAGCCACACTATCAAAGGCTCGTTCACCTGCACATCCACCAGTGTGATATATGCCATCGTGTGCCAGCAATGCCCCTCTGCCACGTACATTGGCCAAACTGGACAGTCTCTGCGCAAAAGAATAAATGGACACAAATAAATGTCAAGAATTGTAACATTCAAAAACCAGTAGGAGAGTACTTCAGTCTCCCTGGACACTCAATAACAGACTTAAAAGTGGCCATTCTATAACCAAAAAAACCCCTTCAAAAACAGACTTCAATGAGAAACTGCAGAACTGGAATTAATTTGCAAACTTGACACAATCAAATTAGGCCTGAATAAAGACTGGAAGTGGCTGGGTCACTACAAAAAGTAATTTTCCATCTGTTGATACTCACACCTTCTTGTCAACTGTTGTGAATGGGCCACATCCACCATGAATTGGCCTTGTTAGCACTACAAAAAGTAATTTTCCCTCTGTTGATATTCACCCCTTGTCTACTGTTGGAAATAGGCCACATCCACCCTAACTGAATTGGCCTTGTTAGCACTGATCCCCTACTCGGTATGGCAAATCCCATCTTCTCACGTGCTGTGTATTTATACCTGCCTACTGTATTTTCCACTTCATGCATCTGATGAGGTGGGTTATAGCCCATGAAAGCTTATACCCAAATACATTTGTTAGTCTCTAAGGTGCTACAAGGACTCCTTGTTGTTTTTGCCCCTTAGCTGTCTTATGTGTGAGTTAGGTGTGCTCAGAGCCCACCTGCTGGAACCCTTAGGCACTTAACCTAAGTCCCATTGATTTTTAATTCACTTTTGAAAATAGGACTCTAGCCAGGTCTACTTCTGCCAGCAGGGCTATCAGTGATGTGAAGAGGTTTACCCCCTGACTAATATAGCTGTAGTGTATGACGTAGTTATGCTGGCAAATGTGCTGTTACCAGTGTAGCTTGTTTCACTCATGAGGGTGATTATACTATACTGGTACCAAGTACAGCTTTGTCAGTATAGATGAGTCCACTTTGCCATTCTAGTACACCAGTCATTCTATATTGGTAAAGTGCTCCTAGTGTCAACATAACCTTATTTGCTCAGGTCAGGGCTAGAACAATCTATACTTGCAAAAGCAGGGTTTTGCTGATGTAAGCTGCATCAACACTGGGAGTGCTTTACTAATATAGTATAGTGCTATAGTATGGTGTGGATTGCACCCTCAGCAAGTTTGCAGATGACACTAAACTGGGAGGAGTGGTAGATACGCTGGAGGGCAGGGATAGGATACAGAGGGACCTAGACAAATTAGCGGATTGGGCCAAAAGAAATCTGATGAGGTTCAACAAGGACAAGTGCAGAGTCCTGCACTTAGGACGGAAGAATCCAATGCACCGCTACAGACTAGGGACCGAATGGCTCGGCAGCAGTTCTGCAGAAAAGGACCTAGGGGTTACATTGGACGAGAAGCTGGATATGAGTCAACAGTGTGCCCTTGTTGCCAAGAAAGCCAATGGCATTTGGGGATGTATAAGTAGGGGCATTGCCAGCAGATCGAGGGACGTGATCGTTCCCCTCTATTAGACATTGGTGAGGCCTCATCTGGAGTACTGTGTCCAGTTTTGGGCCCCACACTACAAGAAGGATGTGGAAAAATTGGAAAGAGTCCAGCGGAAGGCAACAAAAATGATTAGGGGACTGGAACACATGAGTTATGAGGAGAGGCTGAGGGAACTGGGGATGTTTAGTCTTCAGAAGAGAAGAATGGGGGCGGGATTTGATAGCTGCTTTCAACTACCTGAAAGGGGGTTCCAAAGAGGATGGCTCTAGACTGTTCTCAGTGGTAGCAGATGACAGAACAAGGAGTAATGGTCTCAAGTTGCAGTGGGGGAGATTTAGGTTGGATATTAGGAAAAACTTTTTCACTAGGAGGGTGGTGAAACACTGGAATGCGTTACCTAGGGAGGTGGTGGAATCTCCTTCCCTAGAAGTTTTTAAGGTCAGGCTTGACAAAGCCCTGACTGGGATGATTTAGTCGGGGATTGGTCCTGCTTTGAGCAGGGGGTTGGACTAGATGACCTCCTGAGGTCCCTTCCAACCCTGATATTCTATGATTCTATACTATACTGGGAGCTCTCCTAGGGTAGCCCTGACCTCAGGCACCTAAGTCTCATAGGCAGTTTTGGAAATGTTACCCCATGTCTAATGCTAGTCTCTGAACCTTCCTCCCCTCGTTTCAACACGTTTCCAGTTATCGTTACCTCTTATTCTTATTTCTTCCTCCATTTTCCAGTCCAGCTGACATTGTGCATAGCTGAGTCTATTTGAATGACTTTTCCAAGTAAGATTTTGTGAAGTGCTGTCTAACGCTGACTGCACTCCAGATGTTACTTTCTCTGTTAATTTTGTACTTTGATTTGAAAAAAAGATGATTGTTTTTATCTGGCTTATTCTTTTCTTTATGCTATAAATCCAGGGTGTGTATTAACCATGTTCAATTATCACCTAAGGGCATGATCCAGGGCCCACTGGAAATTTAATGGAGCTCTTTCATTGGCTTTCATGGGTTTTGGAGCAGGTCTTAATTGTTTACAGATTATTTGTTCCATTATTTTATCTAGAAACCAAAATCAGACTTACTGGATGGCTGCTACATTTGTTTTCCCCACACCTCCCACTTTTAAGTGCATGGTTATCATTTCCAATGACAAAATCACTAAGGAACCCAATTCTGTGGCCCTGATCCAGCAAAGCACTTACGCATGTGCTTAACTTTAAACACATGTGTAATCCTACCAAGTTCAATAGAAGTACTCACATGCTTAAAGTTGAGCATGTGCTCAAGTGTTTTGCTGGATCAGGGCCTACACTTATTATCAAGAAAGCAAGGAAGTTTGAATGACTGACTTAAATTCAGTTAAGTGTAACCTGTACCATGGGACTAGCTCTCAGCTAAACCCTGATTGTGTGTTTCTGAAGAAGAGGTCTATAAACCACTCCCACAGCCAGATGCACAGAGTGGGAATACAGGTTTACCTGAAGAATTTGTTAGGAGTGGTGTTGCCCTGATCACATGCAGAGATCCAGTGAACATCTTATGCATGAGAACCTCCCTGACTGTAGAACTTCAGCTAAAGCAATTATTCTTTACTTTCATAGCAAGAGAACTGGTTTTACAAGGTAATAAGCAGGGAGGGGTAAACCCCTCTGAGTAAAAATAAGAACCAGTGCAAACGTCAAATCCAAGCAGCACTTCTGTAAGTTTAAAGCTGTTTTGGGGAAGTCTTCCTCAGCCCTGGCACATGTACCTTTGCTGAATTCCATTTTTGAGGCATCTGCTGGGCTGGCTGTTGTATTCATCTCTTGTGCTCTGATTCTTCCCCAACAGAGCCTGCTCGACTACCCCTGCATATCAGACAGTTGCCTGGGGTATTAAAATATGTAGGGATTGTTTAATGCACTGGAGAAGGCAAGTACTTTCCACTTTGCCTAGGGACACAGCAAATACTCTGGAGCGTGTGAAGAATTTAAAGTGACATGAGGGAGGAAGATGGGGGAAAGAAAGAGGCCTTGGAAGGTTTTGCTAAGCATGTAAGGACAGAATTATGCCTTGACTTGCAAACCAATCCATGCCAGGAAGGTAACTTAGGATAGATATAGGCCCTTTATTTTGGAAAATGAAACTGAGTAAATTTCTGAAGTGTTTGTGATTATTCGTGACAAGAAATAGAATAGAATTTCAGTGTTGTTGTAGCCATGTCAGTCCCAGGGTATTAGAGAGACAAGGTGGGTTAAGTATTATCTTTCACTCACCAACAGAAGTTGGTCCAATAAAAGATATTACCTCACCCACCTTGACTCTCTAATAGAATGTCAGTGTAGTCTTAAGTTACTACAGTTATGATTCTAATTACACTAAGGGCTTGTCTACACAGGAAATGTAAGATTAATTAGATGAAGGTGTGAAGTGAAAGCCCTTTAAGTCCCTGAGTGGATGCTTTATTGAGAAGTAAACTGGCCACAGTTTGCTGAGGATTATGCTACAGCAAACTAAGGCCACTTCTGAATGAGAATATCCACACGGGTTAATGTATTTTAACTTCCCACTTTTAGTTAATAAGAACATAAGAATGGCCATACTGGGTCAGACCAAAGGTCCATCCAGCCCAGTATCCTGTCTGTCGACAGTGGACAATGCCAGGTGCCCCAGAGGGAGTGAACCTAAGAGGTAATGATCAAATGATCTCTCTCCTGCCATCCATCTCCACCCTCTGACAAACAGAGGCTAGGGACACCATTCCTTACCCATCCTGGCTAGTAGCCATTAATGGACTTAACCTCCATGAATTTATCTAGTTCTCGTTTAAACCCTGTTATAATCCTAGCCTTCACAACCTCGTCAGGCAAGGAGTTCCACAGGTTGACTGTGCGCTGTGTGAAGGACTCCCTTTTATTTGTTTTAAACCTGCTACCCATTAATTTCATTTGGTGGCTCCTAGTTCTTATATTATGGGAACTAGTTAATAACTTTTCCTTATTCACTTTCTCCACACCACTCATGATTTTATAGATCTCTATCATATCCCCCCCAGTCTCCTCTTTTCCAAGCTGAAAAGTTCTAGCCTCTTTAATCTCTCCTCATATGGGACCCGTTCCAAACCCATAATCATTTTAGTTGCCCTTCTCTGAACCTTTCTAATGTCAGTATATCTTTTTTGAGATGAGGAGACCACATCTGTACACAGTATTCAAGATGTGGGCGTCCCATGGATTTATATAAGGGCAATAAGATATTCTCCATTTTATTCTCTATCCCTTTTTAAATGATTCCTAACATCCTGTTTGCTTCTTTGACTGCCATTGCACACTGTGTGGATGTCTTCAGAGAACTATTCACAATGACTCCAAGATTTTTCCTGATTAGAACAGGAGTACTTGTGGCACCTTAGAGACTAACAAATTTATTAGAGCATAAGCTTTCGTGGGCTACAGCCCACTTCAATTCCTGATTAGTTGTAGCTAAATTAGCCCCCATCATATTGGATGAATAGTTGGGGTTATTTTTGCCAATGTGCATTACTTTACATTTATCCACATTATATTTCATTTGCCATTTTGTTGCCCAATCACTTAGTTTTGTGAGATCTTTTTGAAGTTCTTCACAATCTGCTTTGGTCTTAACTATCTTGAGCCGTTTAGTATCATCTGCAAACTTTGCCACCTCCCTGTTTACCCCTTTCTCCAGATCATTTATGAATAAGCTGAATAGGATTGCTCCTAGGACTGACCCTTGGGGAACACCACTAGTTACCCCTCTCCATTCTGAAAAGTTACCATTTAGTCCTACCCTTTGTTCCCTGTCTTTTAATACATCTTAACTTTCCTGAATGTCCCCATGTAGACAATGCCTTAGCTGAGAGGTGGGCAAACTACAGCCTGTGGGACCGTCCTGCCTGGCCCTTGAGCCCCCGGCCATGGAGGCTAGCCCCCAGCCCCTCCCCTGCTGTCCTCCCTCCCCCACAGCCTCAGCTCGCCGTGCCGCCAGCACTCTGGGTGGTGGGGCTGCGAGCATCTGCCAGGCAGTGCGGCTGCGAGAGCTGCTGGGTGTAGTGTATTAAATTGCCCCCCATAGGAATGTGCTACTTATGAAGCACCAGGACTGGCAGTAGTAAGTAGTACATCGTAAGTAGCACATTCCTACGGGGAGCAATCTAATACACTACACCTGCCCTCCATACAGTTTCAGAACCCTGATGTGGCCCTCAGGCCAAAAAGTTTGGCCACCCATGCCTTAGCTACACATTTTAAGGCCCAGTTTCTAGGGACCAGATTTTTAAAAGTACTCAGCACCAAGCAGCTCCCATTACGGGAACTGCTAGATGCCGAGCTCTTTTGAAAACCTCACCTGAAGTTCTTACTCAGACAAAACTCGTCCCAGTGAAGTTAGTTCCAGGTCAATGGGAGTTTTGACTGAGCAAGGAACTGAGCCTTTAATTACCATGCAAGATGGCACCATTTTAAAATATTGAGCTACCCATGCATGTGCATTCCTGTTGCTTTAAAATACCACCTGTCTTTTTACTGAATTCCAGTGAGTTCCTCTAAAACTGCCATTCCCTTCATGCAGGAAGGATGGAGCTTAAGGCTGCTACAGGGCAGGACTGTAAGTGCCCTGTAATCTCTGTCAAACTATGATGTAATGTAATAAAGGCCGTATTTGTCATATAACTATATAGGCAGCAGCTATTTGGAGCTCTAAAGTGTCCTGCTCACAGAAAATGGGAGCCTGATCCAACACAATTTTAGCCAGTAGCTTCTAAGTCTTGTGGGCATGATTCTGATCTCTTACAGTGGTGTAAATTCAAACGAACTCGATTGAAGTGTTAAGCCTGCAAAAGATCAGAATTAAACTACATCTTTTTTTCTAAAATAATACTGGAGATTTAAACATTTCCTACAGGTCTGCAGCTCACATCAGCTCACCCACTCGGTCCTACACGTGCAACAGGTACAACTGAAGTGTTAACATGAGAAGGTTGAGCAACATCTGCTTTTGCCATCACTTTACTTTAACTCCCTCCTTCTTTCTGATTCACACCTTCGTTTCGTGCTGAGCAGCCCAAATCGTTACAATATGGACTTCATACTCATTTAACTCCATTTACAAAACGAGGGATGACTATGCCATTGATCGCGTGGACCCTTTTCCTCACAGAATCCATCGGTGGAGGACAGTGGGCAGGAAAATCCTATGAGGTTCCCCTTGTTGAGCTTTCCCAGTGACTCTGTGAGAGGTTTGCCTCAGGCTGTATTAGCTTCTCAGCATATCCCTTGTTGGTTGCTAGGAGGGTGATGTGTGTAGTGCAATTGTCCCATCCTAGCCCATTCTTTCACCACAGGCTGATTCCAGTCTTTGCAGAGAGCTTCCATATCATCTAGAGAGAGAGAGAGGATCATGCCATGGAGGTTGGTGAGCCCCTCACACCCTTCACATGTGCCGGGGAGTATTCATGTAGGAAGTCCCCTCTCCTGCCCCCCCCCCCAGATCCCCTAGCATGTTCCAGGCCATAGAAACTCATTGCATCTTTTCGCAATACATTTCAGTTGTTGCAAGAAGGAACATGGAGGGAAAATGGATCAATGAATAAATCCAATGAAAGAAAATTTATTATTTATTTTTCTGTCTCACTGATGTCCTACAACATGCTAATGTCCCTGTGAAGAGCCCTGAACACATTAATGTGGAAGCACCCACATTTCCTATTGACTTCAATAGGAACTGCATGTGCTTAGCATCTCTCGGGGGTCCAGGTCATCCCCTCCTGTGGAAAGGGAGGGAGCTTTGGAGGAGAATATCTGCACAAAGACCCCCTCTTAGAGAGCCATCCCATGGGTTTTCCCACCCCACCCCTGCATGAAGAAAGCCCCAGTGGCTGACACCAGACCTGGTGGATCTCCGGGAATCCATGGGAAGCCATAGGCATAGAGGCTGTGTGCCTCTAAGTCTGGTCCTGAGATCCCCCCCAGTGGATTATGCAGAAAGATAATGCCGCTCCAGTCTCTCTCTTGTTTTTTTGGTATAATTTCTAAAGGGCTACGGGGTGACATCCCCATCCCTTCCTTGCCTACTCCTCCCTCCAGCCAGCTAATTGCCACCTCCTCTCTGGATTGCATAGAGAGGCCTCTGTAGTGTTCTGGAGTGGACAATGCAATGGAGGTATCTGAGTTCCCCTTCCACACAGAAAGGAGGAAATCCTCTCCTGGAAGTTTCTTTCATTGCACCAAGGACAAGGATTTAGGGAGCTCAATCTGGCCCATATACAGGAGTTACGCACATGCACCAAGGACAGTATAGATTAGACCAAACTTCCATCTTTTCAGTTTAACAGGGCTTGCGTTTAGATTTGAGCTATACAAAGATAGAAAAGCATGATTCACCTGAATGCTGGGTGGTTTCTCATATGAATCTGAATTAAGATATTTGGTAATAACTTGACAAAAGCTGCCACTCAATATTTTAAACCACATTTAATTTCTGAACCTGGGAAGCAGATTCTGTCACTTTTCACACATCTGGGTTTAACTAACTACTATACAGAGGTGGGACATTGTAATTTTTACATTTCCACGCTAGTTTAGAACCATACTTCTGCTACATTTTTCATCGAGATTACACACCGCAAACATCTACAAGCAGTAAGTTGAGGTGCTTACTATACAAAATACCGTGTGTAAAACAAAAACCAAATTTGTATTAAAATATAGATCTTAGACCCTTCTCAGACACTGAGAACATAAATAAGAATCAATAGAAGTTATTTACACTGCTAGATACAGTACTTTACTGCATATTTCTATTTACATTTTCTTCTTTTGTAAATTGCTGCTAGATATATGCACACTGGTCAAATCAGACAGTTCAAAATATATTTAAATATTTTCATAGATCCCTTGAATTAGATAGAATAACGGACAAGTTTGATAGAACTGATGTCAAAAGTTTGGCTGGTTTCAGATGATGGATAATGCTTCCAACTTAGGCTCACCAGTATGCATTCAATTTAGGTTAAGTACATTGTGGTCCAAATTCTGCCCTCACATCTTTTGGAGCCCAGTGCTGACAATTGGGCTGCATGAGGGTTACAACCAAGGCAACATATGTTCAGAAACTTATTATTAATTCCTAATCAGCATATTGTAATTGTGTCAATTAATATCTATAATACAGTGGTTAATTTTCATTTTGAATTCTTCAGGGTGTCAAAAAATCCAATGGTATTTAATGAACCCTTCAAATACAGGGACTGAGTATACTATATTGAGGTAATGAACAGGGATTTTCTGAATGACCCTCTCACTACCCTTCTCAAAACAGACCCAACCCCTTCCCACCCCTACCTACACTGCCTGTAACACGCCTCCCTTCCAGCTCAGACTCCCACTTCTAGTAGCAAGTCCCTTCTCACCTCCACCCTAATAGAAGAAAACTCAGATCTACCATGTTTCCAAGCTACCTCAGCCCCTCCAAATAATACCAGCGTTTTCCATCAGAGGAGCTTAATGTAGTTTGGAAACAGTGGAGAAAGCCTCACAACTCCCCAGGTGAGGTAGGTAAGTATCATAATTATTATTCCCTATTTTACAGATTGGGAAGCTGAGGCACTGAGGTTGAGGTACAAACTTTCAGATGTGCGTGCGCTCGCTCTCTTTTCACCTTCATTTGGAGAGGTGGAATTCAGGCCCTAGCTATAACAATGTGGACACCCACAATTTGAGGGCATCTTTAAAAGTATTGAGTGAAATGACTTGTCGAAGGTGTCACAGTGACTCTGTGGCAGAGCCAGCAACAGATCCCTGGTCTTGTCTCCTGACCCCACTTCTGTGTCTTCTCCGTAAAACCATCTTTCCTCTGATTTAAATACTCTGAACTGCCTCAGCCGCTGGTACCTTCCCCTTTGTTCTGACAAGAGCTACAGATTGGCTGTCTGCTCAGTTCCTGGGAACTGCCCACTATCCCTCGGCCAAAAGTCTGACTCTGCATCTCGGCCTTTGGACAGAGTACTCGGGGAGAGAGCCTTGTCTACAGCTGAGGAACACACAGTGCAAGACAAGGGTGTCGCTGTGGTTTGGTGTGGAACTAATGATTGTCTAAGGCTTATTTTTGCCCTCTTTTGATCCTGAGGCCGCTGTACACAGAGCCAGTTCCTAGGTGTAAGAAAGAACAGCCTGAGCATGCTCTGACTTAATCAGACGGCTATAATAGGTTCACAGGGTCAAAATGGCAGCCAGTGTTCTGTTCAGCATAGGGTGTCCCACTCTGAGCCTTTCCTCCAGCCATGACCTCTATTATGGCAGCAGCAGGTAGGTGGGAACGTAGGAGCTGGTGTGCTAGCTTGTCGCCACTGGAGGATTCTCCTTGCACCGGGGTGATGCTCTCGTGGTGGCCAGAATCTGGCAGTGATGTGACTCAAAATGGTCGTGCCTATTGGAGGATCTGGCCCTCATGGTAATTTGGGAACCTTCATGTAAAGCATTACCTTTCTAAACATACAGCTCATCAGTGATACCAAAGCAGCTAAAGATTATAAAAAAAATATTTTTAACTTGCTAATTTGACAATATCCAGAGAACCTCTGTGGCAAAAAAGGAAAATTTATTGAAATAATTTAACAGGCGATGTCATTGCAGAACTAGGTAACAACCTGGTTAAAACAACTCCTTGTGCCTACAGCAGTAGCAAATCGCAGACTCTCCTAAGAAAGGTTTTGTTAGCAGTGGTGCTGGTTGACTTTTTTTACATCACATCTGTGCTTGCTTTATCATTCTGCCATCTGCTGTAACAAAATACAGGCAAAGCATTTTGGAAAACAACCCCTCCATACTTAAAACCGGCTCTGACCCAGCACACTTCTCTTCACTTCTCACAAGCTGCAGGGCCTGTTCTCCCCCGCCACATGCATGATGAATTACATACGCGTCCTGAGCGTGGGGAACACAGAATCCCATTGATTTTTGCCACAATGTTTCTATTAAACTAAATGGATGGTTATACATTTCAGTTTGTTGTAAAAATGTATTTGCTGAAAGGTCAAAAAAGCAGGGTCATTATCATTAAATGCTTAATTCTGGAACTCCAAATCAAACTTGTTTCCTGTTATGTATTGTCTGCAGATACGCAATGTATATTTGAGTGACAAACTCAGATTGCTAATGCATTGAAATAACAGAATATTGAGAGTGGTTTTGAGCACACACACTGTACAGCCCAGTCGATGTTTCTTCCTGGTGTAGCAGCGCAAATCTCTAGGTAGCCGTAAACTGGCTACACAGACTTCATTCCTGAACACATGTTCAAAGGTGATAAAATAAATGCAGATGGTTTCCCAAAACCTCAGTGGAGCATTTTTTACAATTACCAAATGGTCTGTAAAAGAACAAGAAAAAATTGGAGAAAACACAGTTTGACACAGATAGGCAAACCCAGTGTATCAGCCAATCGTTTTTGCAACAAAATTATGTATTTATAACGTAAAATATTGGGGAAACAATACTGACAGTTAGCTGCCTAATGGGAGCGAGTTTAAAAAGGCCCAAATTTACCAAGTACTGCTGGGCTACTTATTTCATTTAAGCAATTGATACAAAGAAGTTGGCTAGAGAACTCTGGACCTCCTTGAGCCACCACTGAAGTCAATAGCAAACGGAACTCTCCCTGACTACAGTGACTGTGCAGGATCAGACCCTACGCATTTAGCACAGGCTTTGTATGCTTACCTGCTGTGAAATATACACAGGAAATCTTACACACAGGATTTATAAAAACATGTAACCGACACAGACCATTACACTACAGCATTGTTGAGATGTGCAGCTTTTCTTCACTCAGGGCCCGATCCAGTTTCCTTTGAAATCAATGGCAATTGTTGTGTTGACGTTAGGCTCTGATCCAACTCCTACTAAGGGTAACACTTCTTTTCATTGTTATACAAAGGTGGGAATGAGGCAGTCAATCTAATAACCTTATGCGCCATGTTTCTTTGTCATGTAATACATTTCAGATGATCAGCGCTATACCGCACATGTTCTTTGCAACTTTCTTTTTCCACTTGCAAAACACTCCATACACTGATAAAGCTAGAGTCCTGGTGCCAGTTCTAATTACATGATTTACATGAGAAAATAGAAAATGATTTTCTCAAGGGTTAAGTCTCCTGATTTTCAAAAAGCTGAAGTGAAGGTTTTGGGCCAGATTCTGATGTTAATTACATTGGTGTAAATCTGACTTCAGTAGAATTACTGTGTCTCTGTTGATTTCAGGGGAATTACTGTGGATTTACACTAGTGTTACTGAGAGCAGAAGCTACCCCGTTAATGGCAACAGACTCACTAAAGTAAATGGAAATGACGAGTCTTTTCAAGTAAGTAGCAGTGTCTAACAAGCTCAGTTAATTTCACTACTTCATTTAGCGCATAGATATAGACATACACTGGATGCTGAAGTGCCAAGATCCCTGAATGTAAGGCTGCCTGCTTGTCTCTGAATAGCTTAGCTACCAGAACTGGCTGAAAATTTTCCATCAAAACTTTTCTTTTTATTAAATGGAAAATCGGGGATTTGATTAAATGCAAATGTTCATCGAAAGCATCTGCTTTCCTCAACATTTTCCCCCTTTTTCAGTGGGAAACAGAATTTTTTTGGCAGAAAACTGAATCAATTGGTTTGGGTTTTTTCAATGAAAAGTCAAAATTTTGCACTGAAAATTTCAGTAAAAATGACTGTTTATTTTTTTTCATTGGAATTCTCCAAAGAGAGGGGGGGATTGCAACCACCTCTGTGAGATATGGAGGGCTTGTCTAGATGAACAGTTAGCACACAGCAAGCTGGGGTATACACCTACCTTGCAGTAGCTTGCCGCACACTAACCATTGATATGGACCCTGCTACTGTGCACTAAAAGTTCTATAGTGCCCTTTGATCACCCTCACTTTGAAATGGGAGTAGATCAAAGTGCACAGAAGAACTTTTAGTTGACCGGCAGCAGGGTCTACACAGATGTTTGTGCTCGCAGGCTAGTGCACTGTTCATTTATACCCCAACTTGCCGTGTGCTAACTGGTCTCATAGACAAGCCATGACTTTCTCACCATATAAACCAGATCCTACGCTTTAATGATCATCGTGGTACAGAACCTCTATTATTGCTTGAGGAGAGAAAGGTGAATTTAGGGTTTAATCCTGCAAAGTGCTGGATGCCTCCTGTGAGGTACTGAGCAACCCAACTGGGGACCTGAGAGTTTTTTGCACCTTATCAGATCAGGGGTCTAGTAGGAGCCACACCTAATGCTGTCAGGCTCTGTGTACAATCATCCTCACACAGTCCTGCTGGTGTATTCCAATCCTGGCTTACAGCTATCCCAATCCTTGGCCTCATGAACAATCTGGACCAGTTCTGCAGTGTTTTTATGATGTGTTACACTGTCCATAGGGGATTAGAGAGACCACCCAATTCATTTCCTCTTGTGACTTATTGAGGATTTGAACCTGGTTCTCCAGTGGTGAAAAGATATAGGTACAAAGCCATCAGGCCACCTACTGTTTTGGTGCTGTGGCTCTTTTTTTTTTTTTTTTAATTTATGAAAGTTGAATGCAAAGGAGAGAGAGCTCATTTAACAATTTGAACGTGGTACATTGCAATTGTGATCCCTATTAAATTGGGGGCAGTTTCTGACTCTCTGGTTGTGTTATTCTTAAGATCCAACCTGATATAGATAATATAGGGAGCTTAATCTTGCGCAGACCATTGATGTCAGTGACTAAACTTCCATATGCTTTAATGAAAGTAAGGTCTGGTCCATTATATGGTATAATGTGGTTTACACTGTCTTCCATGGAGCTGCTCCATTTTACAATGGCTAAAGTTTTTGCTCAATGCATATTTATGTTGCTTCTACATAATAATGCAAAGAATAGAACAAGTTTTGTGCACAGAATTTAGAAATGTCTGTGTGAGGTATACAGCGGTCCGCTTATTTTTTTTGTAAGTGTTAACTCGTCTGTATGACACTGCAGTTTCATTTTAACTATTGCCTACTTGAGAACCTGATTCTTAATCGCATGCCACACAGAAAACAGTAATTCTTCAACGATCCTCCATAAAATACCAGGTTTGCTGAGCATTTCTACAGATGTTTTTCTCCATGAAAAATCGGCAATTGATGCTGACCAGCACTGCAGCTTTGAATGAAAGTGCAGCTTTGACATCCACTCCAAGATTGTATTCTTCTTTCCTAGAACTCTAAACCCAAGCTTCTTTTAAAGTTAAGACACCAACGGTTTTGTTTCTAATTTAAAAACCCCAGGCAGATAGAAACAATGTAACGATGCAGCAGAGTTAACAGATTATTGGAGAGGAGGAACCTGATCACAATAAATAGTATACTCTAAAGAAATCATCTTTTATATATTATATTAATGATCCACTTAGATTGCTTCTTGGCATTGGTAAGGTTCTGTTACAAATATTTTAGATTTTTTCCTGTTACTTCTAAAAGGAATTGGCAGCATTAAAAACCAGTTACAAAACAAATGTGCTTCAAAAACCTAAAGTAAAATTGCTGGGTTATTAGCAGCAGTTCTGGAACGCTAACAGAGGAAAAACAACAGTAATTGTAGTGGCAAAACTGGCATGACGTACAGAAAACGTATTTTACAGCTAGTCAGTGGCTGGAATGTTAATGTTAGCTGTAGGCCATGTTGTTTTCCTTTCAGTGGTGAGAAATTAACACTTTTAATTAAATATGAAAATATATGTGGTTTGCAGTGTTGTTGCTGCTGTGTTGGTCCCAGGATATTAGAGAGACAAGTTGGGTGAGGTAATACGTTTTATTGGAGCAACTTCTGTTGGTGAAAGGGAGAAGCTTTTGACATACACAGAGTTCTTCTTCAGGTCTGGGCCTGAAGAAGAACTCTGTGTAGCTCGAAAGCTTGTCTTTTTTTCCACTAGCAGAAGTTGCTCCAATAAAATCTATTCCCTAGCCTACTTTGTCTTGTGAAAATATATAGCAGGGGATAGAAATGGGTACACAACTCTTGACATTTATCTGATTTTTAACAAGTTTACTAAATGACAGTCACTGGCTTGACAATACTGAATGAAAAATACTGACGTTACACAGATTTTACAGTAAGATTATGGTATGCTGCTGCTAAGCAGAGTCACAAACATATTCTAATAAAACTGCAGCTGCCCACAGCTGAGGCACATGCCATTTTACTCCTATTTATTGAGAGAGAAAGCTTATATACCGTAGGTTTGCTGAAGTTTAATAAATAAGGTCAACTTATAATATATAAAACCATATAAACATTTATATGCTACATGCATATCATATAATTTAAAGTAATAATTTATATAGCAAAGAAATGCAGACTTATGTTCGTCCTATTTTTCTCGACAACGCACACACGCAGGATGTGTCTATTCTTATCCATCGCCAGCCTACGAGTTTATTGTTTTCCGAAGTCAGTGCTCTTACATACGTTTGGGATGTTTTGCACTGGGAGTTCCAGTGTTTATCATCAATGCCACGGCAGCCATTTTTTACCGGTTTGGCTGCTTTGCACCTTGTTTCGTAAAAATATTGTTTGACGGGAGAGTTGCCTGTTTTAATTTCTCCTAGCACTGTTACCTGGTGTCCTCTAATGTCGATAGCGGATGATTTGTCCGTGACCCATAAACTTTCACTGTCACATACAGAATATTCCCCTCGATGGCTCTTATGTTCTGCATACCTTTTCCTCCTGGAGGTTCTGTTCACCACTACAGAATTTCCAATATAATCTTCCATAAGATACAAAGGTGGAGGTTCCAGTGGGGTATTGTCACTCAAGAGGACCCGGGGAGAACTGTAGCGTTTCTGTTGCCTTAAGAGTTCTGCATCCATTGGGATAACGGGCTGGAAGTCTGATTTCACATTTTCAACTCCATCCACGTCCTGCTGAGACTCTGTTTTCTGCATAGTGTTTTGATAGTTTTCCTTGATATCTACCATCTGCTTGGAGAGTTTGTTTTTCAAAATGTCTGCCTGAATGAGTTTAATAATGAGAGAATTTATCGACTCTTCTGGCAGACTCCTTTGATCCATGTTGGTAGATTGGATGCCACGAAGATAAGCAAGAAATATCGCATAAAACAAGATGGACATCACCTTGTTCACCTGTAAGATCTGAAAAGAAACACAGAGTTAACTTAGAGCCAATGAAATAAGAATTCCTGGATGCAGTAGGATAGTCCTGACTTTTTTTTTTAACGTGTCTGACAGATGTTAGTCTGTGTAGACGAAGCTAGACCATGTGTTTGTTACAAGCTATTCCAAATATTTAATTACATTTTATGAAATAATATGGGTGACCCTTTATTATTAGTTCCATCTACATTTCATCCACGTTTCAGGCAGGATGATTTTATTTTTTGATTTTCACAGAGAGAGCTAGGTTAGTATGACCATATGGCATGTCTACACTGCCCCACAGTTAGGACTGAGAGGGCAGTGCACGCCAAAGTGCCTGCCATTCTATAACTCCTATGTGGACACGGGCAGTGTGAACTAAAAAGGTTCATAGTTTGCACTAATGTAGTCTTCTTCAAACCAGACTGCATTAATGTGAAGTAGGAACCTCTCAGTTCATACCTGCAGCTTCCAAACAGGAGAGTTACAGTGCAACATTTTGGTGTGCACTGCTATTCACATGCCCCGTCGTCTGAACTGCAGGGCAGTGTAGACCAGGGATTCTCAATCTTTTTTCATTTGCAGACCCCTAAAAAATTTCAAATATAGGTGTGAACCACTCTGGAAATTATGAATGGAGGGATGGACCCTTTAGGAAATCTATTGTCTGTACATATAGTTGAATTCCATTCAGTCCGTTTTCAGTCAGTCTTTTGCAGACCCCTTAGATGGGGTCCGTGGACGACAGGTTGAGAACCACTGGTGTAGACAAGTCTTAAGTTCCTCTCTCTACAAAGACATGTCCCCTCCACCTGGAAAGCATGGCACAAACTGTAGGCTAGGTCATTTTTCCACAGTCCTTTTAGCAGACACACCTCGTACTAAGAACTGAGATTATGCAGGCTAGCACTGAGAGGGGGTGTTGGGTTAAATTCATTGGTGGTGTAAATTGAGGAAACTCCATTAGTGTCATTGACTCTGTCAGTACAAGACTTCATGGACTGAGCAAGCTTAAAGTTTCAGCTCTATAAATGAATAACCATTTGAACAAGCCTGTTGAAAAATACTTTTTAATACTAATTGGAGACCATTTGAATAAGCCACTGTATAATCGGTTTTCTTAAGGATTGGCCTGACCACTAGATGTACGTGGGGGAGGGGAGATCAGAATTTACTCGGGAGCAATATGGAAACAATACCTCGCTGCTACATAGCATTGTGTATCAGTAGGCCTGAAAGTGCTTAAAAAAGGTCAGTGCCATCAACCCCCTTTTTACGTATGGGGAAACTGAGGCACAGAGAGGGGGAAGTGACCTGCCCAATGTCACTCATCAGGTCAGTGGTAGAGCTGGAAATAGAACCCAGATCGCCCGAGTCTCAGGAAGTGCTGTATCTGTAGACCGCCATGCACTGGGGAATAAAAACAGTAGCAGTGGTTCAGCCCACAGTGCTGTTCCTCCCTCTGTTCAGATGGCTTTTGATGTAGGAGCACATAGCCCAGAGACAGGGAAACAGTCAGGGATGAGAGGTTTCTTATCCTTTATTTTTGGAAAGCCATCATTTGCCCTGTACAAGGTGAGTATGAACTATAGATGGATTCACAGGGCATTTGAGCTGTGTGTTCTTCCGTAGTTGATTCTACATTCTGCACAAAGTGGGCTAAAATTTGACTTCAGTGGGAGGAGTGAGGGGCTCACCCTCTCTGAAGATGGTGGTGTTTGTTAGGAAGCCTACATATAGCTTAAGGAACAAGAGTTTAAAAACGAGGACCCTAAGGCTTGGCTCCTCTACCCACGGTTCAGCAACTGCGTAATTCTATGTGGTTCTTATACCACCCAAGTATCTGAGTGTCCTCCAGTAGCACGTTAAGAGATGTGACTCATCTGTCATAACGGTTTCAGTTTTTCTCTCATCCCCTTTGCAAGGGGAGAACTGTGTGCAGTATCATGCTTTCTGTTAAGGGATCTGTTCTGGGTTGACTTTTTGTGTGTCTTTAACTGAACACACGGCTATGTGTTTACAATTTCAAAAGTGTTGAGCATTCCAAAGCTGTCATAAATGCTAGGTACCCATTGCTTTAAATCTTGGCCTAGGTGCGTAACTTTAGGCATCCAACTTGAACATTTTAGCCTAAGATAACTGCAACTCCAATTGTACTAAAAATTGATATTCTAATAATATTCAGTGCTTATAAAAATAATTCAAAACAATCAACAAGCAATTACCCAGAACATTGCAGTGTTTGCGACCAGCATTTATAAGATTAGAGAGCACTTTTTTCAAGAATCATGCATGCACCTCCGAATGCATACCACATATGACGAGATAGGTAAGGTCATATATTTTATTGGGCCAACTTCACAGAGCTCTTCTTCAGGTCTGGGGAATGTAACCAGAGTGCCTAAGCTAAATACAAGTTATATAGTGGCCGTGACACAGTGTTTGAGCTGATCCGTAAGTGAAGTGGTTGTTTTAATTTGAATTACACATACTGCTGTACAAATAAGTGCCATTGGTCAACTTTGAAACGGTTAAACTGGGGAAAACACACAGCAAGAACTTCAAAGGCAGTCTCTGAACAGTTATAATGAAACTCATATATAACTCATTTAGCAATACTGAATTTCCTGCTTTGTACTTTGGAACTGCAGCAAAATCAGAGTTGCCCTCTGTGAATGTGGTGATCTGTCCTTTTATGGACAAGAAATGTGTTTTCTCCATTCTTACCTTTGTTACCGTATGAGTTCACCTAAACCTAAACTCTGTTGCTTGCAGCAAAGTTATGCTGTGTGTGCGTGTGTAAAATAAAAACCAGTCAAATGCTTATTGCTCTTCAAATAAAAATGACCTTCAGTGTAGACGGATCTGAGTACAAATAACACACTGTGTAAAAGACCCATGGCATGCAGCACTTGGTCTTGCTAAGTAAATCATTTGAACAACCAACATTTCATAACGCGTTGCTCAGCAGGTTTAACACAGCACTCAGGGGGGCTACCGCTGTGCCCCCAGCAGAAAGGTCAGCATAATGGTCACCGAAGCTAATACTGTGCTCCAGTCAACTGCTCCAAATATACCCATGCCAATATATAGTTGCATGTAATAACTTGGCTATCAGGTTTCAAAAGCGAAGTGGTCGCTAACAAAACCTACATCTTGGAAGTAGTTGATAATGTGGGAAAAGTGAAGGTGGATGCTCTGCATAAGCTGGACAGGGACTTGCAGCGTGTGAAAAGTAAAGGGTCAGGACCTCATGAGTACCTTTTGCAGAAAATCCTACTCCTGACTTGTAGCTGTAAGGCTAGACATCAGATCCAGCACTCAGAGCACACTTGAGGCGGTATCACAGGCAGGATATTTTTGGGTACATCTACACTTGCAGCTTTGTATAGCATACAGTCACCGCCTGCCCAGCTCACCTGGGAGTAAATGGCCGTGTAGGCACAGCTTAGATGGGTAGAATAGAAAAGAGTTCCCTACCTGCCTGAACCCCCATGATATATACCCAACCTGCTCTCGACATGCCCAAGCAATGCCTCCCACATCTACACCGCTATTTTCAGTGTGTCTTCCTCACTGCCAGAGCCTTTCCCCGCTGCCAGAGCTTTTCCCTGCTGCATGTCACTATCCTGCAGTGACAAATGTGGATGCAGCCTGGCTTTCATTGCAGCGTGTAGCTGCATGCATAGTGCCAATGTAACGCCGACAGACCCCGGTTGTCGGCAGGTGGGATTGAACCTGGGACCTCTGGAGCTTAGTGCATGAGCCTCTACTGCATGAGCTAAAAGGCAACCGGCTCTTAGCTAAGACTGTAGGGCAGACTCATTTTATTTCTCTTTAAAGTGGTCTCGGTGCCACTAGATGGGACAGAACACCACACCCAGAAGGTGTGTGGGTTACACCAATGTTCTACACACTTCCGTAAGTCTAGCTATAGCCTTAGATCACTCAGAAGCTACAGCTGGTTGATAATGTCTGCTCGCCTCTTTGATATTAGCCCTAGGCAGCATATTAAACTTGTTCCCTGACAGTTATATGGTTCTCCTATTTGCTTCCATGTGCAATTCAAGATTTTTTTATTTCCAACTATAAAGCCCTAAATGGTTTGGGCCAGGGCTACGTGAGATCAGTTTGTCTTCATGAGCTGCCACATTAGCTGAGGTCAGCTGTGACACCTGGGTTAGTTTACTAGTGTAAGTTACCCCATTAAGCTATACCAGTTTAAGGGCTAGTCTACACCGGCAATGCTAAAGCACTGCCGTGGCAGCGCTTTAACGTGGCTTGTGTGGTCGTGGCACAGCTTCTCTCCCAGCGCTCTAAAACAACCACCTTCTTGGTCACTTAGGCACTTTTGACAATTTTGTCCTAAGTGAGTTGCCCAGGGTAGCACACTGAGTCAACAGCATGGTGGGGAGGAGGGGGAGAGGGAAAATGAAGGTCTCCTGAATCTGCAATCTGCTTTCATGATGAGTCTGTGGGGCCACTCTGATTTGTTGATTGTATCTTGTCAAATGGTCACTCAAGCCTTTTCTAAAGCTTCACTGAATGGTAAAATGTTTCCATGTGGTGACAGTTTTGTGTTAATAAACTGGAATAAACTGATTTCAGAATGGTTAAAAATGGCATGTATAACTTTATTTCTGTCTGTTCATTTCAGACACAGCAGACCATAAGGGCATGCACAGCCATATTTTAAATTAATCTTTAGCAAGAGCATCTTCTAATAGATAGAAACATGACCACCTCAGAAATACCTGACCATTGCCAACAGAGAACTTAACACCAATTCTTCAAATGCTTGGCTCATCAAAATGGGAAATGACTGCCTAGGAAGGAGTACTGCAGAAAGGGATCTGGGGGTCATAGTGGATCGCAAGCTTAATATGAGTCAACAGTGTAACACTGTTGGAAAAAAAAAAGCAAACATCATTCTGGGATGTATTAGCACGAGTGTTGTAAGCAAGACACAAGAAGTAATTGTTCCACTCTACTCCGCACTGATTAGGCCTCAACTGGAGTATTGTGTCCAGTTTTGAGCACCACATTTCAGGAAAGATGTGGACAAATTGGAGAAAGTCCAGAGAAGAGCAACAAAAATGATTAAAGGTCTAGAAAATATGACCTATGAGGGAAGATTGAAAATATTGGGTTTGTTTAGTCTAGAAAAGAGAAGAGTGAGAAGGGATGTGATAATAGTTTTCAAGCACATAAAAGGTTGTTACAAGGAGGAGGGAGAAGAATTGTTCTTCTTAACCTCTGAGGATAGGACAAGAAGCAATGGGCTTAAATTACAGCAAAGGAGGTTTAGGTTGGACATTAGGAAAAACTTCCTGTCAGGGTAGTTTAGCCCTGGAATAAATTGCCTAGAGAGGTTGTGGAATCTCCATCATTGGAGATTTTTAAGAGCAGGTCAGGAATGGTCTAGATAATACTTAGTCCTGACATGAATGCAGAGGACTGGACTAGATGACCTCTCGAGGTCCCTTCCAGTTCCATGATTCTATCATCTTTTGGAACATGGGTTGCTTTTTGCACCTTATGTAAAGGTAGTTCTATTTGGTTTTGGCTCTGTACCTTCAACCATTCACTGACTTCATTAGGAGTTCAGGGTACTCAGCACCTTCCTATAGGCACTCAGGACTCCCCAATTTCCTTCAGCAGTCCCTGTGAGATACTTACTATCAACGTCTGGTGCAATATCAACCATGCTAGCTCTATCCCCAGGTTTATAATCAAATTCAGAAATCAGAACACTTCCATCACCTACCAGGTCCTTTCCAGTTGTGACTTATTTTAATTTGTCATTTTCATGGCTTGATACATAAGCCCTGTCTGTCTAGGCCTATAAGATTGCTGTAGCCTGGTTCTCCATTGACTCGCTTTGTTGTGTCGATGGTGTTAGGTGTAAGGACTGTGAGTCAGGACTCCGCAGTTCTATTTAGCTGTCTTACTGATTTGTTGGGTGACCTTGGGCAAATCATGATCTCCATTCCTTAGTTTCTGCATCTGCAAAATGAGGATTGGGGTGAGGCTTAAGTACCGTTCATAAATTGCTTTGAAATTCTTGGACAAAAGGTGCTATAAACACAAAGTATTATAATTAATATTTTTCTTATGACATGCTGATTACAAAAAAAAGTAGGAAACATTCATTTTTGAAAGGACTCCTTTTGGTTTCATCCCTCAAAGGAAGGATTGATGATGCTATGCCTGTAGAGTGAAATTTGGTTTGAGAAATACACACAATGGCCATTTGTTGTTAACCTAGAAAGAGGACATGGATGTCAGGGGAGGAATGTTAGTCCCCTGTAATGTAAGTGGGCTACCTGAAGAAGAATAGTAGAGATGTGTCTCTGCTCAGTATGTAGAGGTATCTTTCTCCCCATTCTTTAATGGCATTTATGGCATTGTTGCGATGTGTATTTACATGAGTATTCAGAATGGAAATGTTTGTGCAATCTTCTTCTATCTAGGTACATATATGGCTCTCATCCCATTAATATCTTTCTAATACACACACATTTATAGGTTCAGCTACACAACATTCCCATGAGGAAGCAAAATGCTATTTCCCCCCTTTTACAAAGGGTGGAACTGAGGCATAAAGAAATTAAACGACTTGCCCAAGGTCACACAGGAAGTCTGGGGCAGAGCTGGAAGCTGAAGCCAGATTTCCCAAATCCTAGTCTACTGCCTTATCCTCAAAGACTACCTTGGAAGCTCTTTGAGAGTTTGGGAGCTAAGTGGTCAAGTGATTAGCATGCTAAATGTGTAGGCAGTGTGTCATCTACTGAGGAAGCAGAAACGATTCCATGTGACTTAAGTTACCAGTCAAGTAGTTAATTAAGCCCAGCAAATACTTAAAGCAGTAGTTGTGGCAAATGGTTTGCAAGTGCCCAGAAGCTGAAATATTTCCAGGTATCTCATTCACTACATAATTCTGAGCACCATCCACACCTGTAAAAATCTAAGGGCCAGATCCTGAGGTGGTGTAAATAAGAATATCTCTATTGCCTGCCTGGAACCTATGCTAAGTTTACACCAAAAGAGAACCTAGCCTGCACATCCTCACCCCCCAAGATCATTTTCAAATGGAAAAATGGTCAAATGCTTCAAATTGTTCACTGCAGATAGTTCAAGCAGCTCTAGTATTAGGCCTAATTTGATGTAACCTTTTCATTAATGAGAAAATTAATTACATTTGCAGCTGAATGGGGAGGGGATGCAAACACCAGTGAGCAGAGAGAAATACAATCTCTGCTGGGGACCTGAAGAGGTTAGAAAAATTGGCAGAAAATAACAATGAGAGTCAAACTAGAAATCGCAAGCTAGTACACCAGGGGAATAATAATCCTAAACAAAGCTATTCAGTGGGAAAGAGAAACTTCGAAAGCAGCAATGCCTAACCAGACCTAAAAGGGATATAAAGCCTTGGTGAGGCACAATATTTAATAAATCTAAATACTGGACAGAAACATAGATGTGAACTTAAAATGGGAAATAATGGCAAAGAAATCCAATGTTTGTTTGAGCTGTTTATGCAGAAGCATCCTACTAGAGAGCAGAGAAGGGACGGTCTTTCTATAGCAGTGGTTTTCAACCTTTTTTCATTTGCGGCCCCTTAAAAAATTTCAAATGGAGGTGTGGACCCCTTTGGAAATCTTAGACAGTCTGCGGACTCTGCAGACCAGAGGTTTAAAAACACTGCTCTATAGCATTGGAAGGCATATAGAACATTGCATGCAATTCTAAGGGCAGAAGGATGTTGCCATAGCATAGGAGGAGGATGGAAGACCAACAAAAATGAATTTAGGGCTTGCGGCACAGGCTTTGGAGGAAAGGTCAAAGAAGTAAATCTGTATAATTTGGCGATGTGGTGACAAATAGGGCACGAGGCCATGATAACCCAATGGAAAGCACCAGTGAGAGAGAGGGGTTTGTTTTTTTTAAGAGTGGTGGAAAAGGGTATAATCAGGAGAAATGGGATTAAACTAAGGAAAGGGAAGTTAAGGCTGATTATCAAGAATAAGAAGTTTTTGAGTTGTACAAGATGTTCAGAACAAAACCAAAGCCACACAAAAGAGGCATGGTTTCATGTTTCATTAGTCTTGAAACTCCATCTAAGTTTGTTGAACAGTTTTGTAAAGGTTCACAAACTTTCCAAGTAAACCTGAACCTAGTCTGGCTCAACTAATGGTTTTGCATCAAAATCGGGCAATAGTTGCAGTTCCTCTTGGTTTCAACTGAGATTTGCTTTGAAGGCTTAATCTCCCCATAATTAAGGTTGAGACCAGTCTTCCATCTGAAGTTTACTTCTGCCCATGCCCCATTATTTTTCTGAACACAAACCAATCCTCTTGAAATTTCACAGACACAATCTTTATTTCAGAGTAGAATTCTTCAGGAAAGTTCAAGGCCCAGGTCTCAAGGAATTGGGAAACGCATTTGGGTGAAATGGTTTGGTTTTATTTGTTTTTAAATGCTGTTCTCCCTTAGATCATTTTTTAAATTATTTTTGATTTGTTAAAATGAGAAATGACATTAGTCAAAGACTAAATTTGTTTTAATTTGTTGTTCCATTTGATACTGGTGACTTTGACAAGTTGTTAGGGCAGTCCGGAGAAGGGGAAATGCAGTTAAGGGCATATGAACAATCAGGGTCCTGCCCCTCTGCTACCATACTGATGATAATTAGAATCTTAGAGCTGATCAAAAGTTTCTACACCAAAATGTTTCCATTGGAACATGGAGCTTCATCAGCACTGCAAGTTTCTGTTGGAAGATATTGATTATTTGTATGATGCTTTTAGATTTTCCAGTCAGAGAATTCAAAATGAAAATTTTTGTTTCAAATTGACATTTCAGAATGTAATGACTTTTTTTGCTTGGATTTGACTTAAAATGTAGATTTTGTTTTGGTTTTTGGAAATGGAAGAGAACATTTTTTTATGATCTTTAATTTTTGGGTATTGCCCCCCCCCCTTTGAGCTTTTTCACTTTCACCTCTGAAAAACGGGAGTGGGGGGGACAGTAAAAATAAATTGTGCGCATGTGAGAGAAATCGTTTTCACACTTTATTTTCCAATTGGTATATTTGATTTCATTTCAGAATTATTATATTTTGTATTATCGCAGTGCCAAGTTGCCCCAGTCACGGAGCAGGACCCCATTGTGCTAGGTGCTGTACAAACAGAATAAAATTATGGTTCCTGCCACCAAAAACTTAAAAACTAAGTATAAGACCAGCGAGAACAGTTGGATACAGACAGACTGGGAGAGCACAAGGAAACAATAACAAATGTTGTTTAGAATTGAAATGAAACAAAAATTTCTGCAGAAAACCCTGAAATTTTTTTCTCAAATCTTGAACTGGGATTTCTCCCACAAAATTTTCTTCAAAGAAAAAAAAAGGATTTTCTGACTAGCTCTAATATGATTTTTAAAGAACATAATGGTTTATTTTACGTGTGACTCCCAAAATTAGGGGGTGCTCTTATTAGAATGTTTTATTCTTCATCTTATCGGCCTCAAACGTGTCTTTCAGGTACAGCCTGGTGGCAGGGAGCTGTACTGCCACTGGAGAATTTCTCCTTCCACTCCTATTAGGCTAGTGGTCCTAAAACTGCGGGGCATGCTCCCCTATGGGGGCATGGAGGAATGTTTGGGGGGACATGGTGGGGCCTGGGGCAGTCCCCATGGGGGCAGGGAGGGAGCACCACTCAGCCCCACTCCACCCCAGTTCTGCTCCCAGCAGACTCTGACTCCGACTCCCAGCTCTGCTCCTGGCCCCAGACCACAATCTGGCTGCAGCTTTGCTCCCAACCCCAGCCCCGCCCCCAGCTTTGGCCCCCGGGCACAGCTCTGCTCTCGGCCCTGGCCCCAGCCCTGCTCCCAGCTTTGGCCCCCAGCCGCAGCTCTGCTCCCAGCCCTGGTTCCAGCCCTGCCTGCAGGCTCAGCCCCTGGTTGCAGCTCCCTCCTGGCCCCAGACCTGGCTTCAGCCTTTGCCCCTTTACCCCTGTCCCTGTGCCCCCCACCCCCAAGAGCCATGGCCCCACTTCCAGGGTGAAGCATAGTTAGGGGTGGGGGAAGGGCATGACCGTGGAAAAGTTTGGGGACCACGACATTAGGTGGTGTACTGATACCCCCCTCTGCTGCACCAGAACTGCTCCATTGACTGATGCACAGTGAGGGGCAAAGCCATTGTCCTATCTCTTCTTCATCCCTCTGGGGTGATGTTCACCCATGGGGGAACATTAAGGCAGCTGTCTGTGCTTCATTGAGCACCAGGACTGCAACCGTGACGGGTCATTGCACAAAATACATGGTGGGGGAGCTATATTGAATTTAAATCCAAACTGCACCTGTGTTTGCTTTCCAAGGTCCCATGGCTCCTGGCTTCTTCAGAGCCATACAGCCCACAGAAAGATGCACTTGGCTACTTTGTGAATCAAAAAGAGAGAACTCTCTTCTCTGTTTTCCCTGAAGGTACACATGCCTCCAAACAGAAAAGTCTTGTTTGACACACAGCTCCAATATATATATACAGATACAAAAACAACTAAGGCCAGAGCTCTCACTACAGGACTTGGGGCCTGATCCAAACACCATAATAGTCACTGGTCAGACTCCCATTGAATTCAGTGAGTTTTGGAAAAGGCTCTTTCACAGTAAGGACAAAGGAGACTGTGATTACAATGAATCAGAGTTAGATGCTGATTCTGCTGCGCATAAAGTGCATAAAGTTGAATCAAGGCCATAAAGAGAAACATAAATAACGCCAGCGAGCATACTGCTGTAAATATTTAATCCCTTCTGCCAAAAAAAAAAATAATTGCACAAATGTAGTAGCTTTTCTGAAATCAAGAAATCTTGACGGGCTTAAATAACTACTTCTACAGCACTTATCAAAAATGAATCCAAGCCTTGTAAACTTATTGCTGTATGGCCCCATCTGATAAAGTAAGTACAAGTGCTTTTCTAGGTGTGAGACTGGAGATTGCCTGTTCCTACCAATAACAGAAAAGCCTGGGCTCCACTAGAAAAAGTTTGCTGGTATCGTTATACCATCAAATGTTCCTAGTGGGGAGACAGCTTATACCAGCACAAGCCCTAGTGTAGACACAGTTACGCTACTGGCATAGCTCGTACCAGTTCCCCAAATGAAATAAGCTATACCAGCAAAAGGACCTTTTAGCCAGTATAACTGTCTCCACTGGGACTTTTGCTGGTATAGAAACGTCATAAAAAAAATCACACCCTTAGCCCACATTACTAGCTGTGTGTGTAGTGTTGCCATGAGTTTTAAGGCTGTTCAAATTACTTGGGCTACTCTCCATGTTTTGTTGTCTTTTAAAGCAGAACTTTACCTTTGAATTCGGTAGTATATGTACTTTTGCATAAAATTTCCAGTATAAAATTCTGTTAAGTGTTCTGTTAAGTTCCAAGGGACTACTCCTGTGCTTTCAGCTAAGCACATGCTTAAGTGCTTTGCTGGATTGGGTTCAGAATGCTCAGCATCATGGAGAAACAAACTCGTGCACATAAAGTCAGAGCATGATCTTTGCATCCTTATTATACATATGCAGTTGTTGCACTTTTGCCAGTTATAACATGAGGCTAAACCAAAAACCACCTTGCTTTTGCAAATCTCACACTAACATCAAAATCATCATACTTTTACTTATATCTTAATACAGATGCCATCTTGATGCCAATTCACATTTCCTTCTTCCTCATCACTAAAAGTATTTGAAGGAATAATTTCAGAATGTGGGATATCCGCTATGTCTGGCAGCATGCAGCATATACTAATAGCTAGATATTAGAAGAAAATAGGCTTTGAACACTATCGGCAGTGGGTCTGGGTGGTAGGCAAATTAGATACATTGCAGCTGGTTTAAACGAGGAATTTATCTCCCCTTAAGCAATCGGGTAACTGGCAACCCTTTTTAGCTACTGTGTAACAAAGCAATGCTACTTATGAAGCTCACTATAATTATACAGCTCAGTGTGTGGATGTGAAGGAGGAACCAGGGAACTGGAACTAGAGAAAGGACTTCAGAGTAGTTCATTGCTCAGCTCTCTTCAGCCCTTCATATACATGCTTTATAAATTTCATGGAGGAATCCCACTGACAGCTGATCACCACAAGAGTTACTGCATAAATTCATAGATACGAAGGTCAGAAGGGACCATTATGATCATCTAGTCTGACCTCCTGCACAACGCAGGCCACAGAATCTCACCCAATAACTCCTACGGAAAACCTCTCACCTATGTCTGAGCTATTGAAGTCCTCAAATCGTGGTTTAAAGACTTCAAGGAGCAGAGAATCCTCCAGCAAGTGAGCTATGCCCCATGCTACAGAGGAAGGCGAAAAACCCCTAGGGCCTCTTCCAATCTGCCCCGGAGGAAAATTCCTTCCCGACCCCAAATATGGCGATCAGCTGAACCCTGAGCATGTGGGCAAAATTCATCAGCCAGATACCCAGGAAAGAATTTTCTATAGTAACTCAGATCCTACCCCATCTAACATCCCATCACAGGCCATTGTGCCTATTTACCACAAACAGTTAAAGATCAATTAATTGCCAAAATCATGTTATCCCATCATACCATCTCCTCCATAAGCTTATCGAGTTTAATCTTAAAGCCAGATAGGTCTTCTGCCCCCACTGCTTCCCTTGGAAGGCTATTCCAGAACTTCACTCCTCTGATGGTTAGAAACCTTCGTCTAATTTCAAGTCTAAACTTCCCAATGACCAGTTTCTATCCATTTGTTCTTGTGTCCACATTGGTACTGAGCTTGTTTGCTTAAATAATTCCTCTTATATGGGCAGTGGCAGAGGGGTGTTCATTTTCTTACGAATCATCAGGTGTCCACCACTGCTGGAGGCAGGATTGGACACACAAAATCTGGGAAGGACTCTGGTGTCAGATTGGAGATCACTGTAGGATTAGGTCCATAGGCTGATGCGTTATGGAAAACATTACATTCCAATATTTGACAAAGCTCTTTCATGCTATAATAACTCATGTGTAAAATGTGCTGTTTTGTTTATTTGACCGCTTCTGCACAGAACTCAATGAGCTGTATTCCCCAATTATGTTCTGGAATGTTATCCAGATGGATATCATGGTTGGATTTTTCCATCGGGTTATGGCCCCTCTGCACTACTTCAGGAGCACAAAAGGGGCCATGATCCAGCTGCAAATGCCCAGCAACAAATTCTAATGGTGTATGTAAACTCGCTGTTGGTGCATCTGTGCCATAGCTGGGGCCTGTGCCTCTACCTTCTCTTCCGCAGCTTAGGGGCATGTCAGGTGAAGAAAGGAGCATGATGGAACTCTGTTAGGTATACCCAGGAGCAGTGCTAAATTGTATCAGCCCTGGGATAGGCCCCAAAACCATTGTAGGTACTTATGTGGCCCCCATCACCACGCTATTTGAGCATTTCCCAATCTTCAATGTATTTATCCTCACAACACCCCTGTGAGATAGGTGAGTGATGGTATTCCTGGGGAATTTGAGGCACAGAGAGACTAAGACCTTGTCTCGACTATACATGAAAGTTGATCTAAGCTAAGCAATTTGAGTTACATTAATAGCTTAGATCTACTTACTGCAGAGTCCACACTACGCGATGTCGACGGGAGACGCTCTCCCGTCGACTCCCCCTACTCTTCTCCATCCTGTGGAGTGTAGAAGTTGATGGGAGAGCGATCATGGTCGATTTAGTGGGTCTTCGTTAGACCCGCTAAATCAACCACTGATGCATCAATCACCGCAACATCAATCCTCCAGTATGTGTAGACAACCCTATGTAACTTGGCCAAACTTGAAGTCTGTGGCAGAGCAGGGAAGGGAACCCAGGTCACCCTAGTTCTAAGGGATGGCCGTAACCACTAGACCATCCTTCCTCTCCCTGGTTCCTAGCTATTGCCCTCCCCCTCCAATCTCATGCTGTACCAAGCAAACTCTATAAAGTTAACAGGTCAAATCAGAAATGCTTCTACCTCTGTCTAAATTATTACTTGCGTTATTTATTTGGGTCCCTAAAAGATGAAGTGTTGGGGGGAAGAGATGAAAAGGTGTCGAGAAAATATATTGCAAGGCATCTATGGGTAAATCATATTTGATGATCACGGATGTCTTCTGAAATTGAGAATGACTTGGCAACAGGCTGTAATAGTAGAGGATCAATGGAATTCAGGTGTAATGCACTTCATTTGCTTTCCCCTTTTAGCAAGAAAAAAAATCAGATGTTTTATTATTTTTTCAGGTGGGGTGAGCCAAATCTTAGATTTTAATGTGCTCAGTAGAAATCCCTGATTAAAATAATCAGTGTTGTTGTCCTGCAGGAAGTGGAAATGAAGCATGCTCATTTTGGACTACAGCATAACCCTACAATGTGGCCTGAGTAAGGGCCACACACAGCTGCATCACCCCAGGAGAAGCCCAGAAAATAAATTGATTCAGATTCACTGTTCCTCCCCTGCTCCCCTTCTGCTCTGGTGAAAGAGTAAGTGACTTCATCTCTTTCCATGGAGAAGCTTACTCTCCCCTGCTCCCAGCCAGCTGCTCTTGCCAGTGAGTAAGGGAAGTGGGATGAAGTTAGGGCTCCTCGCATTCCCCATCTCTCTACCACCGCTCCCCACCCACTTGCTCTCAGGGCACATAGACATACCCGAGCTAGCTTTCATTGCGTTCGAGCGAAGTTAGCTCAAGTGACAATAGCAGTGAAGCCACAGCAGCTGCTTGAGTGTCCTGAGTGGGTGGGGCTAGACCTAGGGTGGCCAGATAGCAAGCGTGAAAAACTGGGATGGGGGAGGGGTAATAGGCACCTATGTAAGACAAATAAGCCCCAAATATCTGGACTGTCCCTATAAAATCCAGGACATCTGATCCCTCTAGCTAGACCATGCAGTGAACTGTGTTCCTGCAGCTTTACGGCTCTTGTTATCTAAACTAGCTTGGGTTACGTCTATGTATGCTGCAGTCACAACTCCTGCATTCAGTGTAGACACATCCGTAGTGAGGATATTGGGTGAGCAGCCCTGATCTCTCCGCTGCAGCCAAAATCAGGATGTGAGCAGGCTGAGCTAGGGAGTAACAGGAGGGGATGGAGAGGTTTATTCTCTCTTCTTCCAGTGAATAAGGGCTATGACAGTCTAGCTCTCTGAAGATGTTTGTGGTGGAGTTTCACCCAGCAAATATAATCCATGTAGATGGAGAATAAAGGGCCCTGTTAAAATACCACAACATTACCAGTGCTAGAAAGCTGGAACAGTATTCACTGAAACCTCTGAAAGTAGGTAATCTGTTTCCTAACCTAAGCGTAACCTGTTTCTAGAAAATATGGAGGAGACCCCAGTGTAAAAACAGAGCAAAGCAATCACATCCTTAGGAACTTCTGGGAGGCGTACAGATGGGCAAACTCTTTAGAGAAGGTGAGAGGTCACTTAACATCCTGAGATAATTGGATGCAAGGGGGATAAGTTTTCAGACTTATTTGACAACGGGAAGCTTAAGCAGTTTACTGAGCTGCAAGCAATAGTGTAGGGCTTCCGTTGAGGGGAAGGCAGCTTTTTGCAGTGGCTATCACTGAGGGGAAGAATATACACATTTGGAAAAGAGCTCACATGCCCTCTTGGAAAACTGTTAAAAAGCTAAGGTTCAAAAGCACACCACACCTCAAGAATTTAATGTGTCCTCCTATACCGTATGATTGAGCTCCCTCTCCCTGCCCCCATAGTTACAGTACAAATGGGGACAGGGTTTGTGGTTTGAATGTAGATTGGACTAAGAATTAGGTGAGTGAAGAAAAGAGAAGAACATGACAACCCAACATGGATGCAATTAAAAAATATTCTCTAAATGCCACCGGACTGTGGTGCATAGGCAGAGGTTTGGTTTACATGGAACACATTTGTGCTGGAGATACTTAGACAAGATAAGGAATTTTAGAGGCACATATTGGGACTACTGAAAAAAGAAGAAGAAAATGGAACATTTTCTCCCATTTGCAAGGGGCACCAACAGCTCTGGGTGGCCCACTGGTAGTTGGGATTGAACCTGTGACTTTTGGATCTTAATGCATGGGTATCTGCTACCTGACCTAAAACACCCAACTCTTAGCCAAGGCTGTAGCAGGCTCATCAATCTCCAGGTGGCCAAGCCACCACCAAAGGGGGACAGAGTGTCATACCAAGTAGGCATGGGTTACATACAACACTTGAAATCAAAGATCTTGGGTCAAATTCTGTTTTCATTCACACACAAACCAAGTGACTTTAAGAGTTACTTGCTTATAATTGAAATTATAACATGGCCTATTGTCTGAGCTTGTCAGATTTCCATTAGACTACTGTTAGTGCTGGTGACATGTTCTGAGGGAACCCAAAAGGGAAGGGGTCAGGCATTAATGCTTATGATCACCATGACTGAAAATAACCTGAAAGAATTTAAGAAAAAACGTGATGTATTCTGCTCTCAATTACATTGATGTAGACTCAGCATAACTCTAATGACTTCAGTGGTGTTACTCCTGATTTATCCTGGTGCAACTGGGAACAGAAATTGACTCGTATAGAACATAACTGGTATCTTGGACCTGAGAAGGTGGAATGAGAGAAATGTTTGCAAGTTACTGGGCAATGTGGTCATAGAGGACACTATGGTTCCTTCCTGATTTGATGTGTTCTACACATGGGCCCGAACTAAGATCTCCGATCCCAACACTTCTTCCCTTTCCCTCAAACTTTGATACATTTTGGATGTGAACCTTGGAGCCACCACAAGTGTTAACCCAAATGTTTTTCAGTTACATAGCAGGAGGAAATATCTAACTTAATGAGAAAATGGACTAATTTCTCTTATTTTTATTAATACACTCCAGTTAAAGAGAGAAGAAAGCAGACTGCTGTAATCTTGGACTCCAATTCAGACAACACATGGATCCATGAAATTTGTTAACAAGCTGTGTTGCTCTTGAATTTGGCGTGTCAACCATAAGCAGATTCATCAGGCACCTGATTAGACCTCTTATGCTACCCCTTGATCCAGTGGATTGACAGTTGCCTATGAAATGAGCGCTCCATGACCAAAACATCTGTACCTGATTTTCAAAATAGATTCTTCACCTAATAAAAAAGCATATAGGTGTGCTGTATGAGAAGTCTTAAAAACAGAAGAGAACCTCTAGCTCAAGGTTTTTTGTTTTGTTCTCCTTCCTAGCAATTGACCCAGGAACTGGTCCTCAGATTGAGATTAGGTTTTAGAATGGTTTTCAAGGTTTGGGCTAGAGCAGTGGTTCTCAACCATGCAGGGGTCTTCCAGCGGGTACATCAACTCATCTAGATATTTGCCTAGTTTTACAACAGGCTACATAAAAAGCACTAGTGGGGTCAGTACAAACTAAAATTTCATACAGACTGACTTGTTTATACCAGACACTGAAATGTAAGTACAATATTTATATTCCAATTGATTTATTTTATAATTATGTGGCAAAAGTGAGAGTCAGCAATTTTTTAGTAACAGTGTGCTGTGACACATTTGTATTTTTAGGTCTCATTTTGTAAGCAAGTAGTTTAAGTGAAGTGAAACTTGGGGATACACAAAACTCCCTTTGACAGGGGTACAGTAGTCTGGAAAGGTTGAGAGCCACTAGGCTAGAGAATAAATTGAGATTAGACTGAAGGTTTGGATTAGATATGCCAAAATCTCTCAAACTATTTTTATGAAAACACCTCCAAAGCCGTGGCTTCTCCTGATATCTTGCATGCTCTCCCCCATGCAGAAAAAAATACATAAAAGTTAGATGTAAAAGTTAGGCCCTTTCCCATTTTGAATGTGATTTAGGAGCAAAATGATAGGGGTCATTTAGGATCCTGGGATTTGAATCTGAATACTCCTGGAGTTAGAAGGGGTTTGGATTAGAAGTTGTGGTTTTGGGCCATTTTTGCTTTTCTCATTTTACTGTTTACTTTAGCTTTATCAGTCTCTTTACATATTCACATAACAGTGTATCATTGGACAGGGAGTAATCCAATAATAACACAGCCATCTATACCCTTCAGTATAGCAGAAGACTGATCCTGAGTCGAACTAGGCAAATAACTGTTTTTTTGATTTGCTGGCTATTCCAAAAAAATTGTGTGTGTGGGGGGGTTGTGTGTCAACACAAAACAAATTTTAAAAATTTTGTGGTGAACCAGAAAGTTGAAAAAAATTCATGTTGGGTTGAACAAAGTGTTTTATTTGAACCGAAATAAAATATTTCGGTTTGTTGGAGTTTTACCTTTTTAAACTTTGTTTTATGAAATTGAAGTAAATTTCAAATTAATACATTGTTTTGAATCAAAATGTGTCCTTTAAAAATGTTGAAACTAAATATTTTGTTTTTTGCTGATTTTTTTTTTGTTTTTGTAATGAAATAGTTCAGTGAATTTGACACAAATTTGCATTTTTCTCTGAAAAAAGGCGTTCGCCAAATTTTTTCGCCATGCTTTAGTCCTGTGGTTCTAATGCATACAAACTTGAGTAATAGACTCATACGTAGCAGGGCACAGTCAGCAGCATTGTTATAAATTATAACATGCTCTGTCCTGATGACAAATCTGCCATCATCTGCAGTGCATGGACTCAGCCCTGAGGGCTTCTTTATTTAGGGTGATGTTTGCACAAGTGTGGGAAAGAACTAGGCACCCACCTCCTTTTGAAAATCTTCTCTCTCCTAAAACTTCCAGTACAATCAACTGGGGAGAATGAAATGAGTTAGGACTCCAGAATTTGGCCCTATATGTTTACATTTTGTTGTAAAAAAATTCTAAGTTCTTAAAATGTTATTAGTTGTTCATTGTACTGCAGAAGGGCAAAAATACTGTCATGAAACAACAAGGCAAAATGCAAAAAAAAAACCAAACACTCCCCGTTGCCAATCTATGGAGGAACAACAACAAATCCATGATCAGCACAAAATTTCCCTCAGACGCCCCCTTCCTGCACACCACCCAGAAATGGGTCGGATACTCTTTAGCAAAAATCTGACTAATATCCCTTTGAAGCTTGAAATTTTCTTATGTAGTTCCTTGTCCTTTTCCCTCTTGAAAACATTAGTCCTCCTTGCTTCAGTTACTCTTCTGGGTAACATATTCCATATGTTGAATACCCTTTGCATGAAATAGTTTAGACTAAACCCTCTTTTTATCCCCATGTCCTAATTTTAAGGTTTTACCACTGTGAAGGACTAATCTGGATCAGTTTGATCAGACTCTCCCATTTTATAAATGGCATTTAAGTTACTACACATTCTCCTCTTTTCCATGACAAATCCCAACCGGGTCTTTCTTTATAAGAGCTGCTATTATAAACTCCTTTAAGTTCTACAGCTAATTGAACACTGCTCTCTGACTTAGCTCATTATGATACTATTTGCTTTCATTCAAGTGCATTTTTAGAGTAATGCAACACAGAAGCCTATTGTTGTTGTTTTTTCCCCCCACAACTGCTTCACTTTGGGGTAAATGCCAAAAGGAGGGGGGAGGGTGTCACTTAATAGTGGCTTCCAATGCATTTTTTTTTCTCCTTTGTATACAACATGTTTTTCTCTGAGGCATTTATTCCTTTTTATTCTAAAATTGCATTGAACATCTGTAAATCAACAGCATAATTGTTATTGCTCCTTGTTGTGAGGTACAAGTTATTCACTAGAAAACTGCCCAGTCTGTGAAGAGAAATACAACTGTCTAATGCTTTATTCTCACCATGGATCCCTGCTGTCCTCTGGGCCTCACACTTCTCTCAGTTATACTGGTGCAAACAGTGAGGAAACTCCAGTGGGATCAATGGAATTAAACTGGCATAAACCCAGTGTGAGTGAGAGACGCATTAAACCCTCTGTGTGCACCTCCTGTTCAGTGCTGAACGACCAGTGCAGTATTTACAGCCAGAATTCTTTTCTGTTATCTAGCTGGTTTAATTGTGGCTTAATTTTGCCAATGTCTAGTTTGCACTGGTAAATCTACAGGTGAAAGATAAACTGTTACAATCAGTTTAAACTGATATAAGAGTCCTCATGCAAAAGTTGCACTGGTTTACCTAACTATCTAAGGTATGTATCTGGTCCCCATCACTGTAGTGTCTGAGTGACTCACAGTCTGTAATGTATTTACCCTTGCAACACTCCTGTGAGGTAGGGAAGTGCTATTATCCCCCTTGCACAGATGAGGAGCTGAGGCACAGAAGGACTAAGTGACTTGCCCAAGGCCCTATGGGAAGTCTGTGGCAGAGCAAGGATTGAAATAAACAGATTTAAGTTAAATTTGTGGGATTTCTGCGTGTAGACAAGCTCCAAACATCACAGCTAAAGTTCAGAATATCTGTACTCAATCTGTAGAGTAAAAACATTGAAAAGATGGACCATGTGCAGGCCAGGTGTTCAGGGACCAGAGATGGGGCAGGATCCTTCCGTCTTATGTTCCATTGCCACTACTGTAGCCTCAGGGATTTAGTACTCCACAGTTGCACCCTCCTTCCATAGGAGGGTTTAGATCCAGATAGGCACTATTTGCAAGCCTCAAACTAGCCTTTGTATTTCCCACCAACTATCCCACACACTGCTGCGGAAGAAGTCCCTATCTGCCAAGCACCGCAGTGTAAATAGCTTCTTAAGGTTGGAATAGCAGCCACGGAATGGCCCCACTGCATGGACCGGTGAGAGAGATTCCTTCCACCTCCCCCGCAAAGGAATTCCCAAGTAACACACACACTACAGCTGGAGATGTGCATGGAGGACACGGATCTTTAATTGAACTAATTTACAGGGCGGGAAGGACAGCTGTACTCAGTCTGCCTACTGAAGTGGTTTATATATACTTACTGTTCTGAATTTTTGTCTGCCACCGAAACGTTATGGCAATAATGCAGGGAATGTATTGGTACTGGGGCAGTGTGATCAAGGGCATATAGAAGGAGCTAGACTGGTAGCAGGAG